>NC_057718.1:90825511-90859315 GCF_004010195.1 Chiloscyllium plagiosum
ACAAAAATACAGAGACACACACAGAAATACAGACCCACGCACAGAAATACAGAGACACACAGAAATACAGAGAGACACGCACAGAAATACAGAGATACACAGACAGAAACACATTTAGACACACACACGCACACACACATGCAGAAATACAGAGACACACACAGAAGCACAGACACACACACAAACACCAAGATTAATACATAAACACACACATGGAAACACAGACACACAAGCTACACATGGAAACAGGCACACAAAATACACTTGGAAACGCAGACAGGCACACACATGCAGAAACACAGATGTATGGAAGCACGGTACGGTGGCACAGTGGGCGGCACGGTGGCGCAGTGGTTAGCACTGCTGCCTCACAGCGCCAGAGACCCAGGTTCAATTCTCTGCCTCAGGCAAATGTCTGTGTGGAGTTTGCACATTCTCCCTGTGTCTGCGTGGGTTTACTCCGGGTGCCCCGGTTTCCTCCCACAATCCAAAAATGTACACGTTAGGTGGATTGGCCATGCTAAATTGCCTGTAGTATTAGGTGAAGGGGTAAATGTAGAGGAATGGATCTGGGTGGGTTGCTCTTCGGAGGGTCAGTGTGGACTTGTTGGGCCGAAGGGCCTGTTTCCACACTGTAAGTAATCTAATCTAATCTAATCATAGACAGGCACACATGTACACACACAAGCGTGCAGACACACACACAGGATAGACATGATGTGCACACACATACATATACCCCCAACCTCCAGAGGCTAAGCATCATGGTAGTCCTAGACTGCTATTAAATAATGAGAGGGGTTTCAGAGATGGGTTTCATGGAGTGGGAGTTGCATGGAGACTTGGTTCAGGAGCGAGGGCTAGAGGTAACTTTCACCAACCCCAACTTCCCAATGTCTGCCACTGGTCACCTTCATTTGAGAGGCCTCCCTCTGCAACCATCCTCTCTTTCCCACCAGCTCTGATGTTCTTCAGCCTGGCTAGTTACACTTTTCATGTTGCCTTCTGCTTCATATTATCAGTCAAACATAGGAAATGCAATGTAACATCAATTGTATAATTTATCGTTGAGAGTTGGTTAGCTCAGTTGGCTGGATGGCTGGTTTGTGATGCCGATGGTTGAGTTCCTGCACTGACAGGGGTTACCATGAAGACCCCACATTCTCAGCCGTACCCCTGACTTGAGGCACGGTGACCCTCACATTCAACTCTGATGAGAGTCATGATGTGGAGGAGCTGGTGTTGGACTGGGGTGGACAAAGTTAACAATCCCACAACACCAGGTTATAGTCCAACAGGTTTAATTGGAAGCAGTAGCTTTCGGAGCGTCGCTCCTTCATCAGGTGGTTGTGGAGAGTAACATTGGAAGACACAGAATTCATAGCAAAAGTTTACAGTGTGATGTAACTGAAATTATATATTGAAAAATACCTGGGTTGTTTGTTAAGTCTCTCATCTTTTTAGAATGACCATGTTGGTTTCAGTTCTTTCATATGTAAATTGCAAAACTTTTTTTAAAAGGTTACATTCTCAAGTTTGCAATTTAAATATGAAAGAACTGAAACCAACATGATCATTCTAAAAAGATAAGAGACTTAACAAACAACCTAGGTCATTTTCAATATATAATTTCAGTTACATCACACTGTAAACTTTTGCTATGAATTCTGCGTATTACAATCTTATTCTCCACAACCACCTGATGAAGGAGCAGCGCTCCGAAAGCTAGTGCTTCCAAATAAACCTGTTGGACTATAACCTGGTGTTGTGTGATTTTTAACTTTCCAATGACAGAGTAAGACTGCACTGATTTTACCTTCAATCCAACTTTAGGTGTAACTCACAGACATAACAACGAGTGTGTTTAGGGTTTCTCCATTTAAGAAGGTGTTACGTGTAATCTTACAGGCAATTCTGTTCAAGAACATGAGTGCCATGTTACTCAGCAAACCACCTTGTGTTATCCCAGTTCAGGGAGCCATTGCTTACAGTGTTGAGATTTGACTTGTTTGGATAGTAAGTAACATGTTCTCTCTGCTGTATCTACTGACAGGTGGTGCCATTGACGTGGTGGTCATTGATCAGAGATTCCACTTACTACACCTTATCGGTGATGGCGCTCATTTTGGTAAGAATATCATCGGGTTTTGTCTCAAAAGGTGGGAAAAGTGTCGGGAGATGCTTCCGAGCGTTGGGAGGGTAGTGGGATATAACCAGGTGAGAAGGGGCTGTCCTGTCTCCAGTCTCCTGGATCAATAACTACAGATCTTTAAGCACTCAGCATGGGGCTGTATCTCTCTTCAATTAACCATGTACATTAACTGGTTGATTTGATTTGATTTATTGTAGTGACATGTACCGAAGTGCAGTGACAAGTTTTGTTTTGCGAACTGTGCGAGCAGCAACAAAGAGCATAGGGTGCTCAGACAGAGTGAGGTACACAAGGTTCCATCTGCACAGGAAGCACATAAAGGAAGTTCGACATTTGATTTGAAGTTAGGGAGGTTCAATCAGCAGTCTAATAACGGCAGGGAAGAAGCAGGTCTTGAACCTGTTGGTGCGTGTGTTCAGACTTTAGTATCTTCTGGAAAAGCACAGCAGGTCAGGCAGCATCTGAGGAGCAGGAGAATGGACATCTCAGGTATCAGTCCGAGGATGAAGGGCTTATGCCCGAAACGTCGACTCTACAGCTCCTTGGATGCTGCCTGACCGGCTGTGCTTTTCCAGCACCACACTCCCGACTCTGATCTCCAGCATCTGCAGTCCTCACTTTCTCCTTCTGTATCTTCTGCCTGATGGAAGACGTTGTGGGAGAGCATTACCAGGGTGGGAGGGGTCTTTGATGATGTCGGCAGCCCTTCTGCGGTAGCGAGACTTGTAGATGGAGACCATGGATAGGAGGTTGGCTTGCGAGATGGTCTGGGCTGTGTACACAACCTTCTGCAGTTTCTTCTGGTCCTGGGCAAAGCAGTTGCCATATCAAGCCATTATGTACCCAGAAAGGATGTTTTCTATGGTGCATCTGTCCAAGTTAGCAAGAGTGCTTATGGGCATGTCGAATTTCCTCAGCCTCCTCAGGGAGTGGGGAATAACCCGTCTCATTCCTGACTTGTTCCTTATAGATGAGGGACAGGCTTTGAGGAGTCAGGAGGTGAGTTACCTGCTGCAGGGTTCCCAGCCTCTGACCTGCTCTTATGGCCATTATAATATTATGGCTAGGCTTGATCAGTTTCAGGTTGATGGTAACCCGCAGGGAGTTGACTGTGTGGGATTCAGTGATGGTAATGCCTTTAAATTGTCAAGGTGCAGTAGTTTGATTCTTTCTTGCTGGAGATGGTGATTACCTGGCATTTATTGACATGAATATTACATGTCACTTGTCAGCACAAGCCTCACAGTGGCTCAGTGGTTAGCACTGCTGCTTCACAGCGCCAGGGACCTGGGTTCGATTCCCACCTCGGGTGACTGTGTGGAGTTTGCACATTCTCCCCGTGTCTGCGTGGGTTTCCTCCAGGTGCTCCGGTTTCCTCCCACAGTCCAACGATGCGCAGGTTAGTTGGATTGGCCAGGCTAAATTGCCCACAGTGTTCAGGGAAATGTAGATTTGGCGAGGGGGTAATGGGTCTGGGTGGGATGCTCTTTGGAGGGTCAGTGTGGACTTGTTGGGCCAAATGGCCTGTTTCCACACTGTACGATCTAAGCCTGGCTATTGTCCTGATCTTATTGTATTGAACATGGACTGCTTCAGTGTCTGAGGAGTCGTGAATGGTGCTGAACATTGTGCGATCGTTGATGAACATCCCCATTTTTGACCTCATGATCGAAGGAAGGTCATTGATGAAAGCAGCTGAAGATAGTTGGGCCTAGGGAGTTATTCTGAGGAACTTCTGCAGAGATACCCTGGAGCTGAGATGACTGACCTCCAACAACCACATCCATCTTCCAAAGTGCCAGGTATGACTCCAACCCCAACCAGTGAAGACTTTGCCCTTGATGCCCATCAATTCCAGTTTCCCTCAGGCCCTTCATGCCACACTTGATGTCAAGGGCTGTCATTCTCACCTCACTCTCACTCTGCAATTCATCTCTTTTGACCAAAGCTGAGACTGGCAGCTGAGTGATCATGGTGGAACCCAAACTGGGAATCACTGGGTAGATTATTGCTCTGCTTGACAAAGCGGCCCACTTGGTTGGCATCACATCCTAGTGACCTAGGCCCAACCATCCATTCAGCACCCACTGCCTCCACTACTGACACTCAGTAGCAGCAGTGTGTACCATCTACAAGATGCACTCCAGAAATCGACCGCAGCTCCTCAGACAGCACCTTCCAAACCCACAACCACTTCCGCCTGGAAGGGCAAGGGCAGCAGATCCATGGGAACGCCACCACCATTGGACGGCACGGTGGCACAGTGGTTAGCACTGGTTCAATTCCCGCCTCAGGCGACTGACTGTGTGGAGTTTGCACATTCTCCCCGTGTCTGCGTGGGTTTCCTCCGGGTGCTCCAGTTTCCTCCCACAGTCCAAAAATGTGCAGGTTAGGTGAATTGACCATGCTAAATTGCCCGTAATGTTAGGTGAAGGGGTAAATGTAGGGGAATGGGTCTGGGTGGGTTGCTCTTCGGAGGGTTGGTGTGGACTTGTTGGGCCAAAGGGCCTGTTTCCACACTGTAAGTAATCTAATCTAATCTAATCTAATCTGCGGGTTCCCCTCCACATCACTTACCATCCTGACTTGGAAATATCTCACCGTTCCTTGACTGTCGCTGGGTTGAAATCCTGGAGTTCCCTCCCTCAGGACATTGTGGGTCCACCTACAGCATGTGAACTGCAGCGGTTCAAGAAGACAGCTCACCACCACCTTCTCAAGGGGCAACTAGGGACGGGCAATAAATGCTGGGCCCAGTCGGCGATGCCCACATCCCACAAGTGAATAAATAATGCGAGTGCCAGGATAATGGTAGACAAACTAGATAAACCTCTTTTACCCAGCAATTACCCAGCCAGTTCGTATTATCTGTTGTAAAGATTGACAGAGAATTTTACAACACGAATGCTTGACCAATAGGGCAAGTTTTGAGGAATGTCTGAAATGAGGAAAGTGATGCGGAGACAGTGAGATTGAAGAAGGTAATTCCAGAGCTCAGGAGCTGGGCAGCTGAAGGCAAGACAACCAATGCTGGAGTAATTCACGTGAGGGATATCTATGAAGTCAGAACTGGGACGAGGGTTGTGGGACTGGAGGAGGCTACAAGGGGTAGGAAGGGAATGGAGGCCTGAGAGGAAAGCAGCTGCAGCCAATTTGGCACCCAGTGTTGGTGAGCAAGCACAGAGGGGAATGTGTGAATGGGACTTCACTTGTGTTATGATACAGACGGCAGCATTTCCAACTGCAGTGTTATATTGGGAGGGCCTCAGCTGGAAGTCAGGCATGAAGGCCGCAAGGCTGTGGCTGAAGGTTTTGGCAGCAGATCAGCTCAGACAGCGTTAGGGAAGTAAGGGACTCGGAAACTTTGATTTCACAATCTTCTATAGCACCTGCCAAACCCGTTGAAAGACCTACAAAAGCACAGGAGCTGAAGGGGTTAAAAGCTCAAATTTGTTGACTGCACCCTGGAGTTTGAGTGCCATCTGGTGGTTATTCTCCATGTCTGCAAGATTGTTATGTTGTTGCTGGAAATTGGGGGCTCATTCATTGTGTTAGTTTTCAATCTTGACTGCACTATTGCAGATCAGTCTCGACACAGGAATGATTGACAGTTCCTCAGCTGATCTATAACGGTGAACATGCTGCATTTTAATCATGCCTTCCACACTGAAGAATAGAATATGCAACGAACTGACATAAAGAAAACATTGCGTATTGATGTCTTTACTCAGAAAAAGGTCCAGTTTTCCGTGAGGAAGTGAAAATCATGCGCTCTTAAACGCTTTCAACTGAAAATATATTTGAGGTCCTCATAAAAGTACTCAAGTACAGCAGGAGGCCATTTCAGTCCCTCTGGGCTCTGAGCTACACCAATGACTTAGATTATAACTGATCCACACATCAATGCCATTTACTCTGCTTTGCTCCATATCTCTTGATATTGTCAGTTACCCGAAATTCTGTTGATAGCCCAGCCTGTCCCTCAAGATACAAAGCCTTTTGTGGGAGAGAATTCTGAATTTCCACTGTCCATTTGTGTGAATATGTGCTTCCTAGGCTTACCCTTGAATGAGCTGAAAATGTGTTGCTGGAAAAGCGCAGCAGGTCAGGCAGCATCCAGGGAACAGGAGAATCGACGTTTCGGGCATAAGCCCTTCTTCAGGAAGCTTACTGTCTTTAATTTCCGATATGGCTAGGAAGAACTGTTTGTTTAGTTTATGGATCCTTCTGTGGATGAAGAACAGTAGAGGTCCTTTGCAGGTCTGTGAGAGTGTTGTCCTGAGCTGGGGTAGATCGAGTTGCAGGGAATGTAGGGAGCGACGCATGGCTGCAAGCGTGGAGCGAAGGATCCGGAGGGACGTCTGTTGCTGGAGGCTTCGGATTTGTTGTAGGTACTGGTTGTCCTGGTTGGGTCCAAGTTTGGTTGGTCGGAACATAATCCGGAGTCCGTGTGGGATAAGTCGGTTCCGTAGGCAGGTGCTGAGGAAGGAGATATGGCTGTGGTAGCGAGTCTGTTTGAGAATGTGGCTGAAGAGCTTCTGTGCAGAGGAGATGACCTGGGGGGTGCAGTGAGAGAGGGACTCACTGAAATCTTTGTAGAGGGAGGAAGAGAGCTTCTTCAAGGAAGGCATCCTTGTAAGAGGATTCGCAGTAGGTTGAAGTCTTTGAGGAGAAAGTGAGGACTGCAGATGCTGGCGATCAGAGATGGAAATGTGTTGCTGGAAAAGCACAGCAGGTCAGGCAGCATCCAGGGAACAGGAGAATCGATGTTTCGGGCATAAGCCCTTCTTCAGGAATGACCTCGCGTCAGAATTAAGCAGTATTTTCCTAATTCTTGATATCCCCAGTCAGAAGAAGTAGTAGTTTTTTTTTAAGGTATAAAATCATGTTCTATACCCCTCAATGTTCATGTGGTCAAGAAAATAGAAGCCATATTTGCGTAACTGTGTCCTTGACAGCTAATCCTCTGAACCCTGGTATAGTCCTTCACTTTTTTAACGTTCCATAGTGTAGATGCTACTAAATGTGTGCCATTTAATTCTTTTGTCTGTATCTAAGAACGTGAGAAGTGGGAAATGGTGTAAGCCAACAACCTCTTAAGTCTGCTCCAATACAATATGGCTGACCTCCAGCCTCAACACATTTCTGTCCACTGTTCATATCCCATGAGTCCATGGGAAACCAAATAGCAAGTATCTTAATCTTGAATATGTTCTATCATGGAGCATCCACGGACATAGAACACCAAAGATTCACATTCCCACTGAATGAAGAAATCTTCCCTCATCTCGATCCTTGATGATTGACCTGCTTATCCTGAGCCTGTGCCTCTGTGTTCCAGATTCCGCAATAGTTGCCCTAACCTCTCAGTGTCTTGCTTAGCCTTCAGAACCTTCTCCATTTCAATCAGAGCACCTCGAATTCTTCTAAATTCCAGTGAGCTCCGGCCCAGTTTGCTCAGCTTCTCAGCATTGGGCAAGCCCAACTGTGTCAGGAGCCAAGGTAATGAACCTTCAGTGCCCCATCTCCACAGTATGTAAATCCTTCAATAGATACAAAGATCAAAACTGCACTCCAAGTGCAAGAACTCCTTGTATCTGTCCACTTGCAGTAAAGGCGAAAGTGAGAACTGCAGATGCTGGAGATTAGAGTCGAGAGAATGGTCCTGGAAAAGCACAGCAGGTCAGGCAGCATCTGAGGAGCAGGAAAATCGACGTTTTGGGCAAAAGCCCTTCATCAGGAATGAAGTCAAGACCAATTTGGTGTTTGCCCTCAAATAAAATCAAAACATGATGGATGCTGGAAATCTGAAATAAACACAGGAAGTGCTGGAGAAAACCAGGTCTAGCAGCACCTAGAAAAGACACATATTGGTCGACAGTGCATAACTCACCTCCCCTCCAACTCCCCGCCACAAAGATATCCTGTCCACCATCTACAAGGCACAAGGCAGGAGTGTGATGGAACACTCCCCACTTGCCTGGAAAAGCACAGCAGGTCAGGCTGCATCACTCAAGAAGTTTGACACTGTCCAGGACAAAGCAGCCAGCTTAATTGGCACCATATCCACTCTCTCCACTACTGATGCTCAGTGTGTGTACTATCTACAAGATGCACTGCAAATATTTGCCAAAAATCCTCAGATAGCACCTTCCAGACCCACAACCTTGTCCATCTAGAAGGACAAAGGAGGCAGATACATGGGAACACCACCACCTTCAAGTTCCCCTCCAAGCCACTCACTATCCTGACGTAGAAACATATCACTGTTCCTTCAGTGTCGCTGGGTCAAAATCCTGGAATTCCCTCCCTAAGGGCATTGTGGGTCAATCTATGGCAGGTGGACTGCCACGGCTCAAGATGGCAGCTCACCACCACCTTCTCAAGGGCAACTAGGGACGGGCAATAAATGCTGAGCAACCAATGACACCCATGTCCCGTGTATGAATAAAAATGAATAAATGGACAAGTGAAGGATATAAATGATCACTTTGAAATTCAAACTGCAGTGGTTAAACCAGAAAAACAATGAACAGAATAAGAGAAAATCAATTCCTATTAGTTGTGGAGCTAATTGCTACCACTTATTGATTTGACCCAGACTTTGTGGCTAGGTGTAATGAGTTTGGAATCATAGAATCCCTACAGTGTGGAAACAAGACATTCAACCCATCTAGTCCATACCAACCTTCTGAAGAGCATCCCAGCCAGACCTTATCTCTATAATCCTGCATTTGTCATGGAGAATGCACTGAATCTGCCCATCTTTAGACAGTGGGAGGAAAGCAGAGGACCCCAGCACAGACATGGGGAGAATGTGCAAGCTCCAACAGACAGTTGCCTGAGGGTGGAATCGAACCCAGGTCCTTGGTGCTGTGAGGCAGCAGTGCTAACCACTGAACCATCCTAAACGATTAGCTGATTGTGGAGAGACCACAGTCAGCATGAGCCCTTTGATCTGCTAAGGTCCAATATCCACAAAACAAACATGGAGTTTGCATTTATATAGTGACTTTCCCATCCTCAGGCTCTCCCAGAGTATTTAATCATCAACGAAAACTGTTCTTTGCCTGCTAGGGAGCACGGTGCGATCCCACATGGTGCCTGGACCATCTGTTTAGCTGATGCTGTTTGAGAGATAAAGATGTGTTAGTATACCTGAGAGAACAGTCTTGCTCTTCAATAAAGCAGGACATGAGATCTTAATGAGAGGGTGAAGGGATCCTCAGTTTAATATCTTGGGTAAACTACAACAGTTCGGACACTGCAACCCTCTCTTAGGACCACACTGAGTTATTCTGCCTGGCCTTTGAGCTGAACAGAGTGGAGTGGAATCAAACCCACAAATTTATGACGTTGAGGTGAAAGCATATCCCCCACAACCAAGGCTAACCACAGCAGAGGGACAGGCACTGTGCTTTGGCGGGGTGCTCTTGCACGCACACTCATCAGAGAATGACAACAGGTACATGACAAACCAATGCATTGATGCGCCAGAAAAATGGCTGCTGTATTTTGACATGAATCTGCATTTACTAGCTGATGGTAAAGCTGATACACAACAGAATAGGATTCACTCACTCCCACACTCCTTCTGCTGCCTGACTGTTGGGGTTATAAAATGCGCTGACCCCAGTATCGGCTGAAAGATAAAATCAAACCAAAGCAGCACACCGTGACTCACTGGTCACATCATTTGTGGCCTCACTAGACACATGTTACGAATTACCATCCAAAGTTTCATGATGGTGATGTGAGTAAATAATGTAAGTGTCAGACCCACTCAGTTCATATCAACACGGGGGAGTGTCCTACACTCTCAACATGTGAACACGGGGGAGTAACCTACACCCTCTCTACATGTGAACACGGGGGAGTAACCTACACCCTCTCTACATGTGAACACGGGGAGTAACCTACACCCTCTCTACATGTGAACACGGGGGAGTAACCTACACCATCTCTACATGTGAACACGGGGGAGTGTCCTACACCCTCTCTACATGTGAACACGGGGAGTAACCTACACCCTCTCTACATGTGAACACGGGGGAGTAACCTACACCCTCTCTACATGTGAACACGGGGGAGTGTCCTACACCCTCTCTACATGTGAACACGGGGAGTAACCTACACCCTCTCTACATGTGAACACGGGGGAGTAACCTACACCCTCTCTACATGTGAACATGGGGAGCAACCTACACCCTCTCTAGATGTGAACACGGGGAGTAACCTACACCCTCTCTACATGTGAACACGGGGGAGTAACCTACACCCTCTCTACATGTGACCACAGGGAGTAACCTACACCCTCTCTACATGTGACCACAGGGAGTAACCTACTTCCTCTCTACATGGGAACACGGGGGGAGTAGCCTACACCCTCTCTACATGTGAACACGGGGGAGTAACCTACACCCTCTCTACATGTGAACACGGGGAGTAACCTACTTCCTCTCTACATGTGAACACGGGGAGTAACCTACTTCCTCTCTACATGTGAACACGGGGGGAGTAACCTACACCCTCTCTACATGTGAACACGGGGGGAGTAACCTACTTCCTCTCTACATGTGAACACGGGGGAGTAACCTACACCCTCTCTACATGTGAACACGGGGGAGTGTCCTACACCCTCTCTACTTTTGAACATGGGGGAGTGTCCTACGCACTCTCTACATGTGAACACGGGGGAGTGTCCTACACTCTCTCTACATGTGAACATGGCGGGAAGTAACCTACACCCTCTCTACATGTGAACACAGGAGAGTAACCTACACCCTCTCTACATGTGAACACAGGGGAGTAACCTACACCCTCTCTACATGTGAACACAGGGGATTAACCTACACCCTCTCTACATATGAACACGGGGGAGTAACCTACACCCTCTGTACATGTGAACACAGGGGAGTAACCTACACCCTCTCTACATGTGAACACAGGGGAGTAACCTACACCCTCTCTACATGTGAACACAGGGGGGGGTGACCTACACCCTCTCTACATGTGAACATTGGGGGAGTGTCCTACACCCTCTCTACATGTGAACACGGGGGAGTAACCAACACCCTCTCTATATGTGAACATTGGTGGATTAAGCAACACACTGCCTACACGTGAACACAGGGGAGTATCCAACACGCACTCTACATGTGAACAAGGGGGGGGAGTAACCTACACCCTCTCGACACATGAACACAGGGGAGTGTCCTACACGCTCTCTACATGTGAACACGGGGGGCTGGGTGTAACCTACACCCTCTCTACATGTGAACACTGGGGAGTAACCTACACCTTCTCTAAATGTGAACATTGGGGGAGTGTCCTACACCCTCTCTACATGTGAACACGGGGAGTAACCTACACCCTCTCTACATGTGAACACTGGGGAGTAACCTACACCCTCTCTACATGTGAACACGGGGGGAGTAACCTACACACTGTCTACATGTGAACACGGGGTGAGTAACCTACACCCTCCCTACATGTGAACCTGGTACAGCAACCAAATAATCTAATCGCAGCAGCGACCTGCAAAAACCTGACTGCAGTGTGTAGCTTAAAGGTGTTCCTTTCCTTTAGGTAGTAACTAATTATTGTTGCTGAAGCCTTGCTTAGTTTAATCAGGAATTAATTCTCTGCTTGAATTTGAAATAATGCGAAATGGTATAGCTCCTGCACAAATTAAATCTTTTTCGTTTTGTTTTTCCCCAGATTATTTATGATGAAAAAGTATCTTGGTGAGTGCCGAATAATCAGAATTTCTCTTCCACAGTTCAATGTTCCTTACTAATCGAGCACATCAATTCACGAGAAAAGGAAAACACAGACAGTTCTTACGAAGATGCAGAAAAAAGAAACTATCCTATTTCGGAAATAGATTTAAGAATACATTTGCTCCATTTTAGTTTTTTGTGTGCACGCAGCAACATATACCTTTCCAAATGCAATCAATCTCATCCAGCTGTAAAATACACTTCCACTTCACCCTCGTCATCATTACTGCTCACTCCCTTCCCCGCTCACCAATATTCCCCTCTCCTTCATCCCTCATCCATTCTATCTCTTCACCCTCATCTTCAGTACTGCTCACTCCCTTCCCCCCTCACCAATATTCCCATCTCCTTCGCCCCTCATTCATTCTATCTCTCCCTCTCCTCCATCAGTCCTCCTCACCCCCTCCCCATGCAGCAATAACTCCTTACTCCTCTCCCTGTCCCCTCATCTGTACATTTCCCTCACCGGCCCTCACTCCTCATCAATACTCCCTCACTGACACTCTCTAATTCCCCATCAACACTCCACACACACCAATCATTATTTGAAGTTTTCTTGTGTCACTGACCTTTAGAAATGGCTGTTTATTTCGAGGTTAGCACGGTAAAGTGTTTGAGCGATTAATCCCGGGCATGTTTTTATTTCCTCCATTCAGGTGGGAATCTCTGGTGTTGATATCAATGTATGCCGTCTACATTGTGATTATGAAGTGAGTACAGATTTTTCCACAGCTGGAGCTGTGATGGGGATATTCCGCTGAATCGAGCATTATTGTGGTGGGAGCACTCTGCAAGCACTCTTTGTATTTGACTTTGTATCTTAACTGTCCACTGAAATGGGCCCGCAAGTATTCAGTTTGGGTTCAAATAGGGATGGGTAACAATTGCTGGCCTGACCATTGGTGACCACATTGTACAGAAGAAGAAAGTCAATAATATCTGTCATGTCGCTACCAGTCATCCATTACGTCAGAGATTAAACGACTTGCACAAGCAAAACAGGTCTTGGTTATTTGCTTTATACACGTACAGTCAGTTGATTTGTCAATCCCGATCTCAGGCAGTCAGTGAAATAAGAACCAAGGCACTTTTCTTTGTGGATAGAGGTTATCGCCTACTCAATCCTTCACACCCTGGAGGCATTGGTACGGATTTATGTACTCAGGCAATTAATAGCGGCACGATGGCTCAGTGGTTAGCACTGCGCCTCACCGCATCAGAGACCTGGGTTCGATTGTCTGTGTGGAGTTTGCACATTCTCTCTGTGTCTGCATGGGTTTCCTCCCCAGTCCAAAGATGTGCAGGATTGGCCATGTCAGTCTTAGTTAACTGATTAAACTCAAACCTGACAAGGTTGGTCTGGGCAAGGCCATGGGTTTGGGTGTCTCCACGACCCTTTCCAATTAAAAAATGTGTGAACGTATTCCTGTTGCCCACAAAGAACCGGACCCTGTGTGTGAATGCGCGTAGCTGCAGCATGTGCAAATGAATCACACTATAGGCCTGACTGACGATTTCAATTTGCTTTCCCAATGTAATTCTTAATCCACTCCTGGTCAAAGGTTTGCCTGTAGGAAAGGTTGCATTTCACTCGTGTGTGAAGCCCAATGGCTGTGACTTACAGTTAGGAAATGGTCCAGAGCTTTGACATTATCCCCTGAGGGATGGGGAGGTGAAGCAGGGTTGAGACATTGGGGCACTCAGAGTGAGACATAGGGTTACTATTTGGGAATTGGGCTGACTACAATACGCTGTACAGTGCACCACCCTGCAAAAACTGGTCAACAACACCATCCCATTTCACTCAGAAGAAGAGAGTCGTGTAATATCTCCCTGAAACCCTCCCCGCTGTTTCACAACAATGAAATATGCACGGTATCACTTCACAAGGGTTGTGGAAACACGCATTTGAATTAGTTTCAAGGTGTAAGCTTCTGCCTTTAAAGATATCTAATGAAGAGTGATGCTGTGATCTTCACTAATGGCTGCTCTAATGGGTGTCAGGTTCAACAGCGTGATGCAGATTTATTTTGAAAATAAATGGAAGAAGACTTCTGTGAACATGGCAAATGGAAATGCAAATAATACCGAAATGGACGATAACAGCAACTGTGACGCAACCGTGGTCTTACTGAAGAAAGGTACGGTTCAAATTACCTATTATTTACTATCCATGCTACTTAACTCTGTGATCTGCCTATATTGCTCACAAGACAAAGCGTTTCAGTGTGCCTCGGTACACGTGACAATAATTCAATTCAATTCAATTCAGATTCTATGTACTGGAGGCAACCTCTTGGTAAATTTCATGCTCAACGATGCCTCATTTTCAGCCTGGCCCCTCACACTAAAGGATGCACTTTACCAAGAGGTGCTTAATATGTGCAATTACTTGACTTTATGGGATGTGAATATTGTGGGCTAGACCAACACCTTTTGCCCATTCCCCCAGCCGTCCGAAGGGCAGTTAAGAGTCAACCTCCCAACAGGATACAGACATTAACTTTGACTGTGGAAAATGGGGCCAGAGAAATGAAGTCAGCTCTACTTGGGGGACAGGGAGCTGCAGTAACCACGCATATCATGTGGCAGGGTGGAGTTCTCTTCCCTATGTTGCCGATTGGCCCTCAGTAACGCAATTCAGAGTCTGAACAAGCAAGTGAATACAAACACACACAGAGACAGATGCCAGCATGCGCACAAACAAACAGACACGCACACACACATGCAGACACGCACACGCACGCGCACGCACACACAGGACACACACACAGACAGACATACACGCACACAAACACACACACACCCAAAAAGGACAGACACGGGCACATACACATAGATACACACACACACGCAGACACATACACAGACACATGCACATACGTTCACAAAAACGGACACACACACGTAAAGATGGACACACATACATGCACACACAGACAGACATGCATGCACACGCACATAGCCAAACATGGACACACGCACACACACAAACACGGACACATACACAGGGACACACGCACACACACACTCAGGGGTACACACACACACACAAACGTTCTTGGAAGAGAGTTTTTGTTTAGAGACCTTTTTGCAAAAAAACGCAAATGAAAAAGAAGTCAGAAATATTGTACATCGTGTAGTTTGTGCATACGACATTGTATCGGAAAATAGGAACCCGTACAGATCTGCCTTTAAAAAACAGTCCGTGCCTGTATGAACAATACAAGAGTCAACCACATTGCTGTGGATCTGCAGATAAATGTAAGGCAGGCCTGACCAGATGAGGATGGCAGATTTTGTTCCCTAAAGGACATTAGTGGACTAGATGGATTTTATGACAATTGGCGATGGACACACAGTCACCATTGGGCTGGCTTTTTAATCTCAGATTTTATTGAATTCACATTTCATCATCTGCCATGGTAAGATTTGATCCCATGTCACCAGAGCATTAGCCTGGGGTTCTAGATTATAACTGCAGTCACATTGTCACCATACTCCACCTCTCCGAAAGAGAAGTTTAGTGGAATGGAGGGAGACAGCAGAGAGAATTGATTAATTGGCAGTTCCACAAAACAGGAACAGGACTGGCTTCAGATGAGAGGTGAGGGGGCATAGTGAAAGAACAATTGCCTGTGCCTTTTTCATTGATACCCCAAGCCCATTAGCACTGCTGCTTCACAGCACCAGGGATCTGGGTTCAATGCCACCTTCGAGCGACTACCTGCATGGAATTTGCACATTCCATTCGTGTCCGCGTGGGTTTCCTCCCAAAGATAGGCGGATTAGGTGGATTGGCTTTGTTAAATTGGCCATAGTGTCCAGGGACATGCAGGCGTGGTGGGTTAGCCTTGGTAAATGCAAGGGCTACAGGGATAGGTTGGGTGTGAGTGGGTGCTGTTTGGTGGTTGGTGGAGCCGATGGGCTGAATGGCCCTGCTTGTACACTGTAGGATTCGATCATTTATGGCAGAAGGACTAGAAAGGGAGGAGAGGCAGAGCTGGGCAACGAAAGGTGACATGGTGGATAGCAGCAATGACCATCACTAAAAGAATAGGGAGGGATAATGACTAGCGGAGTTGAGGAGATGACCAGGAGCAGTGACAGCATCTGGCAAGATGTGGGTTTGGGAATTGATGTTGGATTGCGCTGGCTGCTGGGAATTTTGCAGAATCTGAGCAAGTGGCTGATGAATCAGTGATAGAATCAGTGGAAAGGGAACCCAATCTGTGATGAGAGCTAAACGTTCTGATCTTCCCAAAGCAGGCCAGGATTCAACTTTGACTCGATTGTGATGTGACGTCACTGACACAGTCTGCCAACACTGAGCTGGTCACCAGAAGGTGGTGACTGACAGAGAGGTGGAGCTGGGTACTGACAACATGCAAGTCAATGCTGACTTGGTCCCTGCCAATAATGGTGCCAAGTGATGTGATGTTGATGCTAAACAGGACAGAATGGATCCGTTGGGAATTCTCGAAGCAACTGGACACAACAGAGCTAAGAAACACAGGAGATGCACTGGGCTGGGTTTGGGTGGGTGGGCAGGTGTTAAGCCAGACAGGGGCAGGCTGATAGAGCTGGATAACAGCAGAGTGAGGTGACCCTGAGCACCACAAAGAGGAAGGACAATGTTAACCGACAATTGGTTGCAGTTACGCAGAATGTCAGTCACGGTTTCAGATTTATAAATCAGATGGAAGCCAGACAGAAGGACTTCAATGTGGAAGATTTGTTGAACGATTTTTTCAGGCTCACCTTGTTATAGGAAGGATATTGTTAAGCTGGAAAGGGTACAGAAGAGATTTATCAGGATGCTGCCTAGAAGGGGATGCCTTTGTTATCACACAAACTCAAGGTGTTCATGTCCCCTTGAACTGTCAGGTTAAATCATGGCCTAATTGGTAAAAGCTGAATACCAACAGTCCAGACGTGATGCTATGGTTCTTCACTTCTGTCATAGAATGGAAGAGGTTTGAGTTATAAGGCTGGGAACGTTTTCACTGGACCGTAGGCGGTTGAGGGGTGACCTTGGAGGGGTTTATAAAATTGTGAGGGGTATAGGTGAATGATGGTGGGTGTCTTTTCCCTGGGGTGGGGGATTTCAAGACTAGAGGGCATATTTTTAAGGTGAGAGGAGAAAGATTTAGAAAAGACAGGGGCAACTTTTTTTACACAGAGAGTGATTTGTGTATGGAATGAACTTCCAGGGGAAGTGGTGGATGCAGGTACAATTACAACATCTAAAACACATTTGGAGCAGCTCATGAAGAAGAAGTATTTGAAGGAATGTGGGCCAAGCACAGGCAGGTGGGCCTAGTTTAGTTTGGGAACATGGTCGACGTGGATAAAGTTTCAACTTTGATCTCCAGCATCTGCAGACCTCACTTTCTCCTCGAAGGAATGTGGGCCAAGCACAGGCAGGTGGGCCTAGTTTAGTTTGGGAACATGGTCGACGTGGACTGGTTGGACCGAAGGGCCTGTTTCCGTGCTATATGACTCTATGACTGTAAAGCAATGGTATGTTGCAATGGGAGATTTAAGGTGAAATAGTTACTGTTTGGGGATTGGTGGGTCAGTTTGCAAGTGGCATAGTGCCATGCTGCCAACAGTTAGAAAGTTAGAGTTGTCTGGAACATTGGGAGCACTCTCGCAAGCAAGGCAACAAGCAATGTCTGTTGAACTGACAGGGTGGAAGAGGAATCTGGGAACAGGAGAGAGGTTTTACTGGAAAGGCGATCTTGGAAAGTGTAGTGGGTAAGTGTAGGTCAGTCATCCTGACTAAAATGAGAGGGGAGAGTCAAGAATAAGGGGGTGGGAGACACTTAGTCAGTAGCAAGAGGATTTACAATAGTTGTCCAAAATTTCAAGGGTAGATGAGAACTTAATTTGCTCAGTGGATTGTTGTGATCCAGAACGCACTGACCGAAACACTCATAAAAACAGAATCAATAGGAATTTTCAAAAGGCTGGCGATATAAACAAATGGCAGGACTCTGATGAAAGTTCTGGGGAGTGAGTTGACTGGTTAAGATTACTAAACCACTGGAATCAAAAGCCTGAAGAAAGCCCAAAGCATGGTCAGTCAATGGTACAATGGATACATAAAATCCCACAGGGAGCCCAGTGTTTGGGCTGGCTATTTGAACTATGCTATCCAGCTAGTCCAGAATTTGTACAATTATTGGCAAGAGTTTTAACCGTGAGGCTTAAAGTTGTTATCTTTCTTTCACAGCCAACTTCTGCCGCAACTCCTCGGTGCTTATGGTGGACGAGCTGCTGTCAGCTTATCCACATCAGCTGTCTTTCTCTGAGGCCAGTTTAAGGATCATGATAACCAGTCACTTTGGACCCAAGACCCGGCTCAGCATGGCTAGTCGCATGCTCATCAATGAGGTACATTACTCCCATCGGTTAGCTACAACTGGACAGAGGGCTCGATCCATGTGTTAACAGGTCAAAGGGGATGAACTGTGCGTGCCATTGTTATCACACAAACTCAAGGTGTTCATGTCCCCTTGAACTGTCAGGTTAAATCATGGCCTAATTGGTAAAAGCTTAATACCAACAGTCCAGACGTTTTTTTCGCTTCTGTCATTTTCACTCACAATGGTTAACACTGCTGCCTTAGAGCACCAGGGGACTCGAGTTCGATTCCCACCTCAGGCAACTGTGTGGAGTTTGCACATTCTCCCCATGACTGTGTGGGTTTCCTCCCACAGTCCAAAGATGTGCAGATCAGGTGGATTGACCGTGCTAAATTGCCCCATAGTGTCCAATGGTGTGTAGGCTAGGTGGATGGGCCCCGGCTAATATGGGTACAGGGCACAATGCTATTCGATTGTTTGGTGCTGACTCGATAGGCCAAATGGTCTCTAACTGCATTTTTGGGATTCTGTGACATGCTTTCCTTCTTTAAAGAAGTTTGACCTTTAATCTTGCCTTTTCTTGTTTTACTGAGAATTGAGCCCGATCGTGACTGCTCTCGCAGCTGGTAGGAACAGAGATGGGTAGTGCTGGTAGGTGGGAGGGCGGGGGGAGCAGGAGGAGGTGAGTTAATAGGAGAGTGGGACCCTGGCATTCTGAGGGGCTGGGCAGCCAGTTAATGGCCATCTTAAAAGCTCAGTTAATGGCCATCTTAAAGACCCACCACATTATGGAGGCTGACAACTGAATGGAGGAGGTTTCCCTACAGCAACCAGGGTGACTGTCCAAACTAGGGGGTACACAGAGGGGGCAGCGATGACAATCCCTGTGATGCCAACCATCCCCTCAGGAGCATTTCTCCTCCAACCCTCAGCTGCCAGAACTCATCTTACTTCCATGGACTTATCAAGCCGAGTTCCTGAGGTGACCTTAACTGCCCCAGAGGTAACCACATCCTGTGGTGAGCTAGGGGTTCAGATCTGCTAGTCTTATGATTGGGCCTACAGCATCAGGGCTTCCTAGCCCAGGACCTATGTTTTGCTGCCATATCGTGGTACTGATGCTCACAATAAAATTCAGGCCCAGGCTCTTGTTGCAATCCTGCTCTGAGATGACATCTTTGTTGAGAACACACATATATTTATGGATTATGAGAACTGGACTATTGACATGATCAAATGTTACTGGGTTACCAAGGTTCTATCATGTGACCGCTTGGAACTGGGATTCAGGTCAGGTGGAGATGCTCGGACTCGTGGGCAAAGCCTTAGAATTAGAGGGGGTCAATTTAAAATGGAAATGAGGAGACATTTCTTCAGTCAGAGAGTGGTGGGCCTGTGGAATTCACTGCCATGGAGCTCAGTGGAGGCCGGGACTTTAAATGTCTTCAAGGCAGAGATTGATAAATTCTTAATCTCTCAAGGAATTAAGGGATATGGCGAGAGTGCGGGCAAGTAGCGTTGAAATGCCCATCAGCCATGATTGAATGGCGGAGTAGACTTGATGGGCCGAATGGCCTTACCTCCACTCCTATTTTTTATGGTCTTATGGAACTGGAATGTCAAAAGGTTAAAGGTTACTTTGGTAGATTTGCTGTTTACAAAAAAGAACAAGTGACTTTGGAAAACAGAGTCCAGCAATTTGTTTTTTTTTAGAAAGAGATAAGGGTGGAGTTTTATTGCTTTAAATGTTGAACCAATGAACCTGGTAACCTCTAATAGATCTATGCAACCTCCACCTAGCAACAGCTTCTGGGCTGGGGTAATAGGTGTGCTTTTCAGTACACATTTAGAAGCTGTGGGCAGTTGCTGGAAAGGTTTTACGATGATGTAGAAGACTCTCTCAGTCAGAACCTCGAGCTAAAAGCAGCACTCTGTATATTTCTAATGTGAAGTAGTTTGGAGAAAAAAATGTTCATAAAATAATGAGGGGCATAGATAGAATTAATGGTAGTTGCCTTTTCCCAGGATGGGGGATTTTGAGACATTTGAGAGGAGAAAGATTTAACAAAGACATGAGGAGCAAATGTTTTTACACAGAGGGTGGTTCGTGTGTGGAATGAACTTCCTGAGGAACTGGTGGATCCGGGTACAGTTACAATGTTTCAAAGGCATTTGGATCGGTACATGAACAGGAAAGGTTTGGAGCGACATGGGCCAGGAGCAGGCAGGTGGGACTAGTTGAGTTTGAGATTATGTTCAGCATGGACTGGTTGGACTAAAGGGTCTGTTTCCATCACTCAATGACTATGTCAGGGCTCCTGATTATTTCTCAGCTAAATCCAAAATCTAGTCTGAAGACCTTCCAATATTCTGTGACTGTCGGCATTCGGATCTTGTCGGGAATTCAATTGTGAGAAATCAGCCCATTTTCAGAACTGAATTTGCCCCTTGACCAGAGGGATGTTGTGTTTTCTTTCCCCCTTTTGGTCTAATATTTTCCTTATCCTTACTGGCCGTATGGAGTCACATATGTCTTTGCACTGTTTGTAGGTGAATGCATGTTTGTGAGATTAAGGGGAGATATTTATTCACATATTTATTGATAACCAGATTGAAACATATGTTTGCCTGTAATAAACATGTCACAGTCATACAGCACAGAAACAGACCCTTCGGTCCAACTAGTCCATGCCAACTATGTTCCCAAACTAAACTAGTCCCAACTGGCTGCATTTGGCCCATATTCCTCCATAACTTCCCTCTTCATCTGGATGGGTACAGCAATAGGGAGGATTTAGAGGGATATGAGCCAAATCCTGGCAAATGGGACTAGATTAATTTAGGATATCTGATCAGCATGGACAAGTTGGACCAAAGGCTCTGTTTCTGTGCTGTACATCTCGATGACTCTATGAATCTATTGACTAACTTATCCAAATGTCTTTTAAATGTTGTTACTGTCTTTTTTCTTTCACCTTAAAAATGTGCCCCCTAGTCTTGAAATCCTGCATCCTCGGGAAAAGACCTTGGCTATTCATGCCCCTCATGATTTTATAAACCTCTAAACCCCTCAACTTCCTACACTCCAGTGAAAAAAGCCCCAGTCTCTCCAGCCTACTTTTATAACTCAAACTCTCCATTCCTGGCAACACCTTGGTAAATCTTTTCTGAACCCTCCCATAACAGGATGATCAGCACTACACACAGCACTCCAGAAGGGGCCTTAACAATGTCCGATACAATCTCAATTTGACGTTCCAACTTCTCTACTCAAATGTCTGAGCAATGAGAGCAAGCGTGCGAAACGCTTTCTTATTCACCATGTCTATTTGTGACACAAATTTCAAAGAATGAAAAACCTAACCTCCTGGGTCTCTCTCTCTCTCTCTCTCTGTCTGTTCTACAACACCACCCAGGAAAATCCTGGTGAAAATCTTTTTATGTTCCAGTTAAAAAGAGCAAGACCACCCCCCTATTGACCATTTGTGGTAATTGAATGAGCCGTGTTTGCTTTTGGTACTGCTTGTGGGGTAGTGGGGCTTGATTCCCAGCTCCCCTCTCTCACCAAAGACTTTGAGAATATAAGATGGCGAAGTGTTTGTCCAGTTATCTCACTCTGCTGCTTTCCCAGTTGCCGAACTGTTGACTTAGAGAACCAGGGAACACCAGATAGGGAACACAGGACTGTAAAGAAAATTGCCCTGGATCCTGTTTGTGAAGCAGGTGGCCCCTGAGACCAATAGAAGAAACCTCTTCCAAGTAGAGAAATTTGAAATGGATAGAGGGGGTTCATAATTAAAGTACCATGATTTAACAATAAGCAGGAAAGCTTTAAGATGAAGAATTTTAGATTACCTACAGTGTGGAAACAGGCCCTTTGGCCCAACAAGTTCACACTGACCCTCCAAAGAGCAACTCACCCCCCTCTGTGTAACGCACCTAACATTACGGGCAATTTAACATGGTCAGTTCACCTGAACTGCGGGAGGAAATCAGAGCATGTACAAACTCCACACAGACAGTCAACTGAGGCTGGAATTGAACCTGGGACCCTGGTGCTGTGAGGCAGCAGTGCTAACCACTGAGCCACTGTTTATCTTAATAGAAGCAAGTGCTGCTTTCCCATAAAGAACTCGCAGATTGAATTAGTATTTTATTTATCAGTGTTCCATTTGTCAAGGATTGCCTTAATCCAGTATGCACCTTCTTCCTGAGACTTTTTTTATGTAATGAAACAGGCAGGAAGAGTGAATCCAGTAAGAACATAAAAAACCAAAAGAGAAAATGCTGGAAAATCTCAGCAGGTCTGGCAGCATCTGTAAGGAGAGAAAAGAGCTGACGTTTCGAGTCTAACTGACCCTTTGTCAAAGCTGACAGCTTTGTCACAGCTTTGACAAAGGGTCATTTAGACTCGAAACGTCAGCTCTTTTCTCTCCTTACAAATGCTGCCAGACCTGCTGAGATTTTCCAGCATTTTCTCTTTTGATTTCAGATTCCAGCTTCTGCAGTAATTTGCTTTTATTTAAGAACATAAAAAAGCTTGAAATAAGAAAAGGCCCATGAAACAACCAGAGACAAGTTATAATTTGCTCCAACCCACAGGAGAATAACCTCCCTGTTCAGATGACTGAGGGCAAGTCCAGTGAAACTTTGTCCTGATTTCCCCTTTGGGTGCAGTTTCTGAATGTCAATCTAATGTCATACCTCCATTGTTCAACTTCGACATTTTCCTGCACTGCCCTTTCCCATGAGTCTGACATGGTTCCCTTAGCAACTCATGGGAGTATTGATAAAGAGGCTCAGGGCTTTGTTACAGACCCTAATCAATTCATCTGCTTTAAAGTGCAGCAATTAATGTGACTGAACATCCACCTTCTTTCTAGCCAACACGTGTTGTGGTTCCCCTCTGATGGTAAGTGGTTACCACCTTTTGCCCAATGTGGATGTATCGTCAGTGAGGCTCCTGTAGGTAGTGGACAATACACCAAAGTAAAAATCCTACCCCATTGTAACCAAGAGATGGCAACTTTCAATTTGATACTCACTAAAATAACGGCATGTTGAAGACTCCAAAAGTCTGATTTGACTGGATCTTCTGTAAACCGAAATGACTGGAGAGGTTTCCAAAATCATGAGGGGCACGGATAGGGTAAATAGACAAGGTCTCTTTTTTTTGGAGGGGGAGTCCAGAACTAGAGGGCATAAGTTCAGGGTGAGAAGGGAAAGATCTAAAAGGGACCTAAGGGGCAACTTTTCCACGCAGAGGGTGGTGTGTGTATGGAATGAGCTGCCAGAGGATGTGGTGGAGGCTGGTACAACTGCAACATTTAAAAGGGATGGGTATATGAATAGGAAGGGTTTGAGGGTGCTGGCAGGTGGGACTAGATTGGGTTGGGATATCTGTTCGGCATGGATGGGTTGGACCAAAGGGTCTGTTTTCATGCTGTACATCTCGATGACTGTGACTGTTTACGTTTGTTCTCCCCCCACCCCAACAACCCGCTGTGATTTTTTTTTGGTTGCTGACTTAATTGTTTTCATTCTCCTTTCAGAATTCACTGGTTCTACTGGTTCTTCAGGAAAGCATAGGTTCAGGTTGTTAGCTCTCAGTCAGCATCCTGCCCTCACTGGTGATCACCACAATCCCCTCTCTCATTTTTCAGAGGCAAAGGCTAATCAGCAGCAAGACCGTCTCCAATGGCGAACCCGAGGTTTCCATTAAAATGCCTTCAAAGCACAACATCGAGAATGGAACGGGGCCAAGCAACTCCACTGAGAGGAGCATCAACGGGCAAAGAAGGGAAGAGGACAGAACTGAGGCCAGAAATGAAAGGGAGAATGAAAACGAGAATGAGGACAATCAGAACAACGAGAATGATGAAGAGGAGGAGGAGGAGGAGGAAGGCGAGGGGCCGTATGTACCATTCCACTTGCCGGGTGAGTTGTCCATGTTGACCGTGTTGGCAGTGTTCTTGTCTCTGAGTCAGAGAGTTGTTGGGTCAAGTCCCAGTGCAGTGCTTATAGCTGTTCTGTGCTTTTGCAGAGCCAACATCTGCCCCCTCTCCATTGCATGTAAGATATCCATAGAGTCATAGATGTACAGCATGGAAACAGACCCTTCACTCCAACCTGTCCATGCTGACTAAATATCCCACCCCAATCTAGTCCCACCTGCCAGCACCCGGCCCATATCCCTCCAAACCCTTCCTATTCATATACCCATCCAAATGCCTCTTAAATGTTGCAATTGTATCAGCCTCCACCACTTCCTCTGCCAGCTCATTCCATACAAGTACCACCCTCTGTGTGAATAAGTTGCCCCTTAGATCCCTTTTATATCTTTTTCCTCTCACCCTAAACCTACGCCCTCTAGTTCTGCACTCCCTGACCTCAGGGAAAAGACTTTGTCTATTTTGAAAAAGAACAGGAAGTTTCTCTCCTGTGTGCTGGCCAATATTTATCCCTTGATCAGCATGATTAAAACACTTTGTCGCATTGAGATCAGTGGGACCATGCTGTAGGCAAATCAGCTGCTGTATATTACGTCTTACATAAGAGACTTCATTTCAAACGGCAATTTGCTTTGTAATGCCCAGATGTTGCTAAAGACACTACATGTAAATGTGAGCCTTTCTGCTTTTAAGATGGGCTGGTGGTGGATGTAAGTCCCATTGGGCCTTGGAAAAGGGGTGGCACGGTGGCTCAGCCGTTAGCACGGCTGCCCCAGTTTGATTCCTGCCTCGGGTGACTGTCTGTGTGGAGTTTTCACATTCTCCCCGTGTTTGTGCGAGTTTGCTCCGGTTTCCTCCCACAGTTCAAAGATGTGTAGGTTAGGTGAATTAGCCACGGTAAATTGCCCACAGTGTTCAGGATATCCCAGTTCGATTCCAGTCTTGGCTGATTGTCTGTGTGGAGTTTGCACATTCTCCCCGTGTCTGCGTGGGTTTCCTCCTGGTGCTCCAGTTTCCTCCCACAGCCCAAAGATGTGCAGTTCAGGTGAATTGGCCATGCTAAATTGCCCATAGTATTAGGGTCTTTAGTCAGAGGAGAATGGGTCTGGGTGGGTTACTCTTCGGAGGGTCGGTGTGGACTTGTTGGGCCAAAGGACCTGTTTCCACATTGTAGGGAATCTTAAAAAAAGGACAGGGACTGGGATACTCTGTGTCTATTCTAAGGCACCATTCTCTGTGAAGTGTCCTGGCTCTGTGGTTTGCTTTATTATTGTTCGTCCCTAATTCAGTGAAGGACAGTTGGTATATTGTTCTGAGGCTGCTCGGTGTACATTGAACAGTATCTGCTCTTGAGTTCCCTCTGCTGGTACTTGCTGCGCGACTGCAGCCTGCCCCAGAACACCCTTTGCCATTACATTCTGTTACTGTGTTCTTTGGAATTGACGTCGCATGCTGCAGTTTTAATCTTCTATTATGGTGTGTTGAAATCATGCTCTGCGGTAGTAGCACTGAAACATGTAAATATGTTTGTATTAACTTGTGTTCAAATGCATATATGCTTTCAGATCCCTCCATGGCTGAGCACAGTCCCCATCTTTGGAATCTCCTCCAACCCAACACCTGAGATTTCTGTGTCTCTAATACCAGACTCTTGTGTATTCCTAATTTTAATTGCTTGGTGGCCATCCCCTTGTTTGCAAAGTCCCTCCTTGCACTTATCTATCTCATTACCTCCTTCCTTAAAATCTATCTTGACCAAACTTTGTGCAATCTGACCTAGTCTCCTCTTATGTGGCTGAGTGTTATACTTCATTTGATACCATTCCTGCAAAGCACCTTGGGATGTTTCATTGTGGCAGAGATTTTATAGTCATCTGGGAACACCAAACTTGCTGAATAAAAGACATTTGTTGAAGCTTTTTGATTTGTCTTTATCAGGACCATTTGCAAGAATACCAATTTAAGGAGTAAACCAATGTGTACATTATTTATATTATTGAAAGGACAGGGATGATTAGTTTGCAAGTGGACTCTAATTAGTCAAAGCAATACCATGGAGAATGCACCAGTTAGTGATGATTGACAGTTTACTGCAGGCTTTTTATAACTTTCACATATGCTCCTGAGTGTCAGACAGTACAGCTAAAAGGTATAAGTAAATATATGTTGCTGTGGAAATTTCTATAACCTATTGATGCAAGCAAGAGCTGCATTTCTAGCAACCCTTTTAAATACATCACAGTACAGTCGAAGAGTTACTCTTTGAGGTGCCATCACTGTTGTGATATAGGAGAAACAAGAACTAGTTTGATGCATACCAGGATCCTGCAAATATGTGAACACCATTGTTGAAGTAACATACATGCACACAAATCTACCGTCCATAAGCCACGGGTTGCATTACAATTTCATCTCGTTAAATTAATGTTTTCTCTGGGCTAACATTCAAATGCATTTGTGGGGAGCCAGAAATTATTCACCTACAACTTTGTAGGAAATTGTTAATGGCCAAATTGCAAATTGATAATGGTGCAGTGGGAGGCCATTCAGCCCGTCATTGTCTACACTGGCTCTTCAAACCAGCATTATGATTTAATGCCATTTCCCCCCCTTTCCTTGCTCAGTTGTGTCTCTTTAAATAATCTCAAATGCCAAAATTGAACCTGCCTCCACCACCCTTCCAGGCGATGCATTCCAGATCTAAATCACACATTCGGTGAAGAAACTTTTTCTGGCATCGCATTGTCTTCTTTTGCAAATCATACGCCCACTTGTTCCTTTTACAATCAGGAACAATTTCTCCCCTCGCTACTCTCTCCAGCCCACCCAGGATTTTGAAAACCTCAATCAGATCTCATCTCAGCCATCTTCTCTCCAAGGAGAATACTCCCAAAGTCTTCAATCTAACCCCATAACAGAAGGTTCTCATACCTGGAACCATTCTTGTAAATCTCTTCTGCAATCTCTCCAATGTGTTCACATCCTTCTTATAGTGTGGCACATTGACTGAATACAGTACTCTAATTGAGGTCTGACAAGTCGAGAGTGCGGTGCTGGAAAAGCGCAGCTGGTCAGGCAGCAACCGAGGAGCAGGAGAATCGACGTTTCGGGCATACGCCCTTCATCAGCAATAAGCCCACCTTCCTTAGGAAGGGCTTATGCTCGAAACGACAATTCTCCTGCTCCTCGGTTGCTGCCTGACTTGCTGTGCTTTTCCAGCACCACACTCTCAACTTGTCAGACCTCAATTAGATTACTGAATTCAACTAGAATACTGTATTGTATTCAATTAGAATACAATTAGATCTCTGGCATCTGCAGTCCTCACTTTCTCCTGAGGTCTAACAAGTGTCTGAAACAGTGTGTCTCCTTGAATTTGAAATCTCTGCCCCTATTAATAAATCCCAGGATTCGATATGTTTTATTCACTGTTCTCTCCACTTACCCTGCCACCTTCAGCGATCTGTGCACTGATGTACCCAGGTACCTCTGCTCCTATACCCCCTTTAGAATTGCACTCCTTATGGTATATTGCCTGTCCAGCTGCTTAAAATCCATCACTTCACTTTTCTCTGCAATGAACTTCATCTGCCATCTGACTGCCCAACTTGTCAATGTCCTTTTAGAACTCTACGCAATTTAAAATCCTTCCAAGGTTTGTGGTCATGCAATGTTTCAAATGTTGGCTGAAAGCTGTTAGTTAGTAAGTTCCTCAGCTTAACCGCATTTTCCAACTCTAGCTGTTACCTTTGCTGTGTTCGTGCCTGGCCATTACAAGCCTGGAAGTTTATTGGTTCCCTTCAATGGATAAAGCTGAGGTGTTCCCAGAACCTAATCGAATCATTAATTCTCAATCGACAGTACAAAGGCAGGGCTTAACAAAAACCAAACGACAGTGGGAAGTATTATCAGTCAGAAAGCCGGGTTCTGGTTATCAGTGCCTGAGCATGCACAGGAAATTTAGATTCAGAAGAAAGCAAAATGAGTTGTGTCTGGTGAATTCTGAGGTGTAGGGAGCAGCTGAGATTCCTGCATTATCCACAGGAGAAGGACAAGGGCCACAGCTGCATGAAAAAGCCATCGCTTCTAGTTTCCCCATCAAAGTCACTTAAGCATCCTGACGCAAACATTGATCATCTCGCTTCCCTTGCCACCCCTGGGTCAGAATTCTGGACAACATTGGGGAAAGACGCCTCACCCCTTGGACGGCGGCTGTTCAAGAAGGAAGCACACCACTGCCATCACCTTCTCAGGGGGGCAACAGAGAATGGGCAGAATGCACCAATGTTGCCAGTGATAACAATACCCAGAGAGTCTAGACTTAAAAATACTTTTGTTCATTATCTCCACCAGTCACAGTCATTTGGCACATTTCAGTTTTGAAAGACAAAAGCTCTTCAATAGGAAATGAAAAGAAAGTCTTCCGTTTACAAAAAGAAGATATGAATTATTTATGTTTTCAGTTCAAGACTAATGTTGGATTTTGTTGGCAGTCATCACCCCAGTTATTAGTTTATGCAGATTGCGAAACACTTCTAACGAAGACAGTGACTTCATTAAATTAATACTTTCCACAGTGATCTGTTTGCTGCTTCCAGCTAGCTCTTGATTAACAGTTAGGGAATGTAAGTTAATATGCTCCACCTCCCAGTTTATCTCCCCTGTGAACATCTGGGAATAGATCCTCTCTTTCACTTTCTAAGGGCACTTCAGACTGGACATTTAGACACAGGGCTCATAGCCTGCAGCAGCTCCCTCAACACTTCCACCCTCAACACTCCCTCAACACTTCCTCCCTCAACACTCCCTCAAAACTTCCTCCCTCAACACTCCCTCAACACTTCCTCCCTCAACGTTCCCTTCTCAGAAAGATGTTGTGAAACCTGAAAGGGTTCAGAAAAGATTTACAAGTATGTTGTCATCATTGGAAGGCTTGAGCTATAGGGAGAGGCTGAATAGGCTGGGACTGTTTTCCCTGGAGTGTCAGAGGCTGAGGGGTGACCTTTTAGAGGTTTATAAAATCATGAGGGGCATGGATAGCATAAATAGACAAAGTCTTTTCCCTGGTGTCGGGGAGTCTAGAATGAGAGAAGATAAGTTTAGGGTGAGAGGTGAAAGATTTCAAAGGGACCTAAGGGGCAACATTTTCAGACAGAGGGTGGTGAATGTATGCCAGAGGATGGGTGGAGGCTGGTACAATTGCAGCATTTAAAAGGCAGTGAGAGGTGAAAGATTTCAAAGGGACCTAAGGGGCAACATTTTCAGACAGAGGGTGGTGAATGTATGCCAGAGGAAGTGGTAGAGACTGGTACAATTGCAGCATTTAAAAGGCATCTGGATGGGTATATGAATAGGAAGGGTTTGGAGGGATATGGGCCATGTGCTGGCAGGTGGGACTAGATTGGGTTGGGATATCTGGTCGGGTCTATTTCCATGCTGTACATCTCTATGACTCTAGGAGGTGCAGCCAAACCACAAGACATTGTGTTCCCATGCAGTGAGAAGGAGAAGCAGTTGAACGATATGAGTAGAAGTCAGGACAAGGAAGGAGCAAGCATTTCAAGATGGATTGTAATGAGTGCCATGATACCGATTAAAATGCAATTGGGTGATGAATGTCTTTTTGTCTCTGTCTCCACAGTGGGAATGTGGGATGTGGTAAAGTGGGCGATTGCCTGGCCGCTGTGCTTTCTGATGTACTTCACAATTCCAAACTGTGCCAAGCCTCGTTGGGAGAAATACTTCATGTTCACGTTTATCTCAGCCACCTTGTGGATCGCAGTTTTCTCGTACATGATGGTGTGGATGGTAAGTGCACGTTTCACAAAGGGCTGGTGCAAAAACAGGCAGCAACTCCAGTCACAAAATAATCAGACATGGCTCTATGCTTTGTAGTGGACTCTCCACCCTGCGATGGTGCATGTGCAAACCCTCAGCAAGGACAAGATTTGGTGAGACCTCTCTGAGTTTATTAAATTTAGGTTTACTGGCGCATGTACATTAAAGAATACAATGGAAAGTGTTATTTTCGCATGTTGTACGCAATGTGTCGCCACACTCCAGTGCCATCTTGAAACACTGAATATAATGCAAGATTTTACTGTTGTAGCGTTCATCTTTCTCTATTCTGCTTATCCCTCCTCCGCTGCTGCTCCAGTCACAGTTGACGTTGGCCGGGGTCTCTGATACGGGGTCCTGGGTCTCTGTAAAAGGCTCTCGGGTCTCGGTTATGGGCCACCACCGACCAGCTGGAACCATGGGCCTGGGGATGATGCCTGGGTTCTATAGCCCCATCCAACGCTCCTCTAGACTCCAGTCATCGCAGTCCTCCACCGTCCCTTCCATCGCGCTACTGCTCCTTCGGGCATCCGGGCCTAGTCGCAGAGCTGGAGCCTAGCTCGGCCTGCAAGTCTGGACCCAGGGAGTCAGCCTGGAACCCTACTCTCGTTCACCAGGTGACCCTGCCATTAACTTACCATCACTCACTATCTTAGTGCCCGTGTGGAGAATGTACTGGGGTCCAGTTTATAACCATACCTATTGTGACTCATTGTCTCCATAAGAGCAGGAGAGGGGAAAGAAAAATACAAAAAAGAAATATTTGAGGGACATCATTATAAAGAGATCAGATCAGTTGTTTTTTTTTTCCATAAGTTCCTGGACACCATCCAGCTCATTCATTCGATTGGAATGCTCTTTTCAGACCGTCGCATAAGCAGAGAAGAAAAACTTCCTTCCCGTTCCCTCGATAGTTAAAAGGACAAGCATACTTCTTGTTACCTTTGTTTGAACCCCCTAAGTTCAGAGCCAGTTTGGCCACCAAAATGACCACAGCCCAATAGTCAGTTGTCATGTCAGCCAGATCATTCAAGCCCTCGCGACAGGAATACGCTCCCCATTTTGTGACAACATCAGCATTGCCTGTGATCGGGTAAACAATTTTTTCCTGTGGTTGTGTCAGTGAACCATCTGTGTGTCCCTTCAAATATTCCCTCATTCTCTCACTATCTCCCAGGGACCACTGTCAGCTCTGAGACTGATGGGTGCGGTGTGTTGGACACTGGACCCCAGCAAAGTCAGATTCCTGATCAGGAGGGGAATCCAGGGTCGTGGGGAAAGGGCAGGAAAGTGGATGTGAGGAATGTCGGATCAGGCACACTCCTGTTGAAGGGCGGAGTAGGATGGAGGGGCTGAACAGCCAACTCCTTTTCCTGTTTCTTATGGTGTTAAAATCTTATTTATTCACACACATCGACATTGTGCATCAGGGCAGATTTCCATCTGGCAACTTTACATTCCCAAAAGCATGCACTAACCTCAGTTACGTTTTTGAGTATTTCTTGTACTTTTTTGCCACAAAAGAGCGAATTTATTTAATTAGCACATTTATAGGCAGTTATTTTAACAGTTGTTTATTTTTTTCTGATGGCCATCATATACCTTACAGAGAAACAATTGGAATAATCTGCTCTTGACCTTTCACTTCCTTCCGTTGTCACAAGTACGCAACAACAGAGCAACGAGAGGTGAATATAAGGGCAGGAGGAAAATTCAAAAATTGGCCAGCCAGTGAATGGGTGGGATGAGAAATCCCACCTCGGAGAAACGACCTTGGGAAAGTGGATACTTTTTCAGGAATGTGCAGAGTGTGGTCATTCCAATTGTGCATAAGACTACTAGGTGTGCACAAGACCATAAGAAATGGAAACAGGAGTAGACCATTTGGCCCCTCAAACCTGTTCCACCTTTCAATGGGACCATGGCTCAGCAAACATTCCTAACGTCCATGTTCCTGTAGTTCTCCCCCCCAGCCCTTAGTGATCAGGAATCCATCTAGCTCAGCCTTAAATGTACATGTGCATGGTGGTGGCGTATTGGTAATATTGCTGGATTAGCCATGCAGAGGCGCTCGGCTATCGCTCTGGGAAAACTATCATCGATAAGGCTATCGTTTAAGGCTAATAGCATGCTGGCCTTCATAACAAGAGGGATTGAGTATAGAAGCAAAGAGGTTCTTCTGCAGCTGTACAGGGCCCTGGTGAGACCACACCTGGAGTACTGTGTGCAGTTCTGGTCTCCAAATTTGAGGAAAGACATTCTGGCTATTGAGGGAGTGCAGCGTAGGTTCACAAGGTCAATTCCTGGAATGGCAGGATTACCTTACACTGAAAGACTGGAGCGACTGGGCTTGTATACCCTTGAGTTTAGAAGACTGAGAGGGGATCTGATTGAGACATATAAGATTATGGACACTCTGGAGGCAGGAAACATGTTTCCGGTGATGGGTGAGTGCCGAACCAGAGGACACAGCTTAAAAATACGGGGTAGACCATTTAGGACAGAGATGAGGAGAAACTTCTTCACCCAGAGAGTGGTGGCTGTGTGGAATGCTCTGCCCCAGAGGGCAGTGGAGGCCCAATCTCTGGGTTCATTTAAGAAAGAGTTGGATAGAGCTCTCAAAGATAGTGGAATCAAGGGTTATGGAGATAAGGCAGGGACAGGATACTGATTAAGGATCAGCAGCCATGATCATATTGAATGGTGGTGCAGGCTCGAAGGGCAGAATGGCCTACTCCTGCACCTATTGTCTATTGTCTAACACAGATTATCACTAACACCCATGAAGTGTCATGAACATCCATCAGTGATTTCCTTTCGGGAAGGAAATCTGTCAAACTCACCTGGTTTGTCCTATATGTGACTCCCCATGGACAACTAAGCGGTTGACTCTTTGACTGTGCTCTGAAATAGCTGAGCAAGCCACTCAGTCCAAAGGAAATTGAGGCCGACAAGCCTTGGTTTTGCCCGAGGTGTCCACATCCCATTAAAGAGGTGTCACGCATCCTCTGAGCTGTGCCACTTTGGGAGGTGGGTCTCCCTGAGGCAGGGAGAAAGTGAGGACTGCAGATGCTGGAGATCAGAGTCGAGACTGGGATACTGGAAAAGCACAGCAGGTCAAGCGGCATCCGAGGAGCTGGAAAATCAACGTTTCAGGCATAAGTCCGATTCCTGTTGAAGGGCTTTTGCCCGATACGTCGATTCTCCTGCTCCTCGGATGCTGCCTGACCTGCAGTGCTTTTCCAGCACCACACTCACGGCTCTCCCTGATGCAGCAGAGTTCAGTCCAGAACTTGCAAGATGTCCATGCTGGGAGAAACAAGATCACAGGAGAATGTGAAATATTATCATACTTCATTGTCCTTTTTCCTCAGTGAATTTCCTGAAAGTGAAGTCATGCAGTCACCCCATGGTTTGGAAAATAGCTATTTGAAGTGACACAGATGTTTTACTCTGTATGTGTGTGTGTGTGTATATATGTGTGTGCATATGTGTGTGTGTATGTGTGTGTATATGTGAATGTATGTGTGTGTGTATGTGCATGTATGTGTGTGTGTATGTGTGCGCATGTGTGTATGTGTGTGTATATGTGTGTTATGTGTGTGTGTATATGTGTGTGTGTGATTGTATGTTGTGTATGTGTATGTGTGTGTGTATATGTGTGTCTGTGCGTGTGTATATGTGTGTGTGTGATTGTATGTGTGTGTGCT
>NC_057718.1:90860259-90868892 GCF_004010195.1 Chiloscyllium plagiosum
GTATTTGTGTATATGTGTGTGTGTATAAGTGTGTGTGATTGTATGTGTGTATATGTGTGTGATTGTATGTATGTGTATGTGTGTATATGTGTATGTGTGTGTATGTGTATGTGTGTGTTTTGTTAACAGCTGTTTTAAGGAGTAGGTGTTCTGGTAGTCTCGGAAATATCACAAGACAGAACAATCTGGGAGAAAATGTGAGAAGGCATCCAAAAGACTTCAGCCAGGTGCTCTGAGTGATGCACTTGCCCGTGGTGTGGTCCAGAACCTGGCTATTTAAGCCGTCTCTGTGAGGTCAGGCCCAGTGATACAAACTGGACACAGCTGTGGGCTGGCCTTCTGTCCTCTCCATTATGCTACCGGGACCACCTATGTGAGTGACCGCACTGGCCCACAAGCTAAAATATGTCACATTTGTCCGATTACCAAATATCGGCCAACGTTTTATAGCCGCTGTTCTCTCAATTCGCCCTTCGACCTTTCTGGTGCAATAGATGAGATTTTCTTTGGCAAATTGGCTCTGTAGACGTGGGATGTTTATGAACTCCACTTTGAGAATTAATTTGAAAGATTTTAAGATTCATAAATACAGTACTGGGTTGAAAGCATCAACATCATTGCAATTAGGGATGGACCTTAGCTTAAAAAGACATCTGTCAAGCTTGATATTGTTACTCATTTGTTCTGCTCACTCAGATGTTAGTGCTCAGGAATTCTTCCTATACCAGTATCAAGGGGTCCCAGGCAAGACTTAGCATAGGTTCGGTCCAGAGAAGGACCTTGCCTTTAGTCATGTTCAAGCTTTGCTCTAGTTTAGTGCAATGAAAAATCAGTTTCTGTTTCACATCCCAGCTCCTCCTATGGGCTCAGATGAACAGTTTCAGGCAGTTTTGTGTCATGGGGCTCTCACACCGTTTGGACTTGGGTTAAGATGGGACAATCAATAGTCATGCGGTCAACATGAGAAAGTGTCCCCTGCTGGCACTCTAGGTGGGATTAGACTCCAGTCTGCAGCAGTGAGGGGACTCACCGAGCATCATGATGCAGACCATAAGTAAGGCAAGAATGTAGCAAAGTTTTTCCCCAATGGCAATTATGTTGCACCTCTCTAATGCAAGAATAATGCAGGGAGCCAAAGCTTTTGTATGGAGTACTGGGAGGCACAAAGACAGAAGAAGCGAACATAATGTGAACAACCAAAATGAATCCATAAAAGGATTCTCTGGTATGATGTAGAGGAGTCGGTATTGGACTGATGCAGACAAAGTTAAAAACCACACAACACTAGGTTATAGTCCAACAGGCTTATTTGGAAGGACTAGCTTTCAGAGCGCTGCTCCTTTGTCAGGTGATAAACAAGCAGCACTCCCAATACTAGTGCTTCCAAATAGACCTGTTAGACTATAACCTGGTGTTGTGTGGTTTTTAAATTCTCTGGTAGTTATCTTAGTGCGAACGCCAAAACATAAAGGGTTCAGAATCCTGTGTTCAGTTACCGAGAGTAATGTGCTCTTGTCTAGGTCACGATAATTGGGTACACGCTCGGAATTCCGGATGTTATAATGGGAATCACCTTCCTGGCAGCTGGGACAAGTGTACCGGATTGCATGGCCAGCCTTATAGTTGCCCGGCAAGGTAAGCAGAGTACAGAGATCAGCACTAAGAGTAATATATTGCCACTTGATTGTTGATTTAAATGTTCAAACCTGAATTGTACAGCAAGCTGCTTATCTTGGATATAATTTGGTGGAATCAGACAGCTGCTTCTCCATCCACATATTGCAAGGTGCTGCCCTTGTAGTACATTGCAATGTTCTTCCTTTCTTAGCACTTGTGTATTCATGCTGATCAAAATAAGGAATATCCTGCAGAGAGGACGGAACATTCCTAATCCCCAAAGCTAGCTTCGAGTTCTCTCCAGCACAGTCCGGTTCTGGGTTTGATCCAAACCACTGCTCCTTCGTTTCCATCTTCAACAGTCCACACAGAAGACAACCCACTGCCACGCTGTTGTCAATTTTCACTGAATTAATGCTCACAGCCAAGGCTCACAAAATCCACCCAATTCGAATCCATTTGGGTGAATATTGCTGCATCCTATCTAAGTTTTGTGTACTTTTAAAACAGTCTAACTTTTAGCTCCTGTCATGTTGCAGGACAATTCTAAATCAGAGCACTGAGACCTGTCCGTATCTAAAGCCAGGGTGTGTGCAGGTTTAATGGCAACATTGATTTAAACTTCAGACATCAGCACCAAGGCCTGTTCATACACCCCTAAATAGTCCCCTAAGGCAGAAAGATAAAATAAAAAGATCTTGCCTTGAGATTTTCAGGAAGAGGTTGGCACCGCGGGGAGTGGAGTTTTTTTATTTCCCCCTCCAACTCTATTTTGATTTAATCCCTGCCCTCCCCTTCACTGTTTGATCACAAAACACCCTCTGGGAAGAGCACTGCTTGTCACTGGCCACCTGAGTGTTTCTTTTTTTCTGGTGGTGGAAATTGAATAAAGATTTGTACAGATCTATATGGACTTCAGTAAGGCATTCGGCAAGGTTCCCCATGGGAGACAGAACTGGCTCAAAGGTAGAAGACAGAGGGTGGTGGTGGAGGGTTGTTTTTCAGACTGGAGGCCTGTGACCAGTGGAGTGCCACAAGGATCGGTGCTGGGTCCTCTACTTTTTGTCATTTACATAAATGATTTGGATGCGAGCATAAGAGGTTCAGTTAGTAAGTTTGCAGATGGCACCAAAATTGGAGGTGTAGTGCACAGCGAAGAGGGTTACCTCAGATTACAATGGGATCTTGACCAGATGAGCCAATGGGTTGAGAAGTGGCAGATGGAGTTTAATTCAGATAAATGCGAGGTGCTGCATTTTGGGAAAGCAAATCTTATTAGGACTTATACACTTAATGGTAAGGTCCTAGGGAGTGTTGCTGAACAAAGAAACCTTGGAGTGCAAGTTCATAGCTCCTTGAAAGTGGAGCCGCAGATAGATAGGATAGTGAAGAAGGTGTTTGGTATGCTTTCCTTTATTGGTCAGAGTATTGAGTACAGGAGTTGGGAGGTCATGTTATGGCTGTACAGGACATTGGTTAGGCCACAGTTGGAATATTGCGTGCAATTCTGGTCTCCTTCCTATCGGAAAGATGTTGTGAAACTTGAAAGCGTTCAGAAACGATTTACAAGGATGTTGCCAGGGTTGGAGGATTTGAGCTATAAGGAGAGGCTGAACAGGCTGGGGCTGTTTTCTCTGGAGCATCGGAGGCTGAGGGGTGACCTTATAGAGGTTTATAAAATCATGAGGGGCATGGATAGGATAAATAGACAGTCTTTTCCCTGGGGTTGGGGAAGCCAGAACTAGAGGGCATAGGTTTAGGGTGAGAGGGGAAAGATATAAAAGAGACCTAAGGGGCAACTTTTTCACACAGAGGGTGGTACGGGTATGGAATGAACTGTCAGAGGAAGTGGTGGAAGCTGGTACAATTGCAAAATTTAAAAGGCATCTGGATGGGTATATGAATAGGAAGGGTTTGGAGGGATATGGGCCGTGTGCTGGCAGGTGGGACTAGATTGGGTTGGGATATCTGGTCGGCATGGACGGGTTGGACCGAAGGGTCTGTTTCCATGCTGTACATCTCTATGACTCTATGACCTGTTGTCTCTCACTGTGTCTTACACTTGCACACACACAACATGGGTGCTGGGGTAAATATAAGCACTACCGCAGTTAGGCGGTAGTGTAGGGGTAAAGAAAATAAAAGGAAAACTTAAAGAAAGAAAAGGAAATATAAACAGGAGATTAAGAAAAAGAAAAAAAAAGAAAAAAGATCTTGCCACTGGCAAAGGTACATGGGAAGAGATCCGAGAGGCAGATTCAAATATAAACCAAACAAGTTTCTCAAATACTAGAGTAACGTCATTTGGGGTGGCACAGTGGCTCAGTGGTTAGCACTGCTGCCTCACAGCACCAGGGACCCAGGTTCAATTCTAGCCTCGGGCGACTGTCTGTGTGGAGTTTGCACATTCCCGTAGTCGAGCACTGAGATGGGCTGAAGGGATGAAATGCATGAAGAATGCCCAATCCGCCCAACTTACAGGGATGCAGAGATTGTTTGGCCTCAAGAGAAGGATCGAGCATAGGGAGGGGCAAAGCCTGGGAGGTACTTAGACGGGGAAGTGAGAATTGTAAACGTGCAACAGTAGCCAACATAAGTCAGTAAGCATAAAGATGATAAATGAATGGGACTTGCTGAGATCAGCGAAGGTCTACAGAGATTGGAGGACGTCCAGGAATAGTGAAGTCTAGAGGAGAAAAATGTGGGCGAGGTATTCGTTAGCAGACAGGCTGAGCCTGGTAAGTGGACGACTAGGTAAGTGCAAGGTAGAAGTATGCGGTCTTCATCATGGGGAGGAAATGTTGTCAAAAGTTCCGCTTGGGGGCTCCAATAGGTTGCAAATTGCCTGGGTCAGCCTGAAACAATGGATGAGCTGGAGAATAAAAATGCAGATGACAGTGCAGACTTGAAGGAGTGGGTTTCCCTGGTTTTCAGGCTGTGTGTGTCAGGGGTGGGGCTTTAAATCAGGAGGGAGCAGGTTTAGTTCTCTTACACGTCTTTGCTTTTCTCAGCTCATTACATATTCATGTGCGGATAAGGCGCCAAATCTCAAAAGCAAACAGGCAGCAAGCTCTGTCGCCACCAGATCTTCTGCTTCCATCATCTGTGCGCCATATTGAAAAAGGTCGTCTCAATGGAAATTCGGTCTTTACATCTGGATCAGGGATTCGAGTAGATGGAAGTCAAAGGGGCCAAGCATGGACCCTTCAGCAGACTGAGACACAATGGTACAGAGCTGAGAAGAGAGGCCAGCTCTGGAGATGTTCAGGCAACGTTCTGACAAAAAGAATTAGAATAAAGATAAGGCAGTCCCACTGGTTTACAGAGCAAGGAAGATGTATCTGAGGTGAATGGTGGGATCAATTTTGCAGAAGGCTACAGAAAGGACGAGGAAGAAACCTACTCCAAGTTCATGGCCGTAATGTGTGAATTTGTGTGATTTTGATATGGATTCTACCAGTGCTCTTACTGAAGTGGAAACATGATTGGAGAAATTATGATATGGAATTGGAAGCAGTAACATGCATTGCTTTGAGAACACGCGAGGACTTTGAAGATGATGTCACAAATGGAAATTGTTTGCAATGACTGAAGAGCCAGGAATCGTTTCAGAAGGAGCAGGGCATGATGGTGATTTTGAAATGGAGGGGACAGTATCTGAGAAAAGAGAACTGATTACCACACCCGGTAAAGGTGGTCCAGAAGCGAAGACTGGTAATGTTTCACCCAATGAAGGAGCAGCACTCTGAAAGCTTGTGATTTCAAATAAACCTGTCGGACGATAACCTGGTGTTGTGTGACTTCTGAGCTTAGACGGGGACAAGGGAAAATAGGAAAGCCAAGGATTCTTGGCTCAGGTAGCGAGGAGAGCTGCTTTTGGGCGAAGTTATTCTTTCAGAAAGCAGGGATTGGGATTAATGTTGGCAAGGTTCACTGCAATTCACAACATCAGCAAAACAGTTCAGAAAAAGCTTGTCAATGGCACCAATTTTCTTTCAAAGTAATTAGATATTCTGGAGGGGAATGTAGAGAGTGGTTGTGTTTGTTGATGCACTGGCAGAGTCCAAAAAGACAAGGTATTAAGAGAAGTAAAAATGACAGGAATCAAAAGCAGTGCATTCATGTCTAAAACAGCAACCTGTTCCACACAAATAGACACAGTGGAGGTTCAGGTTACATAGATATGAGCTGGAAACTGAGGTTCCGGAGAGGATGATATTGGAGGATGGAGCATTAAAGATAGTGAGGACAGCTGAGAGGATCATCAGGGTCTCTCTCCCCTCCATTACAGACACTTACACCACATGCAGCATCCGAAAGGCTAATAAGAGCATTGTGGAAGACACCACACACCCCTTTTTCAAATGCTTCTCCCTTCTGCCATCTGGCAGAAGATACCGGAGCATTCAGTCTCTCATGGTCAGTCTGTGCAACAGTCTCTTCCCCCAAGCCATCAGACTCCTTACCTTATGGTCGGATTGTTCCCATCTGAAATTCTTTGCACAATTTCAAATTGCTGCTAGAACAATGTCTATTAATTGCCATTCTTATTATTACACTGTAACTTGCGTGTTTTGCACTTCTTATGCACTTTATGCTGCCCTGTGTATGATCGTGTAGTTTGTCCTGTCCACGCAGCACCTTGGTCCTGGAGGAACGCCGTCTCGTTTTTTACTGAATTAGTTGTATATGGCAGAAATGACAAACAAAAGCTTCTCTGCTCTTTACTCTGAAGTCAGAAGACCTTAACTGGCTAAAGAAAAGGAAGCAGAGGGTCATTTCAAGAGATGTTCAATTATTCTGGGGTTGGGGAACGGTGTTGAGTAGGATACTGGGAGTCTGTGCTGACTGCTATTCCTAATGCACATAATGATCTAGAATTGTAATATCACTGCAAAATTGTTAGATTTGCACAAGGCATCAATCCAGGAGATATTGTGTACTTACAGGAGGCAGCCGGAATCTTACAAAGCCAAGATGGAGGCTTCGCTCCAATAGCAAACCATGATCTGCACAAGATAATGTACGTTTTGAGTAAAAATGGATGGTGTGTGTTCTCTGTCCATGGGTTAGACCTTAATAAGGGGAAGTGAAAGAAATATTCCAATCATTGACTGGTTCAGCACTCAACATGTCCAAAAAGTATGAGGTAACAGCAAAAGAGTGAATAGAGTGTTGGATAACGAATGACATCTTCTGATCTTCACAGGCATGGGAGATATGGCAGTATCTAATTCTATAGGAAGCAATGTCTTCGACATCTTGATGGGGCTTGGCCTACCCTGGACTATAAAAACAATTATGGTGAATTACGGCTCATACGTAAGTCTTCGGCTGAACCCCTGCGCGGTTATTGAGTGTAAACATATTGCAGTCTTCACCTCTTTAGCCTGACTTTATTTATCAACTTTCTGAAGTGATACACAGTGCCCAAAATGTAGTATTTGTTTCTTGGACTCTCTAACATTGCACTAAACGTGTTGTCCTCCCCGCTTCCCAACTCATAACTCAATCCAATAGTTCACACAATTAAAGCCAGCCTTGGCAATGATCCTCCAGATGAAGGGCTTTTGCCCAAAATGTCAGTTTTTCTTGCTCCTCGGATGCTGCCTGACCTGCTGTGCTTTTCCAGCACCACTCTAATCTTGACAATGATCTGCATATTCCAACAGACTCTTTCCATTTCGACCTTTGCAAAACTACATGGTCTTCTTTCAGTGTGGGTGTCTTTCCTTCCATTAACACCTTCAACATTAAAATCCCACCAAGAGTCCGCGACTGCACCAGACAACCCCCACCCAATGATTTTTGCTCTTGATCCATCTTGAACAATTTGGATTATTCAGAAGTGTTAGATGCCGAACAACTAAAGATTACTGAAGATGAAAAAGGAGGGAAATTGAAGCACCATGGAAATCCATCTGATGGATACAAGAGCAGCACAGTTGGAGGTGAATAGTTAAAGGTGAATGAGACAGTACAAGTCTCCCAGGGTTGGTGATGATTCACCACGGCAGATTCGCCAACTTTGATTAGCCACTGCCAGTTCTCCACCAGCGTTTCTCCACTGTGGTTGTTTGATCTCTGGAGACTATTTGCCACCGGAAATATATATATGTACTGATTGTTTTCCCTCTCACCTGTTCTTTCATACTTCTCAGTCCCCTTTATTTATCCGACTACATACTACATACTGATAAAAAAAAGAGGTAAAATAAATATCATTTTATTGGTTTATATATAAAAATGAGTTACAAACTTTAACCAGAAAAAGGAAATATATTTTTAAAATCTTTATATTGGCAGTAAAATCTCACATTAATATTAAACAATGAAAATTTTTAGTTCATTTGATAGTTATGCGCTATTCCTCTAAGATATTCCAAAGAATCTCTTTCACCGTATTCAAGAACAATTTTTTTTATTCTATCGTTTGCGTCTCGATTTCTTTTAGCTTTATTTGTGGTGGGTAACCCGCTATCAGCTGTTCCATATATAAATCACGCCCCTTTTGCACTTTCATTAACGTTCCAATAAATTTCCATATAATTGGGTGGTGAGCTCCGAGTTCAAAAGCAATTCTCCGATGAGCAGCTTCAGCATGATTATTTGTGCGATCTTCATCGTTTATTGTTGTCTCATAGACCGACCACATATCATGGGGAAACAAAGGTGCCCTTCGGCTACTGCCATATCTATTTTTCCTCTGCTCCGTTATCCGGCTTATATACTTTGTATCTAATTGGAATCACCAAATGCTGAAGATCAGTAGGGTTTGATTAGATTAGATTACTTACAGTGTGGAAACAGGCCCTTCGGCCCAACAAGTCCACACCGACCCGCCGAAGCGCACCCACCCAGACCCATTCCCCTAACACTACAGGCAATTTAGCGTGGCCAATTCACCTAACCTGCACATTTTTGGAGTGTGGGAGGAAACAGGAGCACCCGGAGGAAACCCACGCAGACACGGGGAGAATGTGCAAACTCCACACAGTCAGTCGCCTGAGGCGGGG
>NC_057718.1:90868941-90869471 GCF_004010195.1 Chiloscyllium plagiosum
TTTTTAGTTCATTTGATAGTTATGCGCTATTCCTCTAAGATATTCCAAACAATCTCTTTCACCGTATTCAAGAACAATTTTTTTTAATTCTATCGTTTGCGTCTCGATTTCTTTTAGCTTTATTTGTGGTGGGTAACCCGCTATCAGCTGTTCCATATATAAATCACGCCCCTTTTGCACTTTCATTAACGTTCCAATAAATTTCCATATGATTGGGTGGTGAGCTCCGAGTTCAAAAGCAATTCTCCGATGAGCGGCTTCAGCGTGATTATTTGTGCGATCTTCATCGTTTATTGTTGTCTCATAGACCGACCACATATCATGGGGAAACAAAGGTGCCCTTCGGCTACTGCCACATCTATTTTTCCTCTGCTCCGTTATCCAGCTTATATACTTTTTTTCTAATTGGAATCACCAAATGCTGACGATCAGTAGGGTTTGATTAGATTAGATTACTTACAGTGTGGAAACAGGCCCTTCGGCCCAACAAGTCCACACCGACCCGCCGAAGCGCACCCACCCAGACCCAT
>NC_057718.1:90869510-90877364 GCF_004010195.1 Chiloscyllium plagiosum
CACGGGGAGAATGTGCAAACTCCACACAGTCGGTCGCCTGAGGCGGGAATTGAACCCGGGTCTCTGGCACTGTGAGGCAGCAGTGCTAACCACTGTGCCACCGTGCCGCCCACAAGTGCCACCGTGACGCCCACTTATAGTGGCGCTAAACTAATATCATTCCTTTTTCGTCGAATTATTTTCTTCATGCTGCTTGTCGTCGGTAAAGACGCTAGGAGTGACTGAGGGACATCAGCTACACATTCGTTAATAAAAACACTAGGTACTTCCTGTGATTCTTCTGCACGACGTTTTAAACTTGTTTTCACTTTCGTAACTTAGACACTTGCTGCGGAAGGAGAATGTGTGTGTCCATTTGTTGTTTTTATCACAGTGCCACTCTTGGTGTCGATCCGTCCATTACATCGGCCCTTTTGTTTACATCGCCAAAACTTAAAACTCGAATCACTCTTGGATAGTTTATCAAAAACATATATAAAATCATCATGGTAAAACTTCTTGTTTCCACGATTACTAATAATTTCTGTTTCCATTTTGAAGACTTGAGGGTAAATGGGAAAAAAATACAAGCTTAAAAGAAGGGCAAAGGGCAGTGGCTAATCATCGGCAGTGAATCTGCTTATTTGCGGAATCGTCTTCAGTGGCCAATGGGCGGTGGTTAAGTGTCCTCGGTGGTCTAAGGGCAGTGGCTAATCGTCGGCAGCGAATGGTCCCAACACAGTCTCCCATCTCCTCCTTTCCTCGCTGCCTGCTCCCAAACCAGAGACACAGAATATCATCATTTCACAAGTGTCTGGACACCCCAGCTGGTCACTGAAACTAACTAAGACTTTCCAAATAGCACCAGTTCATTTGGCAGGTCACCTGGGATACTAACAACAATTCACCTGCACAGACATCTGAGAATGTCTTTGGCCAGATCGGTAAAGCTGTGAACCGAACTCTCAAAGAGCTGCCGCATAGCCGGAATTTCAGACTCATTGAGGGATACGTCAGACAAACACAGGCTTAAGCACTCGACAGAAAGAAAACCAGAAGAATTGTGGATGCTGGAAATCTGAAGCAAAACCAGAAATTGCTGGAAAATCTCAGCATCGGTGGAGTGAAATTCGCGTTAACATTTCGGGCCCTGTAACCCTTCCTCATAACGTACGGAAGCACTGGCCATTGAAAAATCCAAGGCAGTTAGTCATTTCTGAAGCTTAGATGGAGGAAAACCCAACATAGCAGACGCCAAGGGAAGAGTCCAGAACATCGAAGAATCCTCTGGCCAATTCTCCTGCACCTAGGACCTTCCAAAATCATCCATTTCAATTCGAGGGTTCCCCTGCAGTTAAATAAATTTTCACCCCAGAAATGTTGGACCAGTTAAAACCCAGCTTAACCCTGAAGTAACTATTAAACTGACCCTGAATCTGTCACATTAACCCCCTACAAGCTCCAGACCCTGATACAGCCCTGCCCCACAACCATGGACCCTACACCCACTCTCACCTCTGGACCTAATTCCTCTTTCCACCTGACCTGACAACTTGCACCACACTTACCTTTTACCTTACCCATCCAGCACCCTACAGTCCTGGCACCTGATACAACTGGCACCCTAACTTCACAGTTATGCAGTTAGCCTTTCCCAGGAGTTGTCAAAGTAATGAATTTTGAGAAGATTTGTAGCTCTGGTTGAGGCTCTGGATATAAGTTTGCTCGCTGGGCTGGAAGGTTCGTTTTCAGATGTTCTGTCACCGTACTAGGTTACATCATCAGTGAGAGTCTCCGGTGAAGCACCGGTGTTATGTCCCGCTTCCCTAAACACATAAATAGAAAGCAGGACATAACACCAGTGCTTTGCTGGAGGCTTACTGATGATGTTACCTAGTATGGTGACGAAACGTCTGGAAACAAACCTTCCAGCTCAGCAAGCAAACCTACATCCAGAGCTGTCAAAGTGGCTATCTGTGATGATGGACATGTAAAGCACAGAATCCATCAATTGATGCCGTCAAAAAGGGGACTTGGCTTGACTTTCCCTGACAATCCTGCACTTCACAGGATCTGTCAGGTCTAAAGCACACTCCGCATTTCTGAAGGAACCCTGGTTGGAATCTCCTGTCAGAAATGGGGAGCTCTTTCTCAACATTAAAAACAAAGTAGGTCAGCACTCTTTGGAAAATTAGCCCATTATATCCATCTGGATTGTTACAGGGACGTGGTATATAATGCAGACTGATAACTGTGAATGTTACGATATTGAGGTGGCCCCTGTAAGAATGGGATGTCCAGCAATTCCATTATGTCCACGACAAAGAGATATCCCTTCCTTAATTATCAGAGTCAGAAACAATAAAGCAAAAATGGATTTATATAATGTCAAGGCTGGGAGTGCCCTTAATTGTAGGTATTGGTTTCTAAGGATAGCGATCCTTCTGATACTGCAATATTCCTTACCAATGGATTTAAGACAGAATGACATCAAGCATCATTGCGATTACTCCCCACACCCACATGAAGTAGCATGCCAATGCTTGCTGTCCAAGCTCATACATGAAGAATGTACTGATAACCAGGGAAAGCCAGGTCCTGTGCACCTATGAGTCATTGCCACAGATTTCCAAGATGGTCACATATTGGAAGATATTTTGAATATAGAGAACACTTATTACAAAATCATGGGCAATTGGTTCTCTGATCTATTGCTTTGAGACATTGGAATAACTCGCAAGGTTTGAGAAGATTTGCAGGTCAGGTTGGGCAAACTACATCCAGAATTGGAATAGCTGTTCCGTTGTCTATGAGAGTCGATAGAAGGTGACAGTGTGAAAACAAAGAAAGCGACAGATTAGTTGATGAGCTGGAGCTTAAACCGTAACATTTACATCTTGCTCCACTCGGCAGAAATCAGCTTGAAAGTAGTCTAACACGAACACTGTGCATTTTTCTAACAAGGACATAAAATATTCTCTTTTCCTTTCTGTAGTTAGCGTTGAACAGCCGGGGCCTTGTGTATTCGGTGGGATTGCTGCTAGCTTCTGTTTTCGTAACAGTAAGTAATGGACTCAGTCGTTGCCATTGTGTACTGCCATTCTGATGCCATCACTGAGCCAGTGATGAATTATCCTTGGGGGTTTATCCAATGTTGTTACCATAACTCCATGGCTGTATGTTACAAACCTCATAACATCTGGCTTTGTTGATTTTCTGTAAGAGGCAAAGGGTGCATTCTGAATCTGCTAGAACATTCTTTCCTCAAACCTGCATTATTTTTCCACATACCCTTTTGTGCACTATAAAAACTTACAGCTTCCCCTATTTCTTACAGGAACATCAGTTTCACTATTTGCTCTTCACACAATGTCTGCTTTCCTCCCTTCTTTCAAGTCAGCTTAAAGTGCTTTCAACTAAATGGAGATTCTGTTTCAACCAATCTGAGTTGAAATCATGACCAACATGGGTTAAATTCAGTCCACCCACACAGATATTCAAATTAATGGTCTAACTTGATACAATCTTCATCATTAGCCTTCTAGCCTGGCTCTGTCTGCAAGCAGACATTTTATTCCAGATAAGTCTGTCTCAAGGACTTGAAAACAGCATGTTATCTCGCCAGAAAGACCAGGAAAAGAAATCCCATTCTTTACTTGTACTGAGTGTCCTGGCAGTTTATCTGCCTGTTACAAAAGCTCCAGTACCAGTTTGCATCGTGGCGCTATGATGATGTGAAGGAGTTTAATAATGTTATGCTGCAAAAGTTTGGTTGCTTCCTGCAGCGTGTAAGTGTGATTGTGAATTTTAAATGGATGGAAATTACACAGCAGGGCCTCTTATCACGTCTAACTGTTAGAACGTCCACGTCAAGTATAAATCCTTTGGAAGAACACTACTAATGTTTCACTGCCACCAAAACCCGGTCATTTAGTGACCTAGAAAGCTATCAAATATTATGAACTCATTGTCTTCATGCTTGAACCTTTGAAACTAAAATCAGGTGGTTTTTCAGCCATAATGTGAAAAATTAACGGGCATTAATTTTTATTTCAATGAATATTGCTGCCCTTAAATCTGTAACCATTCTTCAGTTGAGCAATCACATGTTACCAAAAATGCTGTTTAGGAAAACCATTAATTCATGGGGAGGGAATTAATTCAATGGGCAGCCAAAGGACTAATGATACTATCAATAGATTATCAATAGACTTGGGGTGCCACGGTGGCTCAGTGGTTAGCACTGCTGCCTCATAGTGCTGGGGACCTGGGTTCAATTCCAGCATTGGGCAGCTGTCTGTGTGGAGTTTGCATGTTCTCCCTGTGTTTGCGTGGGTTTCCTCTGGGTACTCTGCAGGCCAGGTGAATTGGCTGTGTTAAATTGCCCATAGTGTTAGGTGCATTAGTTAGGGGAATGGGTCTGGGTGGGTTACTCTCCGGAGGGTCGGTGTGGACTTGTTGAGCTGAAGGGCCTGTTTCCATACTATAGGGAATCTAATCCAGAAACTCAGCTAATGTTTCAGGGAGCCAAGTTCAAATCCTGCCACAGCAGATGGTGGAATTTAAAATGAATAAAGAATCTGGAATTGAGTGTCTAAGGCTGACCATGAAACCATAGTTAGGGGAAAAACCCATCTGGTTCAGTAATGTCCTTCAGGGAAGGAAATTGCCATCCTTACCTGGTCTGGCCTACATGTGACTCCAGACCCACAGCAATATGGTTGACTCTTAACTGGTCTCTGGGCAATAAATGCTGGCCTAGCTAGAGGACCCACATCCCATAGATGAATAGAAAAAAATCATCTGGGGTCAAATTTATTCTTTGGTACCTCATTTTAAAATCTGCCATTCTAAAATTAAAGGATTGCAGGCATTTTCCTTCATACTTTCTGTAAAAAGTTTGCTCATCTGATTTTAGGTTATTTAGGACCTCTCACCAACCAATAATTATTTGTGTATTGTTAATATATTTACACTTCTAGCTAACCAAGTTACTTATCATCAGACATGCTACTGCAGCTCTTTACAGCCAATCCAGTCTGGGTCAAAAATCACATGACACCCGGATTATAGTCCAACGGGGTTTATTTAAAAACACTACCTTTCGGAGCGCTGCTCCCTCAACAGGTGCTAGTGAGAGAGGAAGATCCTAGACACAGAATTTATAAGGAAAAGGTCAAAGGGTTATGCGAATGAGTTGAACATATGCAAGACAACCCTTAAATGTTTAATCAGTGAGGGTGGAGATCCAGGTTTCAATTGATAAATATGCAAATCCACGAATTTCTTTCAGTCTGTACATTGCTGCTCGGGAGAAGAAGTCTCTCCGCATTGTGGTCCTGATCGGTGTTCACAAGCTTGACCATAAACATGTGCATATTGAGGGTTTACAGTTAGGTTCAGCTGTGATATTCTTTGCCCTTTGCCCCCACTGAAGCTGCTTGTGGAGGATGAACAGGCAGCATGATACGAAGCTAGACTGCAGCATTGTCCTCCCATTAATTGGGACCCCACACCTTCAGGTGGGGAGCAGAACAACCAGAAAACAAGGTGCCTCATTAATCCGCAGCAAGTGTAGCGTCCTGCTAAACTCTCAAGTACAACAAGATTTAAGTTAGAGTGTCAGAGAATAGGCGGGAAAATAAAGTTGGTGTGTAGATCAGTCATGGTCTAAAGGAATATGGAGGAGGATCAAAGTGTGAAATCTCTTCCTAATGTTCCGTTATTATTCATTCACAGGATGAGGATGTTACTAGCTGGGTCAGCATTTATTGCCCATCCCAGAGGGTGGTTAGGAGTCAACCACAGTGCTGTGGACTTAGAGTCACATATAGGCCAAACCAGGTGAGGGTGGCAGTTTCCTTCCCTAAAGGGCACTAGTGAATCAGATGGGTTTTTCCAACAAAGTCATAGTCATCATTCCCAATTTTTTACTGAATTCAAATTCCCCCATCTGCCGTAGCAGGATTCGAACCCGGTTCCCTGGGACTTCATCTGAGCTTCTAGATTGGCAATCTAGTGATGATGCCACTAGGCCATCATCTGCCCCAATTCTTTGAGCCTTCAATTGTACAACCACCAAATAATCAGAGGAATGTAAAATACTGAAGATTGTGTTCATTGAATCCCTACAGTGTGAAAACACGCCATTTGGCCCAACAGATGGGTATATGAATAGGAAGGGTTTACAGAGTATGGGCCAAGTGCTCGCAAATGGGACTAGATTAGGTTGGATCAGTATGGATGAGTTGGATCATGCTGTACATCTCCATGACTCAAAGTCCACACCGACCCGCCAAAGTGTGACCCACCCAGACTCATTCCCCTACCCTATTATTCTTCCTTTACCCCTGACTAATGCATCTAACCTACACATCCCTGAACACTCCAGGCAATTTAGCACAGCCAATTCACCTAACCTGTAACATCCTCGGACCGTGGGCGGAAACTAGAGCACCCAGAGGAAACCCATGCAGACACGGAGAGAATGTGCAGACTCCACACAGACAGTCACCCGGGGGTGGAATCGAGCCCGGATCCCTGACCCTGTGAGGCAGCAGTCGCGTGCCACTTTAAAAGAACCTCTAAAATGTGTTTTGTTGTTTCCTGTGCAGGTAATTGGCGTTCATTTGAACAAATGGAAACTAGATAAGAAACTTGGGTGTGTGTCTCTGTTCCTGTACGCCGTGTTTCTGTGCTTCTCCATCATGACAGAGTTTAACGTTTTCACGTTTGTGAACCTCCCCATGTGCCGGGAACACTGATGGACAATGAAGATGACCTGGGAGCAAGCACCTTGATATCAGTGCAATACAAAGAGCTGAAGGCCCGTGGCTTATTGTTGGCTGCCTGCAACTGCTCTTACTGAGAACTTGGTACACAACTTATTTTTGAGAGAAAAAAAGACACCTGTATTGATGTGAACGTATTTTTAATGTATTTATGTGGAGTCATATACACGCACACACACACACACATACAAACTATCTGAATTCATTGGCTGCTAATCAACGTAAGGCTGGATGACTTACCTGCCACGTTGGTATATTCTCACTTGTATCAGAAAAAAGATATTTTGTCCTGAGATGGTTGAGTGGGACTGAAAGAGATTTAGTGGTAATTTTGCTACTGAAGCGAGTAAGGTGTACAGGTACCTGGAAGCAAGGGGTCATATTGCCCTGTGATTTTACCTCTCACTTTCTTCCCTCCACATCCTCAATCTCCATCCTGCACACCCCCCCCCCCCCAACCCTCCCGCCTTTGCCCTTCCCACAGAGAGCTTGAATACCAAGAATCGACGAGAGTCACCTTATCTTTCTGCTCATCAGCTATTCCTTCTGCTGAAAGGAAAGTGGGATTTTAGCTCTGAGCCATGGCCTTCATGCAAAGTCTGAGATGTGAAGTTTGAAATCTCGACAGTCACTGCAGTTTGTATCCAGATACTAGTCCCTCCTGACGAGACTGATTTTTCCAGGAGGTATATTTGCACGAAACTATTTTATTTTGTAGTTGGAACAGTTGCATAGTCAATGGTACATGTGTGTATATTGATGGTATAAAAATGTATATATTGGGAATTTTTTTTTTCTTTTCGAAAAAGTAGAGTATATGAGAAATTATAATTATTATCACAGTTTTATCCTGCTGCACGGTTTTAGATTTGGAAATATTGATTAAGGTACAAATGGTGCAGCTGAAGAAGCAAAGATACTCTAGTTTTTGTCTGTACAGGTAGTTTTAAGAATAAAGCATGTTTAATTTATATATTTATAAAACAGCACAGGAGGCCACTTTGCAGTTTCACGGCACATTTTTACAGGGATACTTGACAGCTCTGTGCACGCCTGCATGCATGAACCTCCCCCTCCCCTGCCG
>NC_057718.1:90877373-91023771 GCF_004010195.1 Chiloscyllium plagiosum
CAGTCTAAGTGTACTGTCTTATTCCACTTATTTTCCACTTCTTACACAGAGAGCAATGACCGTGCTGAGGAAGGCTGTTGTCTTTAACTATTGCTGTAGTTAATAAATTTGTCGATGAATTTGCTACGAAATGGCTCAACCAAACTGCTTACAGTTAGTTGTCTCGATCTGAATATAACTGGTTCCTTTGTTTTTAAAATGATTACTGAATCCCCAAGTCATGACCTGAAAGGGGTGAATTGTTGTATAAAGTGTCTCACCTCACCGAAGTTTACAAGCCAACTCCTACTGCTACAGAACAGTGTTAAATCCTATTTTCATTAAGAACATGATTTTCTTTTTGCTCTGGAGATACAATGCGTAAGAAATTTAAAGCACTTCAGACTTTTCCTCGCCATTAAGTTTCAGAGATTGCCATGAGTAATGTATGTGGATTTACTCACCAGCTCCATGGACTGCGTTATCATTATTACTCAGTCCTATTCTCCTTGTGCTGGCTTTCAGTAAATATCTTTACAGCACTTGTGTGTTTTCATGTCTTTCCTTCACACTCCATCATCAGTTCTCAAATCAGAACTTGAAGAATAAGTTGATTTTTTTTTTAAAAGCCGTTCTTGACCCTCCCTGCACTTCCCCACCCCCCCCTCCCCCCACCCCACCTCCCCCTTTACCCTCACTCCACTGCAATCTGCTCCCAAAGTAGGATCTCTGTACAAAAAGGAAAACTTAAAATGAAACTGTGTTGCTAGCATGCCAGATCTATTGAACATGGGGACTTGGTAGACAAATGAACGGCTGGATACACCACACATCTATCAATTTGTGTAATTATTTTCAACTATCAATGGTATTCACCTGCTAATTGCTGCAATAGTTTGCTTTCTAGTTCCATGGAGCTTCACTCGTCTGGAGAATAGCATCTCCTGCTTTATGTATGTGTGTCAACTTCAGTCAGGAAACCTCAACCAGAATTTCACCCCCGAATGCCTGGCCAGGGTAAATATTCAGTGGCAGTCTTCTGCAAAATAACTCAACACAGTGTGATTGCCTTTTGAATTGTGATGGGACGTGTTTGGAGAGTGCCTGTGGCGTGTAAACTGCAGCACTTTCATCTCAGATGTTGTTCAGAATTACGGCCGTCTGGCATTGAGTCGACCGAAGGTTCGATTCGATGAGGAAAGTCGTTTAACGAGACAATCCCATCATGTGAAAAGGACGTGGCTGGATGTGGAAAAACTATTGGTCTACTGTGAATGGCCGGCTGATTGTGGTAGCCCGGTATTCACACCGTAGTGGCAACGACTGCTTTGGCGTTGTAAGGGAAATGGTGCAGCTCTGTTTAGAGTTGAAGCCCATAATAAACCTGAAATAAGTCCACAGAGACTGGTATCCCGCCACTGAGTTGCCCTTTATTACATGTGCACAGTATATGGACTCTGACCAGTTGGCTCAGAGCCAGTCCCGGGAGGGAGGACAATCCCTGAGACCCTTTTTTTTTCTTTTAGTTTCCTTCCCCACACTACTGCCTAACTGCGGTAGTGCTTTATTTTTCCACAGCACCCATGTTGTGTGTGTGCAGGGAGACCCTTGTTTATTTTTTTTTCCCACAGAACAAGCAGTTGAGACCCTTGTTTATGTCTGTCAGCCAGGGCTCCCTGATAGGCCCAGGTTAACAACCCCAATTAGATTGATTCCAGAATTGAGAGGATTGGCTCATGAGGAGACTGGGACAATATCCGTTGGAATTTAGAAGAATGAGGGTGTATATTATAGAAACATGAGATTATGAAGGGAATAGATAAGATAGAAGCAGGGACATTGTTTCCCCTGGTGGGTGAAACTAGAACTGGGGGCATAGCCTCAAAATAGGGGGAAGCAGATTTAGGACTGAGTTGAGGAAGAACTTCTTCACCCAAAGGGTTGTGAATCTGTGGAATTACCTGTCCAGTGAAACAGTTGAGGCTACCTCAAATGTTTTTATGGCAAAGGAAGATTTTTGAACAGTCAAGGAGTTAAGGGTCATGCGGGCAGGTAAGTGGAGCTGAGTCCACTGATGTTATTGAATGGCAGAGCAGGCTCAAGGGGTCAGATGGCCTACTCCTGCTCCCAGTTCTCATGTTCTAACTCATACTCAATGCGATCCACCTGGCCAATCTCATTCCAAACACTACCAAACCAAAGTCATAAAAATGTTTTTAAAAAGAAATTTAGCCTATGCCATAAAATATATTATTAGCAATTCTGGAATCAACCTGATTGGGGTTGTTAACCTGGGCCAATCAGGGAACCTTGGCTGACAGACATAAACAAGGGTCTCAGGGATTCTCCTCCCTCTAGGGACTGGCTCTGAGCCAGCTGGTCACAGTCCGTGTGTAGTGCACGTGTAATAAAGGGCGACTCAGTGACGGGATACCAGCCTCTGTGGAATTATTTCAGGTTTGTTGTGAACTTCAACTATGAACAGAACTGTACCATTTCCCCTACAATACCAAAGCAGTTTTGTGCTATTACTGTGTGACTACTATGCTATTAGCGTTTTCATAACATTACCAACTGTGATTGTAAAGTGAAGAGTCAGATTCTGCACATCGACTTACATTTAATGTTTTGAAGATTTGTAAAACTTACTGGGAACCAGTATGTCATTTTGTAACTGCCCTTCTGGAGGTAGACTTGAGCAGCACTGGTGAATCAGTCTGGCTGTCTGACTGGGAGAACACACCGAGCCAGGCAGCATCAGGAGACGGAGAGGTCGACATTTCGGGTGTAACCCTTCTTCGGGGGTGGTGTGTTTCCCTTATTTCAAAGCCTTTGCTTTAAAACCCAGTGGCATTCCACTGGTGTGGGGAATTCTGGATCACCAAACTGATGCTATTTATTTGGGAAGTATTTCTGCTTTCGGTATGGCTCCAACATCATGTCCCTGTCTGTTCAATTGCAGCAGATTATAGTAAAAGCAAAATACGATGGATGCTGGATATGAAATTTTAAAAAAGTAAAGTTCTGGAGGAAGTCAGCAGCTCTGGCAGCATCGCTGAAGAGAGAAACAGATGAAACATTTTGAGTTCAATAGCAAGTGGGACTAGTTTGGAAAAGCAGGTCAGCATGGATGAGTTGAACCGAAGGGTCTGTTTCCATACTGCACAACTCTATGACTCTTCTTTAGGTTGGAATACGATGGTTTTTATGCTGTTGACAAAGAGGGAGAAACAATGAGTGGACTAGGTGAGGGTGCTCAGGGGAAAAACCAAAGGGTGTGATAATGGTCATTAAAAAGCTAGAGTCACCATAGCCTTGCCAGACCATAGGACTGCTACCATATCAGTCAGACAACTGGTGGTGGTTTAACCTTAAGGGTCACCACAGCCCAGGCAAGGGAGAGGTTGAGAAAGAGAGTCCTTCATAGTAAATGCATCTCTTCCAACTGTAGTTGTTACAGAAATTGCTTCACAATAAATTCAATTTCTGCATCTGTCTGTCATGAAGGAGAGCGGACTGAATGAATTGATGTTTGATTGAATATTGTATTATCCACAGCATTACTAAATCTAGATAGTCAGTATTGATATCATAGAATCCCTACAGTGTGAAAGCAGTCCATTCGGCCCATTGAGTCCACACTGACCCTCCAAAGAGGATCCCACCCAGATCCACCCACCTACCCTACCCCTGTAACCCTGCATTTCCCATGGCTAATCCACCTAGTCTGCATATCTTTGAACTGTGGGAGGGAACCGAAGCAACCGCAGGAAAGCCACACAGACACAGGGAGAATGTGCAAACTCCACACAGACAGTCGCCCGAGGGTGGAATTGAACCTGGGTTCCTGGCGCTGTGAGGGAGCAGTGCTAACAGTTGCTAGAGTTGCATTTATCAGGCTGTGAAAATTAATAAGAGGAGTGTTGCTTTCAGATATCTCAATAGTACAAATGTGTCAGATTTCAAAGTTGACCTGATGAAAGAACCCTATTAAAATCACTTATTGCAATTCAAAATGTTCAGTGGGAAGCTGTCAGCTTGCAGGAAGGTACAAAATTGCTTCCAGTGGCTTGTAAGAAATTGTACGGCATTCGGCAGACCGCAGCTAGAATACTTGTTTAAGGAAAGATACACTGGCCTTGGAGGCAGTCTAGTGAAACCTCACTCGGCTGATCCAGGGTAAGGGACTGTCTTCTGAGGAGAGGTTGGTTGGATTAGGACAATACTCATTGGAAATCAGAAGAATGAGAGGCGACTTCATTAAACATACTTCGAGGCCTTGACAGCGGAGATGGGGAGAGGCTGTTTCCCCCTGTTGGAGAGTCTTAGACTCATCTCAGAATAAGGCGTCACACGTTTTAGACGGTGATGAGAAGAAATTTCTTCTCTCAGAGGGGAGTGAATCGGTGGAAAGCTTTACATCAGAAGGCCGTCAAGGCTGGGTTGTGAAGTGTGTTCAAGATGTGGAGGTGCTGGTGTTGGATTGGGGTGGGCAAAGTTAAAAATCATACAGCACCAGGTTATAGACCAGCAGGTTTATTTGGAAGCACTAGCTTTTGGAGCAGTACTTCCAAATAAACATATTGGACTATAACTGCTCAATGTCTCCTTGAGCAGCTTTCTTTGGGGCGGCACGGTGGCTCAGTGGTTAGCACTGCTGCCTCACAGCGCCCGGGACCCAGGTTCGATTCCAGTCTTGGGCGACTCTCTGTATGGAATTTGCACATACTCCCCGTGTCTGCGTGGGTTTTCTCCGGGTGCTCCGGTTTCCTCCCACAATCCATGCGAAATTGCCCGTAATGTTAGGTGCATTAGTCAGAGGGAAATGGGTCGGAGTGGGTTACTCTTCAGAGGGTCAGTGTGGACTTGTTGGGCTGAAGGGCCTGTTTCCACACTGTAGGGGATCTACTATAGTCTAAACTTGATGGTGTATGATTTTTAACTAAGTGTATTCAAGGTTGAGATCAACAGATTTTTAATCAGGAAGGGATTGAAGGATTGTGGTGAAAAGGGCAGGCAAGTGGAGTTGAGGATGATCAGATCAGTCTCATTGGCAGAGCGGATTGATGGGCTGAATGGCCTACTTCTACTCCTATGTCTTATGGTCTTAAGAACCTAACACGAAATGTTTGAATAGAATAATCATTGAGGCCTCTCATAACCCATTGAAAGAAGAATTACCGCAACTGTGCTAAACATGCAGTTCCGGTTTCTTCAGTTTCGTCAAGGATGAGGTCGACGTTTAGTTGTACTTTCTGCAGAAACACATGAGGGATCAAAGGCGGTAAATGAATGTGAAAGGACTGTGGAGATGCCTTGAAATGAAAACCGACTTGATAATCAAGTATCTTCAGCATTGCGTTTTCTGCTTCCTGTGAGAAGTAATCACAAAATGACTCAAAACACGACTTTGATTCAGAGTGTAACTTTCCGCTTCCCATGTCGCTGCTGGACTAAGAGACTGCTACACTGTTGCTCAGCCCCTATCTCCAGTGCAGATGTAAAGTGTGGCATCCCAGTGGGTAAACTCACACAGCATTTACTTCCCAGCTCAACTTAGCAGTCGGAAATTATGGTCCAGTTATTTCAATACAAGCAGTTCTTGGCTGACTTCAAATGCTTTTTGATTTTTACTAACTTCCCTCAAGTTGGAGACAGTTGCTATCCTGCAGCAACTTGCAGCCATTTCGGATGTAGGTCTAGATTTATGTGGAAAGAGTAATATTGTTATAATCTTTTATTCAGGTAATCGTTGTTGTTGGAATGGCGTTTGAGTAGGAAACACTTTTGTTCTCTGTTCCTAGACTCAGTACAACAGAAGGGGTTAGGTAGAACGTAAGGCAACCTACAAGATGTAGGAAGAGCAGTCGGGCACTCAGCCCCTCCAGTCCATTCTGCCATTCAATGAGATAATGGGTGATTTGATAATCTGGTATTAACATTTAGGGTGGGGAAGATAGTGGTGTAGTGATAACGCCACAGACATTATTTAACCCGTTTCACTAAATCAACCTGTTCAGAGGTGCTATTACACACCTCCGGCGCAGGTGGGACTTGAACCTGGGGATCATAGTCCAGGGACAGGGACACTACCACTGCACTACGAGGGTTCCCAAACCGCGCCTTGGCAGCCTGTAAAGTTTAAGTTCAATTAATAAAGTCGGGCATTGAAGGCATGCCTCAGTAATGGTGACCATGGCGTGATCATTATTAAAAATCAAATGCACCTATGTTCTTAAGGAGAGAAAATCTGTCATTTCGACTTAGACGTGACTCCAAACCACAACAAGGTGACTGCTGCCCCCTGAACCAGCCCTAGTTCAAGGACAAATACAATGAGAAATCAGTCCCAGTGCTGTCCACATCCCAAGAATGCAGAAAAAAAAGCTGTACTGTTATGTTTATGGTATTCTCCCCCAATGGAATAGAGCATTCCCTGCTCTCGAAGGGACTAAAAACCTCTGCATCAATGTCTTTTTATGTTTTGCGATCAATTATTGAAACAACTTGCAGCAGTGCAAGCTGAGGCTGCTGTTTCCAACACTGGAATCACAATGGCTGCTTAGCCAAGCAATAGCAGAACCTGCTGCTTGAGATAGGTGTCCCTCAACACCATCCTCAGTAATACTTGGCGAGCAAGCTCACATTATATGAACAGCTACTCTGCTTCATTAGGGAGTCGGTGTTTTGGGGGACTGGGTGTTTATCTGCTGGGTATTATTTGCATTATTCTGACAGTATGTGTGAGCGATGCAATGTTTCCTAGTTAAACCTTGTCAGACCCAGCTAATATTTCAGCAGTTTGGCCAATCTTTCTGAATGCCTCCTCCAATGGTATCTTTTTTACCTGTGGGAGCATACATTAGAAAACCACGTGCCTGAGGAGCAGAATGCTTTGGAATGCCTCAGAGTTTTCCTCATGTGATCTCCTGGCTCCAAAGCTTTGTGCTGGAGGGCAGCAGATATGATTGACCAACCTTTGCATTTGGAGATGTGAATTGTTGTTAGTTGACATAGAAATGCAAAAAATAGCCTGCTCTGCCATTCAATATCATGATGGCTGATTGTTCAATTCATTATCCCTGTTCTCTCCCTTCCCTTGATCCCCTAACTGCTCACAACTCCTCCTTGAAAGCATTCAACGTTTTGGCCTCCTCCACTATGGTAGTGAATTCCCCAGGCTCACCACTCTCTGGGAGAAAACATTCTCCTCATCTTGGTTCTAAACGGCCTTAAACTGTGAACCGTAGTTCTGGATTTCTTGGTCACCAGGAACATCCTTCCTGGGTTTACCCTGTCTGGATCTGTTACATTTAATACATATTTTTGAGATTCCACCTCTCCCCCAACCGCAATTCTTCTAAACGTCAGTAAACATAGAGCTAACTGATCAAATCTCTCTTGAATAAGGGTAGGGAACTCAAGTTGGGAGAAACTCTGCCATTTGGGATAGTCAAGCAGTCTTGAGGGCCAAATGGCCTACTTCTGCTACTAATTCATAGAGTCATAGAGATGTACAGCATGGAAACAGACCCTTCGGTCCAACTCGTCCATGCTGACCAGATATCCCAACCCAATCTAGTCACACCTGTCAGCACCCGGCCCATATCCCTCCAAATCCTTCCTATTCATATACCCATCCAAATGTTGCAATTGTACTAGCCTCCATCACATCCTCTGGCAGCTCATTCCACCCTCTGTGTGAAAAAGTTGCCCCTTAGGTCACTTTTATATCTTTCCCCTCTCACCCTAAACTTATGCCTTCTAGTTCTGGACTCCCCGACCCCAGGGAAAAGACTTTTTCTATTTATTCTATCCATGCCCCTCATAATTTTGTAAACCTCTACAAATGTTCTAATATTTGACAGAGCAGGAGTAAGCCGTTAAAAGTTCCTCATGTTTGCTGCAGCATTCATAGAGATCATGATTGAGCTGTGACCTAACTCATATCAGCCTTTGTCCCATATTCCTTAAATCTTCAATGTTGGATTGAAAATTAACAATTCATTGAATGCCATTCCCATAAGAGGATTCCAAATGTCTACCACTATTTGCCCGGGCAAGTTCTCTTAACATCACCTACAAAGAAGCTGGTTTTAATTTATGGATTATTCCCCCAAGGTTAATTAGGCAAATTATTATCAACTCATAGCCCTGTTTCGATTAATTCGTCACTGTGAAATGACGGGTTAAATAGCTTAAATTCAATGCAATTTATTTTTGCAATCAAGTTCTTCCTTTGTCAGTAAATGGAAAATATGAGTTTTGAATAATTAACTCTGTTTCTCTGTCCACAGATGCTGCTAGGCCTGCTGAGTTTCTCCAGCAATTGTCAATTTTATTTCTTCCTTTTGAATGCCCTGGCATTTTTCCATAATTAAAACAATGCCAGCTAACATCATCCTGATGATCAATAACTAAGTTGTCAAATAGTATCTCCCTTGCATCAACACGTGTCAAAATGTCAACTTAATTCTTATTAATAACAATAGAAATGGGTCTTTTGGAAGGAGTAACCCTGTTTCACATATGTCAGCAGAGTACACCATGCGTTCATGTTCTTAGTATGAACATTCATGTACAATGATTTGAAAGTCATACAGGAATGCGTCCCACTTCAGGGACCACAGTGCCAATATGAAAGCATTCCAATTTGGACCTCTTAGGACGGTTGATGAGTTCTGTTTTAATCACGGCTCTAGTTATTTCCTTCTATTGTTGGAGTAAATTGTGATCAAAATTTATGTTGTGTTGATTTTCACAAGGAATTTTCCCTGCACTTTTCCCCCAAGTTCCCATGCAGTTAAATACTTCAAAAATGTCACTAGTTTGCCAAGAAATTGTCTGCTTCGGTCAGAATTTTATCTGGATCAGGAATTGTGCAAATCCCGTTGGGAATTTAAACATTCCAATCGATGCAGCTGAGTTAATCCTCTATCCACTAATTGGACTGCAAACAAAAGTGGAAGACTGGCCAAACACTGTTATTATAAGTTAACATGATTATATATTGAGGATGCGCTGTTTCGTCTTGATATTTAGCAGTGGTTTATGTTTTCAAAATGTGGAGTGTTCTTAAAAATAGAAACGTAGAATTAGTGGACTGGGTGGTGCAATGTGTAGGAATACTGGTCTTATCCTCCAGCCCAGATTGTCAGGAGAAAAGTGATCCTAAATGAAATGGATTTGAAAACCCCTCTAATAGGTTAGGCTTGTCTTCAATATTGGGATCTAGACATTTCACATTCCCCTCTCGCTCCCTTGCCCTTGAGAGGAGCGGGTGGTGGGTTGAGCCACCGTCTCAAAGCCCAGCAAAGGGAGCTTCACATTGCACTTGACCACGGACTATTCAGCCCTGGGAGTAATTCGATGCTACAGTCTGTGTTCCTCTCTCAAGTTAGCATTCCTCAGTTTGGTGAGAATGAAGGATGTAAAAAATAATGCAGACAACAATGAAACATTTTCTGCTCAGATGAGAAGTTTGTACAATAGTAATAAGCAGGGATTGTTTGTACAATAGTAATACACAAGGATTATGTTATGAGATTTAGCAGTAGAACAGAGGGTCAGATTTATGTTGAGCTGGAGTTGACTGCATTACACTGTGTGTTCTTGTATTTGACATATCCCAATAAATCTGGTTCAAATTTTTGTCAACCAGATACTTTTCCATTTATCATGCCAATAATAAAATAATTTTTAAAGGGACCTGTCAAATTGGTTGGTTTTCTTCATGCCCATTTAAAGTTAATTACATAGTCTACTTCCAGAGTAATAATGAATCCTGTTTGAACTAAATCACACCATAATGGAAACATGATCCACTATATCACCAAGCCTTTTCACCATAGCATAGGAAATATTCTGCTTTATCTGAGACAGTGTTATTTTTCTATTTAGAGATCAAAAGGTTGAATAAAAGAAATGCGCAGCTGCAATTTTGTGAAATGTTCTGTCCATTATTTATAACTGCTGCATGTTAGTGTATCTCAGTAAGTAGGTTAGGACAGCTGACAATCAGTATGGCTCAATCTTTACCCCCATAGCATATGCCGTTGTCCACCTGTTTTGTGATTCACCTACAGATATCCATTAGCCGCTTTTATTTCTCCTGCTGGCTAATGCCTTTGCACACAGACAGGACGCTCAGTCCCAATTTCCCGTCACAACAGCAGTGAAAGATTGAAGAGAAGCCCCAGAGAAACAGAATGAAAAGCCGTTGCATCAGGCACCAACTGAAGTTGCTTTGGAAGTGGGTGAATCTGCCCTCCTCACTGGGGAATTGCCTGACACCTCCATCCGCTTTATATGAGCTTGAAGGAAAGAACATAAGTCATCAACATTTGTACTTATGGATTACAGGTAGTTAGAACCTTGCCCTTCTTTTATGATTGAGGTTGATCCCAGAACACTACGTAAGGGGCTTGCTTTGATTAAATTAGATTCCCTACAGTGTGGAAACAGGCCCTTCGGCCCAAGCAGTCCACACCGACCCTCCAAAGAGTAACCCACCCAGACCCATTTCCCTCTGACTAATTGACCTAACACTATGGGCAATTTAGCATGGCCAATTCACCTGACCTGCACGTCTTTGGACTGTGGGAGGAAACCCACGCAGACACGGGGAAGAATGTGCAAACTCCACACAAACAGTCACCCAAGGCTGGAATTGAACCTGGGGCCCTGGTGCTGTGAGGCAACAGTGCTAACCACTGAGCCACCGTGCCACCCCAAAGTGCAACAAATACATCAAATTCTTCTGGGTTTCCCTGAGTGTCTTTCAACCACTAGGAATGGGAATTGTTGATTCACACTGAGGTGAAACTTCCACAGTCAATTTCTTTATTAATCACAAGATGTTTTATCTTTGCGATTGCATTTGAACACTTAAGGTCTCAGCCAGGGCTTTTAACGCATGGCAACATGACCTCCCACTTCCAAGAGCTTCAGCCTTGCAATTAGCTTATTTTTCCCAGGTCTCCCTTACTTTAATCGCAAATAACACAAAAAAGTTTTTTTTTAACAGGAGATTAATCTTTAAACCCCAAAACCTCCAGGACAATCCTGGAGAGTAAGCAACACAAACCATGCATACCAAAGTCATGTGTGGTGATATACCAGGGATGTCTGAGCAGGTTTATCTTTTAAAATGGTTTGTAAGAAAGCTTTATGTATGTTGTTTTGCTTCATAATGGTGAATGGCAGCCTGTACAGCAGGAAGAAGGTAATCGTCTTCATAGAATCATAGAACCCCTTCGGTATGGAAACAGGCCATTTGGCCCAACAAGTCCACACTGACCCTCCAAAGAATAACCCATTCCCCTATCCTACCACTCTACATTTCCCATGACTACTGCCACCAACCGACACATGCTTGAATACTATGGGTAATTTAGCTTGTTGAAAACATTGTGAAGGATCAGATAATAACCAGGTTCATAGCAAAGAAATCAGACTCAGAAGGAAATTAGTTTGGACTGGTCTAAACACAGCTCACCCCTCTAAAAATGCTTGAAATTCACATCTTATTTAAGAGGAACATTGCAAGAAGATAAAAATAAAAATTATTCATTTAACTTTCACCGTTAATTTGCAGCTCACAAAAAATGGCAGTTTATAAAAAGGTGTTGTGACTGACCCTGTATTGTATCCCCTACTCCCCACCTCTATACAATTTTTAACAAATGAGTCTGCGATAACATTATGATTGAAGGATTTGATCTCAATGAGTAATGTCAACTGTCTCCAATTGACACTGATCTGTTTCTGGACTTAATGGTAAACAAAAATAGCAGGCCCAGATCCAATGCTTTCGTTATGACTTCTGAAGCCTTTACTGGGGGTTTGGAAGCTATTTTTCACTTGCACGGCCCAGATAGCCTCAGCGGTAGTGGCGCATTGTTATTGATGAAAGTATTTTTTCAGTACTTCACTGGGGAATCAAATGGTCACTCAGTGCTTCGATTATATTGTAATAAAATTGTAACTAAGTGAGAGTCTCTCAGGTAGCCCTTGATCTTGTGTGATAGCAAGTTTGCAATCCATTTTAGATTTCTTTGCGGACTTTGGAAATAAAAATCGTATGGATGTAAAACAAAGCAGTGATTTTGCTGTCCACTGCTTTTATCTCTGTACAAAGTCAAGATCCAGTCCTGCTGCCTTCAAACGCTGAGCGCCATCAAATGTTTAGTCATGAATCCCTTACTCCAGACTGAACCCAAATGAATTTTGTTCAGCCCTTTTCAATTCCTTTTCTTTTGGTTTAATCATTGGATATTAGCTGTTGAATGTTTACAACAGCACATTGCATCTCTGTATCTCCCTCTCACTGCACTGAACCGACACTTCAATCACAATGAATACGTTCTAATGGAGTAGGGAAGGAAAGAGAGCTTTCCCGTCAGCTCTGTAAAAGGCAGCCGTTTGGATAAAGTGGAGTTTGTACAAAATGAATTACGTTATCCCCTGTTTTGGAACCAGTGACATTGTGCATTTCAGGTGAACATAGAAAAAAACTTCATAAAGTTTTTTTTCCCTTGTGATTCAGTATTGTATTATTTAGAATCAAAGTTGTTTTACAAGTTGGCAAGTACTTTTCTACTTGGCTCTATATGCACTGCTTCTATAAAGCCTCTTGTTAATTTATTGCACTGTATGTATTTGTAATCTCTTAAAACCTTGTAATAGTTTCTGCTTGTGCCGAAAATGTCGAAACTGGTTGCTTCATGCACTTGGTTTTAAAATCACTGAAAAAAGAAACCAGTTCTTCTTGTGAGGAATGTTGAAATTTGAAGACAACAGTTACTTTTGTAGATATTTAACTCTTATTATTTTTCTTGGCCAACTATCAGAATAAATTAACTCTTGTTTTCCATGCTGTGCAGTTCCTAGCAGTGAATTCAATCAAAAGTAGCCTGCTATTTAAAAGCTCATGAATCACTGCACTGAAGCAGTGCTACAGAACTGTCCCCATCCATGGTTTTTATTCTGTACCCCCTATAGTTTGCACAGTTAAGAAAGATTGAAGGTACCTGCAGCCAATATCTCTCTATACTAGTCTTTAGTGAAAGTTGACTCCCCATTTACCCTGCTCCTTGTTTGACTATCTTTGGCATATTCCCGTGACAGATTGGCTAATATTGGATACAGCATGTGAGTAACAGCATGGATAAGCTGGCGCCTTCCAGCTTCATGCCAGACTTTCGGGTCTTCAGTGCATTGTGATGCCAAATCAGTTCCATTTTTGTTTTTAACCAAATACAAAGAGCAATGTTTTGCCCTGTTCTCACTCAAGTCCCGAAAGCTTTTGTGAAATACCTACTGTACTGATGCATGTGATTTAAGTATACTCTACCTTCTTTAAAGGGAAAGTAGGAACAGTTGCTTTACTGTCTGCTAGTCTCTTATGAATAAAGTTTCAAAAATGCACAATCTGACACACTTTGACTCAAAACCAGTTCTGTACAACTACGTCGCTATCAAAGCACTTCGGTGACCATTTAACTCCATGGTTAGTGAAGGTAAAATGTTCTACTCGTCAAAGAAAAGGATCTCTTGTAATAGTTTAGACGGCTTGCAGTTCTTCCACTTCAGCAAACGTTTGACTTGCCTTCTTATTAAGTCTTTTTTTAATGTAGTTGTGGTCACTTACATGGTTGCTTTCCCCAGCATTTTCAGTTTGGGGGTTTCACCTTGAGGCAGCAGGCAAGTAGGGAAAACAGGGAGCAAAAGCAGATCCCAGACTAAGGACAGAATTGAACGTGGTCAATAGGTGGGGAAGTGTGCCAATACCCAGAGTGACGTGCAAGAAATGGAGATCTGGAATGAAAAGATAATAGGAAACAGAGGAGGTGATTCTACATGAAGCTATGGTAGGATTAAAATGCTAGGCTTAGCAACAGAACAGAACTACAGATTGATAGGAACACAAAAACCACAATGATGGAAAGGAATTTTAACATTCAAGAGTACAGTGTGTTCAGAAAAGAGAGTGACAGGAAAGAATGCATTTTAAGACCAATGTGACAGACATCTGGGAGTTAATTGGTGATGTTTCTGTGCAAGTGTGTGTTACAAGATAAAAGAAACTGGTTCGATATCTCAAGAAGAAAATAGTCAATGCTGCTACTACAGACCTATAGGACAACACAAGAATGTGCTCAGTGTTAAGCTGAGGAAGAAGATTGAAAATGGAGAAGTTTTTCCAGTGGGATTCTTCAATCAACTAAAATTGAACTGCTAAAAGTAGTGAGTTAGAATTGGTAAATGCAATTCATGACTACTCTGCCATCCAGTGTGGCAAATAAGTCATGAGATGCAGATACTCTTTTCAATCTGATTTCTGCTAATGATTCAGATACCACTTAGGAAATGGAGGTTGTAACTCCTCTGGAGATAATAACCACTGAACTTTGGGTTTAACATGATCTGGGTGGTGGGTGTACCCAAGGCAGTGATTCTCAACTTTTCTTTGGTCACCTGAGGAGTGCTTCTCAGATTCCAGGGCCCCCCCCTTTCAAGAAGGGATACAACACAAACAGATAGACAGAAAATCATTTATTATTGAATACCCTGTGACCCCCTTCAAATGTGCCAGGGCCCCTAAGGGAGCCATATGGCCTCCATTGGGAATGACTGGTAGAGGATGATGTTCCTTATAAGTTTTTCACATGTCTGGGGTGGCACAGTGGCTCAGTGGTTAACACTGCTGCCTCACAGGTCCCAGGTTCGATTCCAGCCTCGGGCAACTGTCTGTATGGAGTTTGCATATTCTCCCCGTGTCTGCACGGTTTCCTCCCACAGTCCAAAGTTGTGCAGGCCAGGTGAATTGGCCATGCTAAATTGCCTACAGTGTTAGCTGCATTAGTCAGAGGGAAATGGGACTGGGTGGGTTACTCTTCAGAGAGAGAGTGTGGACTTGTTGGGCCAAAGAGTCTATTTCCACACTGTAGGGAATCTAATCTGATCATATTCTGCGAAAATGAAAACCTGACTGGTTTTACAGCAGATGGTCAAACTATCTGTAAGATCATCAGATGCGATAAGGTCTAGGTTTGACAGTCAGTCATTTTGTGAGGTGCAGTTACTGGAATTTTGCATGTTTTCAGCTTTGATCAGGAGGACATGATCATCACTGATTGACCTAAGGAGCAGAATTTTATGTTCCACACGAGGATGGTAGGGAGGCATGAAAATGGGCACAATGCCATGGACGTCTTTCCCAATGCCTACCAAACTGCACCAGTCCCATTGCGATTTTTATCTCCACTTAAGGGCCAGAGAATTTTTTTTTTAATGTAGAGATCGGAGATCTAAACCTGTGAGGTCCCATGCCTGAGTTGGTGGAAAAGGGAGACCCTTGGATGCAACAGAGGAACATTCCCCCTTCCTCCTGTCCCCACCAAAACAAATGGTTTAGCTCCAACTGGAGTTCCCTTCACCATTTCTGAGCTTGTATTCTTTAGCCCCTAAGTCTCGTTCCCCACCCCACCTCCCCACTCCAAACCCCGCACCCCCCCCACCACTTACCAGGACCAACGAATCCTGATCCCACCTCAACATACCTCTTCATCCAGCTCCAGCGACAATCTTCACTGGCAACTGGTTGCAGTCTCGACAATGGCCACCATTCCTGATGGCATTACTAAGAACAGAGAGCAGCTTGTATCTCTCGGAGCAGGGATGACAGCTTGATGGAGGAGGGTTGGTTTCACTGCTGACCTTTTTGCCCGGGGCACGGAGTGGGGGGAGGGCAGGAATCCTGGCGATAGATGAAATGTTGTGCAATGCGGTCAAAATTTGGTCATGGCTCGTTCTACACCCACAGAACTGGTTTGAACACCTCCCCCCCTCCTTTATCTCCTTCTTCCATGGGACATGATTATCAGGGAGGAGAAAGTGAGGACTGCAGATGCTGGCGTTCAGAGTCAAAAAGTATGGTGCTGGAAAAGCACAGCCGGTCAGGCAGCATCCAAGGAGCAGGGGAATCGGCGTTCCAAGCATAAGCCCTTCATCAGAAATGTGATGGGGGGGGGGCCAAGGGGCTGAGAGATAAATGGGAGGAGGTGGGGCTGGGGAAAAGGTAGCTGGGAATGCGATAGGTAGATGAAGGTGGGGAGGGTGATGGTGATAGGTCGGAGCGGAGGGTGGAGCAGATAGGTGGGATAGAAGATGGACAGGTAGGTCAATTCAAGAGGGCAGTGCCAAGTTGGAGAGTTGGATTGGAAGAAGATAGGAGAAGGGGAGATGAGGAAACTGGTGAAGTCGACAAGTTGATCCTTTGTAGATGGAGGGTCCCAAGGCGGAAGATGAAGTGTTCTTCCTCCAAGCGTCAGATGGCTAGAAATTGGCAGTGGCGGAGGCCCAGGACTCCAGCATCATCAGCAAGGCCAGCATTATCAAAATGGTTAGGTTCTCCTTGAAGTGTGGTAGCAAGACATTTGCCCTTTCCATCTATATGGTTCACTTTCGGTGTATATTTCTGTCAATGTAACAGCACCTTTTGTCATTGATAAGTGCAAACTGTCACTATTGATTGGAAAGAGTATTGCCATTAAACCCATTAATCGTCTCTGGGAATGGTCCTTGGGAGGCAGTGAACTCGCCCTGCCTAAAATGCACCTTTCCAAAATGCCTCACCAATGCTAGCTCCTGGGAAAATTCAGCTCTAGGTCCCAGCTAAACGTGCTTCCAGCCATTTGCTTCAAACGTAATCAGAGAGTTTGAGTGACCGGGAAAGGCTGAATCGGCTGGGGCTGTTACCCCTGGAGCGTCAGAGGCTGAGGGGTGACCTCATCAAGATTTATAAAATCACGAGGGGCATGGTTATGGTAAATAGACAAGGTCTTTTTTCTTGGGTGGGGGAGTCCAGAACTAGAGGGCAGAGATTTAGGGTGAGAGGGAAAAGATATAAAAGAGACCTAAGAGGCAACTTTTTCACTCAGAGGATGGTATGTGTATGGAATGAGCTGCCAGAAGAAGAGATGGAGGCTGGTACAATTGCAATATTTAAAAGGCATCTGGATAGGTACATGAATAGGAAGGATTTAGAGGGATAAGTGCCAAGTGCTGACAAATGGGTCTAGATTGGGTTGGGATATCTTGTCGGCATGGACAAGTTGAACCGAAGGGTCTGTCTCCGTGCTGTACATCTTGATGACTATGACTCTAAATCTCATTCATCAGTGGATGTCAGCACTGAATGCTAGATTAGAATAAGTTTCTTAACTATCAAAAGGCCGGTTGATTGAATAAAGTGAAGGATAACGAGGTGATTAATGAGAAATCACTCAAGTTTATTTAACATGATTCGGAGATGCCGGTGTTGGACTGGGGTGTACAAAGTTAAAAATCACACAACACCAGGTTATAGTCCAACAGGTTTAATTGGAAGCACACTAGCTTTCAGAGCGCGCTCCTTCAAGGTGATAGTGCTCCGAAAGCTAGTGTGCTTCCAATTAAACCTGTTGGACTATAACCTGGTGTTGTGTGATTTTTAAGTTTATTTAAGTAATTCATAGGATATGGGCTTTAAACAGCAGCATTCATTTTTCATCCTTAACTGGCCGTAACTCAGTGGCTTGCTCCTATCCAGTGTTTACAATATTCCCACAGATCAGGAATCACATAAATGCCTGATGCTTAATTGTGGATGAATTCCCCTGAAGGACATTAGTGAATCAGAGGAGCTGTGACAGCAGCCAGTCACTACAGAGGTCACCATTTCTAATCATTTATTTTACCACGACCAAATCGTCAATTTTACCGATCAAAAGATTGAAAGAACCACCCACCAGGAGCAGTGCAACACATATAGTGAGGAAAGGAAAAGAGAAGAGGGAGATAAAGTGGAGTCAGAGAGAGAGATGATGCACCCAGGCCCTGCAATGCCCACCTCTCCCACCGTCGCTGATATTAATTTTGCAGTCTCGATCTTTACTTCATGAAAGTGAACTTCAGTTTCCCTGACAAAGGGCTTTTGCCCGAAACGTCGATTTTCCTGCTCCTCGGATGCTGCCTGACCTGCTGTGCTTTTCCAGCACCACTCTAATCTAGACTTCAGATTCCCAGCTGCCAGGAAGAGATTTGAACCTCTAGCCTCAGATCCTTGGCTCAAGTCTCCAGATTGCTCAGGCGACTAAATAACTACTCGGTAACCATTCCAGTGGCTGGAGTCATAGCTGCTGCAAAAGAAGATATTTGTGGTCTCCGATGTTAATTGCTCCCACCACAGGATGTTACTGTCACTGCTCTGCAGGGAAATGTCCACTTTCTGCTTCATCAGGCACGTAGCTGTTCACTGACAATTCAACCGTTTTCAATTCCTGGACTGAACAGTGGGACCTGGACAGTTCACATGCCCAGACTTCCAATTGTCAGGTCAGCATTTGTGTCAGACAGTGAATCATAGAATCCCAAGAGTTTGGAAGCAGGCCATTCGCCCCATCGAGCCCACATCGACACTCTGAAGAACATCCCAACCAGACCCGTTCTCCTTACCCTGTCCCTGGGATCCTGCAGTTCCCATGGATAATCCCCTCTAGCATACACATCCATGGACACTATGGGCAATTTAACTCAGCCAGTTCACCTAACCTGCTCATCTCTGGACTGTGGGAGGATACCGGAGCACCCAGAGGAACCCCACGCAGACACGAGGAGAATGTGCAAACTCCATACAGACAGTCCTCTCATGGTGGAATTGATCTGGACCCTTTGTACTTTGAGACAGCGGTGCTAACCACTGAGCCACCGTGCATAGCCAGCTGTTAGCTTTAACTCTGAAACACAATTGTGGAGCCAGCGAAACGAGTTAAGGATGTGACAACCAGAGTAAACCACAATTTCAGTGAATTACAACAGAACTTGGAAAGCAACTTCATTAAGGGGATAAAACTGGAGTCATCCTCTCTGTTCCTCAAATTCTCCCGCCGCAACCCCCCCTCCCCCACCCCACACACACACACACACACACAATCCCCTGCAAAGATCTACACTGTGTTTAAGTCCTGTCCATTTTAACCTGTGTCTTCTCAGGTCTCCACTCAGCCCTATGGCTGCTCATACAGCCCATGCATCTCTATCTACCCCCATGACCCTTTATAACTCCTATTATTCTACTGCCCACCTCTATGGCCTTTTTGTGGTTCCTATTCTTATAGCGGTTTATAAAATCATGAAGGGCATGGATAAGATAAATAAACAAAGTCTCTTCCCTGGTTGGGGGAGTCCAGAACTAGAGGACATAGGTTTAGGGTGAGAATGGAAAGATTTAAAAGAGACCTAAGGGGCAATGTTTTCACGCAGAGGGTGGTATGTGTATGGAATGAGCTGCCAGAGGACGTGGTGGAGGCTGGTACAATTGCAACATTTAAAAGGCATCTGGATGGGTATATGAATAAGAAGGGTTTGGAGGGATATGGGCCGGGTGCTGGCAGCTGGGACTAGATTGGGTTGGGATATCTGGTCGGCATGGACAAGTTGGACCTAAGGATCTGATTCCATGCTGTACATCTCTATGACTCTATGATTCCAATCTTAACACTTTACTTCCCATAGCCCTGCATAGCCTCATGCCAGCTAAGAGCCAGTTAATACCAACCCATACCCAAACACACCATCTTTTATCCTGGCACCCACTTTGCCAACTCACCTAATATCAATTATGGGCAGACCTCAATTCTATGCTAAGGTTAAATCATGTCCTTAAGCATCTATTGGTGAATTCACTAACTTAGAACAAAACTTGCATTGATTGAAAAAAAAAGAATTCATTATATTTAATTTCTTCTAACCCCCTTATAAAAATAAGCATTGAAATTCATAGTCTAACTTCATGGCCATTTGGACCTGACAATCAGATTGTGAACTGACAGGCACCTGCTGCGATATTGAAAGATTGTGAAATCAGACACGCAGTACTAATCCCATAATGCCCTCAGGCTTGTGTCAACAGACAGAGAGAAAATAGAACATATTGAATAAGTAAGCACTGCAGACCATTTTTTTTTTCAAATATTTAAAGGGTAAGAGTTTTAAGTGCTCTCTTTGACCGCTTTCTTGATATTTCTCCTCCCTTGATGGCTACCTTGACAGTTGTCTCGACAATTCTAATGAGCTTGACAGTCCTAATGAGTTTGTGAACTTTGTACACACATTCATGTTTACTTGTAACAATCCCAACAAACACTTGACCACTCCCAAAGGTATTCTAGGGCCACATCCAAAAGGATACCTTGTTTTTCCAAAAGGGTAATATACATATTAAAAGAACATTGGAATCTTAATTTTTTTCCTACCAAGTCTATAATATGCATCTTGTGATTCAGACATCCTACTTGAAACAAATCACAAAATTTGAAGACATCATCACTTTTGCAACTATAGATTTTCACATTAAAATCTACTTCCATACTCACCCCACACCCCAGACAGACAGGCGTTCCATCTGGCTGAACATTCAGACCTGTGTGTTTATTTTAATTTCATATCAACATTGAAAGAATAAGATTTGCAGAGTTAAACACCAACAAGATTTAGAAGTGTAAAATAAGTGTATGGGCGGCATGGTGGCTCAGTGGTTAGCACTGCTGCCTCACAGCACCAGGGACTGGTTTTAATTCCAGCCTCGGGTGACTGTCTGTGTGGAGTTTGCACACTCTCCCCGTGTCTGTGTGGGCTTCCACTGGGTGTTCCAGTTTCCTCCCACAATCCAAAGATGTGCAGGTTAGGTGAATGGACCATGCTAAATTACCCATGGTGTTCAGGGATGTGTAGGTTAGATGCATTAGTCCAGGGTATATGTAGAGTAATAGTGTAGGGGAGTGGGTCTGGGTGGGTGTGTTGGGCCAAATGGCCTGCTTCCATATTTTTACTCTATGACGAAAAACCTGCGCACATGGATTGTTGAATCAAATCTGATACTTAAATACTTCATTCGTTAAAACTGAGGGGAGTTAAGTATTTTCACACCATACCATCCTGGAAGAGAAGGAGTTAGAGTTAACTCTAACCTGCAGAGATTACAGTACAATGGCTAAACAACCTCGTGGCTCAAATGATGTAAAAGGGGAAATCATGGCCCATTACAAAGGGTTCTAAAACTAGCTGTCTAGTTCACAGATAGAGGAAACAATGTAGGAAAGCCAGATGTCAAGGAGGAAGTTGTGTAATGAACCAGCCACAGTTTTAGTGAAGGGACCCACTGCTGACTCAGCCTAAGGCTGAAAATCAGCTAAAACCTGACATGGGCAAAACGCACAGAAACTTGCTCCAGTGTTGTTTTGTAACCACCATCCTGGTCAGACAGTAGGGATCCAAGATGCATCTGTCACAGCTGACCTGCAGTCATGCGACTGACGGATTTGAGCTCGCGTGCAGACTTAACCCACCACTAAACCACATGATTCCAAGATTGGAACTTTATCTTGCCCAAGGCTTTGTATTTTATTTAGTGAGGAGGTTGGAAATTCAAATCGTAAGATTCACATTGTGACTCATTTGCCCACCATCCACTGGCACCATCTGCCAAGCTGAAAATGAATTTTGCACTTGTCAATTCGCCAATGAATGGATCATTCCTGTTTCAAGTACTCAGTAAAGTGGGAAATGATCTCAGATCAGCGTGCCTCAAGTAGTGACCGACTGTTGAGCAGCTTCAGTATCCCACACTTCAGACTCACCTGACAGAAACTGAGATTGGGGAATGAACATCAATCACCCATTATGCTTCATCAATTAAAACTAAGAGAACGAAAATCATAGGGAGTATTGTCCTATTGCTTAGGTTCTAGACCAAACAGATACCTTTAAGATAGTTACTTGACCACATGATGTGATGCTCCAATATGAAAGTACCCGCCTTCAGTCGTTTCTTTCTCTGTGTATTGGAATCAATATAGAGTCTTCAGTCACCTGTGTGTATGCAATGTACAGTGACAACAGTTGAGAGGTAATGGCCTAATGGTATTATTGCTGGATTGTTAACCCAGAGACCTAAGTGGTGACCTGGGTTCAAAACCCACCACGGCAGATGATGGAATTTGAATTCAAATAAAAATCTGGGATTGAGAGTCCAATGATGATTATGAATTGATTGTTGGAAAAACCCATCTGGTTCACTAATGTCCTTTAGGAAAGGAAACTGCCATCCTTACCTAGTCGGGCCCACATGTGACTCCATACCCACAGCAATGTGGTTGACTCTTAACTGCCTTCTGGGAAGCGCAATAAGTCCATAGTGATATCCTGATCCTGTGAATGATTAAGAAGAAAATAACCTGTGTGTGTAAGTCTGTGATATTGTAGTCCAGCATATTGTTAGTGTTGTAAATAAACTTCCAGATATATGCTTCAACAAGAACCCAACTCTCTGTGGTATATGAAGTCAGAAGTTACACGACACCAGGTTATAATCCAATAGGTTTATTTGAAATCAGAAGCTTTTGAAATCAGATGAACTCTGTAGTATATGTTATATGGGCTAACATATAAGAAACTACAAAGCATATCAAACAGCATGTTTTTGATTTACCAATATATAAACCCTTGAATGCACAAAACTGTATCTTTCTAGTTTGTTGTACCAAATTGTACTCTCTGTCTTGCCAACACTCTGGAAACACTCTGCCACACCAAACATTGCATCTCATAGTTTCCCTCCTGTGGTCTCTCCAGGTGAGGTTGGCTTTTATTTGTGTCAAATTTGATTCACTTCTAAGCAAACAGTGAACCTTATTGAACTAATACTTGGTGTAACATCAGTGCCACAGAGCATAGTCTGAATGATCCGATGAAGTTCCATGCTCAGTCCTGCATGCCTTTTCATTCAATTCAGTAAGCCACCAAATTCATCAAGAACAAAATGTTATCTCACTTTCTGTGTCATTGGATGAATTGGTTAACACAGTCCTCCTATGTTCTGGATTAGTGGTGCTGGAAGAGCACAGCAGTTCAGGCAGCATCCAAGGAGCAGCGAAATCGATGTTTCGGGCAAAAGCCCTTCATCAGGAATTCTCTTACAACAGGTGAGACACTCTCAATCTCTTTCCTTAAATTTGAAGTGTGGAGAGTACTAGATGACAGGGTGGGATAAGCTCCCTACATTTATCTGAATCTTCTCGACACGGAATTGAGGACAAATTATTGACATGGCTGGGAAATTGGCTGAGAGGCGAGCAACAGAAAGTGGGGATATTGGATTGGATGTGACCAGTGGTGTCCCACAAGGATCTGTGTTAGCACCTCTTTCACTTAGTCACATACCCAATTTTGCTGATGATACGAAATTCAGTGTCATTGTAGACAGTGTAGATAATAGCATAAAATTACAAAGGGATGTGGATAGACTAGGTGAATGGGCAAAACTGCGGCAGATGGAGTTCAATGTAAGCAAGGGTGAGGTATCCACTTTGGACCAATAAAGCATGGATCAGGATACTTTCTAGATGGTATATAGTTAAATACAGTGGATGTTCAAGGAGATCTGGGAGTTCAGGTGCATAGATCTTTAAAATGCCACATACAGGTACAGAAAGTAATCAGCAAAGACAATAGAATGCTGATCTTTATGTCCAGAGGACTGGAGTATAAGGATACAGAAGTTATGCTTCAGTGATACAAAACCCTGGCTAGACCACACTTGGAGTACAGTATTTTAAGCATATCTGGGCACCATACTTTAAGAAGGATATATTGGCCTTGGAGGGTGTACAATATTAGTTTACAAGAATGATACCGGACTTCAGGAGTTAAGTTATGAGGAGAGATTATACAAATTAGGACTTTTTTCTCCAAAATTTACAGTTAAGGGGTAATCTGGTTGAAGTCAGCAACATTTTAATAGAAAAAGGTGGGGCAGATAAAATAAACTATTTCCACTAGTTGGGGATTCTGAGAATTAAGAAGTCTGAGAATTAATGACAGACCATTCGGGGAGATATATAAGGAAATACTTCTACATACAAAGGATGGGATATGTTTCAAACTCTCTTCCACAAACAACAGTTAAACAGTCCAATACAGTACAGACCATTCGGCCCTCGATGTTGTGCCGGCCTTCTATCCTACTCTAAGCTCAGATTAATCTACGTACCTTTCATTGTACTAACTTTCATGTGCCTATCCAAGAGTCTCTTAAATATCCCTAATGCATCTGATTTTACTACCACTGCTGGCAGTGCATTCCTTGCTAGATCAGTTGTTAGTTTTAAATCTGAGACAGATTTTGTTTGGTAAGCAAAGGTATTAAGAGATTTGGGTCAAAGGCAAGTATATGGAGTTAGGCCACAGATCAGCCACAATCTCAATGAGTGATGGAACTGACTCGAGAGGCTGAATGGTCTGTTCCTGTTCTTTTCTATGTTCATATAACATTAAGCTCTGTCAGATCACTTTGACTCATCATGGATTAGCTCCTTGTCTTGTGCATAATCAGGAATGTGATTTCAAAGTTCCAACTAATTGAAAAGAACTCCAGAAGAAAAGATACAGGGTGAGGATATTTCAAATCAGCAATAAAAATGTGTCAGGAGAGAGAGGTGTCATTTAAATGTCACAACCAAGTGATAAAAACACAACAGTTTAATGAAGAAAAAACTAATAGAAGATACATCTGCCAGTCTGATTTGGTAACTTTATTGTGTTGAAATTCATGCCGGTTGTATAAGGCTTTTAAGCTTTTGATTGTAATCTTGGATTTAAGATGATGATCGATGTTTACTAAGCCTGTTAAGTCTTATCTCTCTAATAGGAGATAAATTGTTATTTATTGCAACCTAATGCAAAATAGTCTGGCTTAAGGAAACACTCAAAATTAACACAAATCATGAATCCAACTGAGAAAGGTACGAAAATCTTTCTTGATTCCTGGAATATGTGGCTGATACTGGCAAAGCCATAACCCATCAGGGATCTATAATTGTTGTGAGCCACTTTCTATAACTACTCCCGTTCATGTGGTAAAAGAGAAATCCATATTAGAGAAGATGACCCAGGATTTTGACCCAGTATTTGCATGGCAATGGCAATACATGTCCAACTCAGGATGGTATATGACTTGCAGGGGAACGAGAAGGTGCTGGTGCTCTCAGTTTCTAGATGGTTGAGGCCACAAGGTGTTTGAGAGATGCCCAATTGTCCTGATGATCCCTTTATCTGAAAATCTTTTACATTTTTTTATGAAAAGAATTGGATGATCGTTTTAAGAAGCAGTAATGGGGCACAAAGAAATGGTGGAAGAATTGAATAAGTACTTTGCATCAGTCTTCACTGTGGAACACACCAGCAACGCACCAGAACATCAAGAGAGTCAGGGGCCAGAGGTGAGTGTCACGGTCATCACTAAGGAGAAGGTGCTAGGGAAGCTGAAAGGTCTGAAGATGGATAAACCACTTGGAGCAGATGGACTACACCCCAGAAGCAGATAGCTGAGGGGATTGTAGAGGTACTAGTGGTGATCTTTAAGGAATTACTAGAGTCAGGGAGGTTTCAAGAGGCTCGGAAAATGGCTAATGTAACATTTCAGGTTAAGAAGGGAAAGAGGCACAAGGCAGGAAATTATAGGCTGGTTAGCCTGACCTCGGTCATGACTAAGATTTTAAAGTCCATTATTAAAGGTGAGATTGCAGAGTACTTGGTAGTGCTTGGTCGAACATGGCTCATTAAGGGGAGACCATGCCTGACAAATCCATTGGAATTCTTTGAGGAGTTAATTAGTATGGTTAGTTAAAAGAGATCCAGTGGATATGATCTACTTGGATATCCAGTAAGCCTTTATCAAGGTGCTGCACAGGAGGCTGGTAAATGAAAGCTGCACAGGAGGCTGGTAAATGGTGTTAAGGGCAAGGTACTGGCATGGATTGGCTGACTGGCAGAAGGTCGAGAGTAGTGATGAACAAGTTTTTTTTCAGGATGGCAGCTGGTGACTAGTGGAGATCAGAACGGATGTGTGTTGGGACAACTACGTACGTTATACATTAACGATTTGGACAAAGGAACTGAAGGCATTGTTGCTAAGTTTTCAGATGACACAAAAAGATAGTTGGAGGGGCAGGTAGTGTTGAGAAAGTGGGGAGGTTGCAGAAGGACCTGGACAGGCTGGGAGAGTGGGCAAAGAAGTGGCAGATGGAATACAAAGTGGGAAAGTGTGGCGTTCTGCATTTTGATCAGAAGAATAGAGGCATAGCCTATTTTCTAAACAGGGAAAGGCTTTGGAAATCTAAAGCACAAAAGGAGTTCTAGTTTAGGATTCTCTTAATGTTAAAATGCAGGTTCAGTTGGCAGTTAGGAAGACAAATGCAATGTAAATGTAGGCTAGAATACAAGAGCAGAGATGTACTGCTGAGGCTTTACAAAGCTCTGGTCAGATTGCGTTAGGAACATGGTGGGCAGTTTTTGACTCCATTTTTAAGGAAGCATGTGCTGGCCTTGGAGGGGGTCGAGAAGAGGTTTACAAGAATGATAGGATAGTGTAGGAGGATGGCCTTAGATTAGTTCACAAGCCAACGCAACATCAAGCGCCGAAGGGCCTGTCCTGCACTGTCTTATTCTATGTTCTAAATTCTATCCCAGGGATGAAGGGTTTGTCATATCAGGAAGGGTTGAGGACTCTGGATATATTCTCGATGGAGTTTAGAAAGATGGGGGGATCTGACTGAAACTTACAGAATGCTGAGAGTCCTGGATAAAGCGGACATGGAGAAGAAGTTTCCATTAGTAAGGGAAACTAGGACCCTAGGACACAGCCTCAGAGTGAAGGAATGACCCTTTAGAACTGAGATGAGGAGGAATTTCTTCAGCCAGAAGGTGGTTCATCTGTGGAACTCATTGCCACAGAGGGCTGTGGAGGCCAAGTCACTGGGTGTATTTAAGACAGAGTTTGACAGACTCTTGATTGGTAAGGTGGTCAAAGGTTACAGGACAAAGGCAAGAGAAAGAGGTTGAGAAACAGATTAATCATGACCGAATGGTGGAGCACTTGATGGGCCAAACGGCCTAATTCTGCTCCTGTCTTGTATGGTCTTATGGTCTTAAGACAGAGTTAAGTTACAATGGCAGCCTGTGGAATTTTGCCTCCTGTTATACACAATGGCTTGACTATTCTTTCATCTGCTCAAAGTCCAACTGGCCAATATTTAAAGAAAAAAACTCTGTGTGGATGAGTCACGGTTTGACAACAGCGTTTATTTTTTTATGAAAGCAGTCTCCCTTTGTGAATCAGCGAGTGTGAGAGATGTGCCAAGACAGTCTGCCCATTGAGAACAATGGAAGTGCGAGAGGGCAATAATACAAAGTAGTGTGCGTGTTCACAGCCGTCCTCTCATTACTCCTTTGTTTTCAGCGGAAGGATATCAATAAGGGTGTGGTGGAAGAAAACATTGACTGTATTTAGTGGAGGGGACAGGGATGATGCCCACCAACCGCTAGAGTGGCAATCAGGACTAAAATGAGCAGTGGCAGGTTTTGCCTGGGATTACGGACTCTGAAGGTAGATGTTCTGCCCATCAAGATGCTGACAGATCCTCACTGTTTAGGGCAGCTACCTATGGCACACCCACCTGAGACCTATCATTACCACGGATTCAAGCACAATTGAGGGATTGCGGAACGGGATGTCAGGGTGAGGGCTGCGGAAAGGTCACCAGCGGGCTCCAGATGGGGAAGCGGCTCGCAGTGACCCTACTCTCACCCCCTTGCCCCTCCCACTTTCCTCATACCGCATCTTTCAAACTGGCACTGAGCCCCTCGGAACAAAGGGTGCCCCCTCACTCCCAAAAAAAAACTCACCAGCAAACATGCCCTCAGTTACCTTTGACTTCACTAACCCGCATTGCAAGTCGTTATTGTGTTGTCATAGTCTGACCAGACCACAGGGGCTGCTCTCTCATCAGGGAGAAGTGACTGGTGGTGATTTCACCTGAGGGCCACCAGACCTTCAGGGATGGAAGAGGGTGAGAAGGAGAATCCTTCATCGTAACCTCAAACCGGTGATGGGAATTGAACCCATACTACTCTCCAAACCAACAATCCAGCCAACTGAGCTAAACCAATTGCCTCATTGCAGGTACCCATCATTGGGTAATAACCAACAATAGGAGGATAAGGGATCTTATTGGGTCATTAATTGCCCATTTGAGAACCCCCGCTGTTAAGGCTGAGGTAGAAGGTCCCAACTGAATTGGGACAATGGCAAGAAAGCAGCAGGATGTTACCCATCTTCCTCCTGTTTGATTAAATGTGACGCCTACCCCTGGCTAACTATGCCAAGGAGGAAGGGTATCATGCCTTACTTTAACTAATTACCTTTCGCACGTTGAAAAGAGCTTTGTCTGGTTTAATTATTTTTCAAAATCATGTAGTACGTGTGCCTGCACACATAGGACAAGCACAGAAAGATCCCAGTATGCCAACATGCCCATTCCCAGCTGGTCACAGCACGGAGAACCCCCAAGCCATTGCCATATTGCCCTGGATTAGAGAGAGCAGCTCAGTCAGGATTCCACCTATGGACTGGCATTCAATTACTCCACTGGATGCCAAGCAGGACAACCCTGGAAGAGGTGTGTCTTGTCAGCCTTTCTGAAATCCCAAAGCAAGACCAGGGCAGGCTATTTGACTGGGCTGTGATGCTGCTGCAGTCAAATAGCCTGCTGGTCAATGCCCTATTCAGGTTTCCCAGCAATATCTTGAGGAAAGCAGAAGACAGAGGAAGTACTGAAAAGGCAGGAAAGGAAGGAATACAGATGTCTGTGAAAGTCATTCTGCAGACAAAGCTTAAGAAGGAGATACATACCTGAGATAACTTGAGCATGTGGTTTCAGTAATAATAACAGGCTACCTCAGTATTAACTATTAATTCCATTTTTAGTCACTTTTTTTTTCAGTGACAGCACAATTCGTTGCATAGCGGTTTTTATTCTTAATTCCTTCGAAAGCAAAGGGATAAAAATGCAGTAATCCCTGGATTATTGTTAGTAGTCTTCAGGATATTTTCTTGATGTGATCTATTACCCTGGTGTCGGGCTGTGCCGGGAAGATTCACAGTCGTCTGGATATTATCCACAGCGATGTTAAGTAGCGAGATGAATCATCACTGAGGATTCTTTGTTCTCTGTGGCTCAGACCACAGCATTCATCAGCAGGATTCAGAAGGCCCCGTGTATGCAACACCGCAGCAAGTCAGACGGGAACATTGTGCCTGTGAACTGATAATGATAACTTCATATGAGGAATCAAAGTTCTCAGCACAGGCTTTGTTTTTAGAGAAGGAAGTTTCCTCACCATCTGCGGCCTTTCATTCCAGGATCTATGTGAAATAAATTACTTTTGTGTGCAAGGGACCCGTTCAGAAGAAACATTGAATGAAATATTCCCAGAAGTAATTGCCTTCACAGTGCAAGTTACTATCCTGAATGTTGGCACGAAATCCCCTTTAACATTTTGATTCTGAATTCATTCAATCCTACAGCTTGGTTCTCAGAATTTGTTTAAATTCACCTGTTCAGATACAACACATTCCTGGAACAGGTGAGACTTGAACCTGTGTCTCCAGGTTGGGACTCTATCAGAGCACCACAAGTGCCCTTTCCAGCTTTATTCTATTCAATCAGCATTTTGCTTGAGGGGGCAGTGTTGTTATTAATAGCGACACATGAGTTTTTCAACCATTTCTGCACAAAGTCTGAGCATTAATTAAACCTAACTGCAGCTGGCCCTCATAAAGGCCAAATCCATTCAGAAAGCAACAAAACCACCAGCACACAGTCACATCCTAGTAACACAGAGACACCATGATGCTTATACCAGCTGCTGCCACGGTTGGAGGAGGAGAACGGGGTGGTCACAGCAATCATAGAATCCCTACAGCAGACCATTCAGCCCTTTGAGTCCACTCTGACCCTCTGAAGAGCATCCCGACCAGACCCATTCCATTCCTGCATTTCCCCAGGCTACCTAACCAAATCTGCACAATTTAGCATGGCCAATCCACCTAACCTGCACAGTTTTGGGCAGTGGGAGGAAACCCACACAGACATGGGCAGAACGTGCAAACTCTACACAGAACAGTCACCCAAGGGTGGAATCAAACCCGGGTCCCTGGTACTATGAGGTAGCAGTGCTAACCTCTGAGCCACCCATACCCTTTGCTGTGAGATTGTCTCGACACACTGGAAATTCTTGGCTGTTTGCGAACCACAAACCGCTGTCTGAGAAGCCGAATACTGCAGGTGCTGGAAATAAAAAAAACAGAAAGCTGCTGGGAATACTCAGCAGGTCAGGCAGCATCTGTGGAGGAAGAGAGAGAGAGAGAGAAAGCACATTTCACAATCCTTCCTGAGAATGGGGATAAGTTAGAGACAGGACAGGATTTGAGCAAGAGATGGAGGTAGATATGGGCAAAGGAAGGTCTATGGTAGGTGGAAACCTGGAGAGATGGAAGGATAGAAGGGGTCATCATCTGTTTCTTTAGCTCAGGTTTTCCAGTGACCAGATAGTCACAGTCAATGTACAGTAGATGGGGTCGTGTATGGGGACTAGATGCAATCCCAATGGTAATAGACGCTATGGGAATTACCCAGGAAATTGAAACCATTCCCTTTCACCTGTAACTCTTTAAAGTTATCCATTTAAATCAGAGGGTGCCACTAAAGCAAAGCAAATATTTACTCAGGAAAAGTGAGACTATTAAATTCCTAGTCTAGTTCCGACTAGCGATTCAACTGAGCCCCAGCTTACTCACAGCACTGACACAGTACCCAATGTCTCCACTCCCTCAGCTGGGACACAACCCTGGATGTGACCTCTCTTGCCCTGCCATGAAATCAGCCAATCCCACTCCCCCTGCAACCTGACCTAAGTCTCCCCCAGCCTCCAATATCTCCCTCCCACCCTGACCTAACCTAAACACTCCATCGCTTCTCAAGCCCCTTCACCCTGGCACCTGACCCACCCAGTAACCTACATACCTAACACCTCACATGCACCTACTTGGCACCATACCCAAATGGTATGTGACCTACTTGGCACTTCCCTACCCATCTAGCATCCTCCTCAGCATTGTAGCCTCGCACCTAAGTTCTTATCCTTTGACAGCAGCTGCCTTTGATGCTTGTCTTTTCTAGTATAGCTGTGAGAAAGGGATCTGCCTTACCTTCTCCCATCATTCAATACCACTATGAACCTGTCAGAATGGATTTACAGCTCTGCACATCTGAAAGAGTCCTGCTCAGAGTCATAAAATCGCTACAGTACAGAAAAAGGCCATTCAGCCCATCAGGTCAGCACCGACCCTCCTAAGAGCATCCCACCCCAGCCACTCCTCTATCCCTGCAGTGCAGCATTCCCCATGGCCAATTCACCCCAACCTGCACGTCATTGGACTGTGGGAGGAAACTGGAGCAAACCCATGCAGATACAGGGAGAACATTCAAACTCTACACAGTCAGTTGCCCAAAGTGGAAATTGAACCTGGGACCCTGGCGCTGTGAGGTAGCAGTGCTAACCACAGCACCACCGTGCCACCCACCCTCACCCTGGTATCCTACCCACCCAGTAACCTACATACCCGACACCTTATCCCTAGTCTCCTTTCAGAAATATTTGTTGTACGTAAAAAAAGAATGGAAAGCCTTGCCCATTTTTTTGCTTGCCCCCCCATTAGCATTGTCTTTAGCCCTGGAGGATCAACTCTCTGTCATTGACCTGAAACGTTAACTGTTTCTCACTGCCCAGCTGTTGCCAAATACTTAGAAGCGTTTTCTGTTTTTATTTCAAATTTGATCTCAGCCCAGCCTGGATGAGACAATGATATTTTGTTCCTTGGTAGAGTTATAGGGGGATTGAAAATATTACATTTGAGCTGTGAAATTAGCAACTTTAAGCATCCAAGCATGATTTGTTCTGAAGATCATTTGATAGCCAGAAACCCTGCAGGAATTCACTGCACGATTTCATTACTGATCATTTCTGACAAGCCAGCTGGTTGGAGACCAAAGTATTGACATAGCAACTTTTCATACTGGTGTCAATTTTTCCACAATCTTAATTCCATTTGGTTGCGCATGTGTGAAAGTGTTTATCCTCTTGCAGAACAGAAGTGCTTGAGGTCAAAGAAAAAATAGATTTACTACGCTAGTGAAAGCAAATATCTCACCTCAATGAATAATATCAGTGTTAGGAAAAGGGCTGTTTTTTTCTGCCTTTTCTATCCCCCCAACAGTTCAAGCGCAGGATTTTAGTGATAGAATTCCACACCTTCTGTGACAACAACTCTATGAGTTGATATAGCCATTTAATGTGGGAAAATGCTCCCAGTGCTTCACAGGTGGGCAGTCAGACTAAATTTGATACTGAGTCACGTGAGGAAATAGAAGACAGGAAAGAGTTAGATTTTTAAGGAATAATTTCAAGGAGGAAAGAAGGGAAGAGGGAGACAAAGTGATTCAATCAGGGAATTCCAGAGTTTAGTTGGGGAATTCCAGAGTTTAAAGGGGGAATTCCAGACCTTAGGACATAAACAGGTGGACACATAGCTGTCAATGATAGGGCAATAGCTCAAGAGAATCAGGAATTGGAAGAATACGGATAACTCCAAGCATTGTAAGGAGGTTACAGAGGGAGGCAAGGACAAGACCATGGAGGGATTCTGAAACGTAGTTGAGAACTTTGGGATTGAGACATTGTTTAACCGGGAGCCAGTTTTGGGCAGTGAACACAGAAATGAAAGATGAACGGGATTCAGTGCAAGAGAGGATGTTGATACATTTGTGGAGGGTGGAAAATGAGAATACGGCCTTAGAACAGAGGTGACAAAGGGACGGCTGAGGGTTTCAACTCAGGTGAAATATGGTGAGGTGAGGCAGGAACAAAGTCATGTGATGTTATGGTAGTAGACACAGCTGGATAATAGGATTGTCTTAAAGGAGGATGGAGAAATAGATGTATTTAGGGAGGGAATTTGGAGGCTTAAAGCCTTGGCTGTGTTGGAACAAATAATACCAGATGTACAAGAAGCCAGAGATGGAGGAGTACAAAGCTCTCTGAGTTTAATGACTGGAAGAGGTTACAGAGATGGGGAGTTTTATTTAGATTATTCACACATGGGATTTGGTATTGGTGGCTAAGCACACATTTATTGTTCATCCTTAATTGCCCTTGAGGAGGCGGTGATAAGCTACCTTCCTGCCCTGCCATGGTCCGTGAGGTGTAGGTACACCCACAGTGCTGTTAGGGAGGGGGTTCCAGCATTTTGACCCAGTGACACTAAAGGAACAGTGATATACTTCTGAGTCAAGATGGTGGGTGGCTTGGAGATAAACTTGGAAATGGCGGTGTTCCCATGTATCATCTGCCCTTGTCCTTATATGTGCTAGCAGTCATGGGTTGAGAAGTGGCCATTGGAGGAGCCTTAGTGAGATGCCGCAGTGTACCTTGGAAGTGGTACTACTGTCACTGTGTATCTGTAGTGAGGGGTGTGCATATGGAATGTGATGGATGAGCTACAGAGTGCTTTATTTTGAATGGTGCTGAGATCGAGTATTGTTGGGGCTGCACCCCTGCAGGCAAGTGAAGAGTATTCCATTATGCTCCTGACTTGTGCCTTGCAGATGATGGACAGATAATGGACAGTCAGGAAGTGAGTTATTTGCAAAAGAGTTCTTAGCATTTGACATGCTCCTGTAGCCACAGTATTTACATGACTCACTCAGTTCAATTTCTGATCAACGGTAACCTCGCCAAATTGTTGATAGTGGGACATTCAGTTCTGCCAGGGGCTCAGTGACATGTAGTGATAGTCAGATTCTCCTTTGTTTGAGTGGTAAGTACCATTCACACCTTACATCAGCCTAAGTCTGATCATTTCTGGGTTTTGCGCATATGAACACAAGCTGCTTCAGTACCTGAGGAGATATGCATGATGCTGAACATTGTACCATCTTCAGAGAACATCCCCCTCTCTGACCTCTTCATGGAGGGAGGGTCATTGATGGAGCAACTGAAGATAATTGGGCTGAGGACACAACTCTGAGGAATGCTTGCAGTGATGAACTGGGACTGAAATGATTGGTCTCCAACAAGCATAATTAACCATCTCCATGTGTGCCAAGTTTTATTCCAACCAGCAGAGAGTTTTCTCCCTGATTCCCATTAACTCCTGTTTTGCTAGGCCTCCTTGATGTTGTCAGTCAAACGCTGTCTTGATATCATTGTCACTTCATCTCTGCAAGGTCAGCTCTTTTGAGCCATGCCAGGTTGAAGATGGTAATCAGCTGAAGGTTTCCTTGACCATGTTTGATCTGATGCCATGAGACTTCATGAGTCAAGGTCAACTGTCAAGGTCACGTAGGAGTTTTGTAAACAAGGATCAGAATATTGTTGGACTGGTTCCCAATGCAACGGAGGAGCTCTTGGATAGTGGTGAACAGGTCTCGGTGTGTGTAGGACATGGACAGTAGAATTTTGAATGAGCCAACTATATGAAAGTTAGAAGATGGAAAAGCAGCTAGGGGTGATTTGGAATAGTAACATCTAGAAGGTTTAAAAGGTACCTGGAGGTTATAATGACATACATGAGAGTTTTGTCAGTATATAAGTTGAGGGATTGGGATAAATGTGGACATTTTCGCTTCATCCAGTACTGAAAGTCAGGCAAGCAGTGTGAAAAACCGGAGTTGAAGATGCGATGGTTAGATGGAACTGTGACACCCAACGTACAGATGGGATGTGATAAGTTTAGTGACTAGAGATGCATTAAGTCAAGCAGAAGAGGCTGGTATGTACTCTTCTACCTTTATGCATTTGTCATACTAATGTCCCCCTCAGGAATGGCTCATGGATGACTGGCTGCCAATTGACGATCATGATTAATGCCCACTTAAGGGCATTAATCCCAGCACCACTGGTATTGACCGAGTGTTGGGCGGTGGACTCACCAAGCAGGAGGTCCAAAGTCCTGTCAGAGCTGGGGAGATGGGTTCAATGCCTTGTTCAAAAACCCTGAGTCTTTGTTCAAAGGATCTGGCATGGCACTACCAAGGAAACAGGAACTTCCACCCTCTTGATTGACTGGCAGCTCTCAGCAGGCGGGACCTCTATCCTCAAGTGCCTTGATCCTGAGGAAGGCCAATGCATTTAGTGCCAATCAGCTGTGTATAGCACATCTTTCCTGAGGGAGGCGATGTAGAGCTCTTGCCAGCTCTCTAGGTAAGATGCCCATTTGGCAATACTAAATTCCACCCAGTGAGGTGCCAGTGAGATGCAGCATGTATCCAGCAGCACAGTTGATTTTCCTTATATTCATTTTCAATGTTTTTTCCTGCACCTTCCGTTACTTTTCTGCAGGAACGATAAGCCTTGTCAAGTTTATGAATTACTGTTAATCAGGCACAATGGGAAGCACAGGTCAAAAAAAAAGTATTATTGATCAAATTCCATTCCTAGTGCTTTGAACTGAATGTGACCTCTGTGTTAGGGGTGGCAGGATGATTGCTGACATGAATTGGCCCTTCGACTGACGATTGTGAAAAATAAATAACATTTCTATGTCAGTGGGTTATGGTCCCAGGACTAACATCTGTTTCTACTTACCACGAACAGCTGATGAAACAACACAGAGAGCCAACTTCAAAGCTTTTTGTTCTAATCTATAACATAAACATGCTAAATGGTCAGTTTTACATCCAGCTGTTAGGCTGGCACAGTCTAAAAATGATTCATTTGCCCAACATTGAGTGAAAAATCATCTTTATGTTAAATATTTGATATTGCGAACAATGAAGAATAATCGAGTGTTTGAATAACTACAGGTTGTGGTCATTCTGTAAGTTGACTTTCATTTGGGTTGGTATGCAGCTGTGTACACAAGGAGTCTTGTGTGATTCAGTTGTAATGTCCCCGTCTCTGAGTTAGAGGGCCCAGGTGCAAGTCCCTACCTGCTCCGAGGGTGTATGATAGCACCTCTGAACTGGTTGGTTGAAAACAACTACAGAGTCACGGAATTATTACAGTGCTGAAGGTGCCCATTGTGCCTATACTGTCTCTATTATCTGGCACCAATTTGCTGCCTGTTCCCTGTATCCCTCCAGACAATTACTGTCGAAAACAAAACCAACTGCCGCAGTTGAACCCACCTCCACCACATTTTCCAGGCAATGCATTCCATAATGGAACTACTTCCCTTGTGAAAAAGGCTTCTCTCACATCACTTTTAAACCTAAGCTCCCTTGTTCTTGAAACTTTTGCAAGCAGGAGCAACGTCTCCCGACCTACTCAGTCCAGCCCACTCGCGATTTTTGAAATTTCAATCAAATCTTCTCTCTGGATCCTTCTATCCAAGGAAACAGTTTAAAATCTGTCCTCACAGCTGAAGATTTTCTTACCTTGAGCCATTCTCTTAAATTACTTCTGCGCCCTCTCCAACAGGTTTGCATCTTTCCTACAATATGGCTTCCACAAACTGCAGGCAAGACTCCAGCTGAGGTCTAACAAGTGTTCAGTACAAGTTTAACATCACCCCCTTGCTCTTGTTCTCTATGCCCCTGTTAATAAAGTCAAGGACACTGAATCTTACATTAGCTGCTCTCTCTACCTGTCCTGTTACCCTCAATGATCTGGTATTGATAGGTGGAATATTAGGTGGAAAAAAATTTAAGTTGATGGATTTACAAATACCTAGAGTTTCCAATCATGATGTAGTTTGAAACTGATTCATTTTCATGGACTTCCATGAGCATTATGCTTAGACAACCTAGGCCACTGTGCATATTCTTGGTTAGGAAGGTCGATGCTGGAAATTGAGCTTGTATCCAGTTTTGATGGGGAGGGGATTGCATTGGTTAAGAGGTTTCAGGAGGATGTTCCAGAGGGTAGAGACATGGACTACCACTATGTCTTAGGAAAGCTGTTTGGGGGGCACAGTTTGGTGGTGGGCAAGGAGTCAAGGGTCAGAAAACCTTGCAACACAAGCGGAGACTTACAGCAAGAATAAAATACATTGCGGTGGTGTTTTGAGGAATATATAAACAGGCACAGGCACTATGGGCCGAATGGCCTCCTTATGTGCCATAACAATTCAGTGAGATAGATGGATTTTGAATGAGTGCATTGAGAAACAGGTGATCATGAACTGTCAGCGTTGGGTGAGCAAGGCCCAGTGAGCGATAAGATCCAGGCTGTAGCGTTGTGGACAAATTGGCATTGGGATGAATTGAGAGACCTGGAGAGAGCATGTCAAGAAGTTCAGCCTTGATATAATTAAAGCACAGAGGGGCACATTCCAATATTAAAAGGGCATGAGATGAAGCAAAGATAAAGTCATGTTACACAGTGGAGGGATGCTACCTTGGTAAAATGTTGGGGGCAGAATGACACTGATACACCTTTTCGGGAAAGGTAAGTCAAAAGCATAGGGCCATATTGTTTGTTCATGTCAGCTTTGAGTCACAGATAGAGAAGCTAACCAAATTTTTACAAATTCACTCATGGGATGTGGGCGTTACTGGCTAGGCCAGCATTTATTGCCTGTCTCTGGTTGATCTTGAGAAGGTGGGGGTGAGCTGCCTTCTTGAACTGCTACAGTCCTTGTGCTGTAAGTAGACCCACAATGGTGTTGGGGAAGAAGGCCAGGATTTCGACCCAACATCCATCAAGGAACAGTGATATATTTCCAAATCAGGAAGGTGAGCGGTTGGAGGGAACTTGAGGGTAATGTATACGCTTTCTTATTCTTCTCAATGGAAGGGTTCATGGGTTTGGAGATTGCTGTCTATGAACCTTTGGTGAATATCTGCAGTGCATCTTGGAGATAGTACACACTGCTGCTACTGACCATAGGTAATGGAGCAAATGGATGTTTGTGGTGCCAATCAATCAGCTGCTTCATCCTGGATAGTGTCAAGTTTCTTGAGTGTTGTTGGAGCTCCACCCATCCAGGCAAGTGGGGAGTATTCCATCACACTCCTGATTTGTGGATGCTGGACAGACTTTGGAAACTCAGGAGGTGAGTTATTCACTGCAGTATTCCAGCCTCTGGCCTGCTCTTGTAACCATCATATTTATATGGCAAGTCCAGTTGAGTTTCTAAACAATAGGAACCCCCAGGATGCTGATAGTGGGGGATTCAGTGATGATAACGCCATTGACTGTCAAGGGATGGTACGTGGATTGTACCTTATTGGAGATGGTCATTTCTTGGCATTTTGTGGCATGAGTATTACTTGTCATTTTTCAGCCCAAGCCTGGATATTGTCCAGATCTTGCTGCATGTGGACATGGGCTGCTTCAGTATCTGAGGAGCTGTGAATGGTGCTGAACATAGTGATGTTAGAAGATGATTGCACAATTTCTGACTTCATGATGGAAGGAAGGTCCACTACTCTGAGGAATTCCTGCAGAGATGTCCTGGAGCTGAGATGACTGACCTCCAACAACCACAACCATCTTCCTATGTGCCAGGTATAGCTCTACCCAATGGAGAGCTTTCTCCCCATTCTCGTTGACTCCAATTCTGGTTGGGCTCCTTGATGCCACACTCGGTCAAATGCAGCCTTGATGTTCACGGCTGTCACTCTCACTCCCCTCTGGATTTCAGCTCTTTTGTTCATGTTTGAAACAGGTCAGGAACTGAATGGCCCGGGTGGAACCCACACTGGGCATCACTTAGCAGGTTATTGCTGAGCAGGTGCTGCTTGGTAGCACTGTTGATGGCACCTTTCATCACTAATGACCAAGGGTATACTGAGGGGGCAGTAATTGGCTGGGTTGGATTTGTCCTGCTTTTGGGTACAGGACATACTGGGTAATTTTCCAAATTGTCAGGTAGATGCCAGTGTTGTAGCTGTACTAGATCAGCACAGCTAAGACAGAAACAAGTTCTAGAGCACAAGTCTCCAGTATTAATTCTGAAATATCATTAGCGTCCACAGCCTTTGCAGTGTCCAGTGTTTCCAACCATTTCTTGTTAGCAGTTGGAGTGAACCAGATTAGCTGAAGACTAGTTTTTGTAATGCTCAGGACAACTGGTACAAGGCAAGATGGATCATTCATTTGACATTTCCAGCTGAAGATTATTGCAAATGCTTAGCCTTACCTTTTGCACTGATATGTTGGGCTCTTCCATCATTGATGGTAGCCTGCTCCATCAGTGAGTTGTTTAAGTGCCCACCACCATTCATGACTGACCGTGACAGGACTGAGTTTGAGTTTGATTTATTGTTGTGACCTGTAATGAGAAAATGTTTTGTGTGCTACACTGGCAGACCTTACCATACAAAGTGCATCAGGATAGCAGAACAGAGTGCAGAATACATTGTTATAGCTAGAGAGAAGGTGCAGAGAGAGAGAGAGAGAGAGAGATCAACATTAATATTTGAGAGGCCTCTTGGAAATTCTGATGACAATGAGGAAGAAGCTGTTCTTGAATCTGTTTTTATATGTATTCAAGCTTTTATATCTTCTGCCTAACAGAAGAGGGTGGGAGAGAGTATAACGGGGGTGGGAGATGTAGTGAATGTAAAGAGGTTAGTCAGGTGGATGATTCCCTGATTAGGGCTGTTAACCGGGTCCGGTCAGGGAGCCCTGGTTGACAGACAAAAACAGAAGGGTCAGACATTCTGACACTCCAGGAGATGGCTCTGAGGGAACTGGATCAGTGTCAAGGACTCTCTAGATGTAAATAAAGGGTGGCTTGGTGATGGGATACCAGGATTTATTTCAGTGGCAACGAGAGAATAGCAGGCTCCTGAAGAAATTCCCTTGCAATAGTAGCCTTTGAGTTGGGGTAAGCATTTCTGACATCATGCCGTTATTTGGGAAGCTTGACTAGTTCGATCCTGCCATCAAAGACTGAGCCCTGTATGTGGAAAGAATGCATTATTATTTCTGGGTAAATAACATTGGGGCAGATGAAAAGCAGCGAGTAATTCTCCCGACAGCCTGTGGACCCAGAGCTTTTTCATTCCCTGACCTAATGTTCCTTGAGGCACCAGATTCTAAAACCTTTCAAGAGTTGGCGAAGTTGGTTCAGGAATATGACAAACTCAAGCCTGCTCTAATTCTGAGACCTTATCGGTTTTACTTCAGAACTAGGGCAATCTATATCGAGATTTTTGACTCAGTTAAGACAATAGACAGAAACAGAGCTGAAAATGTGTTGCTGGAATAGCGCAGCAGGTCAGGCAGCATCCAAGGAGCAGGAGAATCGACGTTTCGGGCATGAGCCCTTCTTCAGGTCATGCCCGAAAAGTCGATTCTCCTGCTCCTTGGATGCTGCCTAACCTGCTGCGCTTTTCCAGCAATACATTTTCAGCTCAGATCTCCAGCATCTGCAGTCCTCACTTTCTCCAAACAGACAGAGGCATGTGACTTTGGCTTAACCCTTAATGAGATGCTGAGAGACCGGTTGGTATGTGGGATTAATGATGTAACCATGCAAAAGCATCTACGAGCTGAAGCCCAAATGAACTTCAAACAGACACTACAACTGGCTTTATCATTGGAAAATGCAGCAAGTGGAGCAGATGAGTTACAGAGTATTCTGATGGAAGTGGACAACCTCACCAGTCTGACTGAGCTTGGCAGACACCACTTGAGCAAAGGCAATTGCATAGCCTCGTTCAGGCCATATCCTGAACTGAGAGACTCTAGGTCAGCCCACAGCAAATCCCCAAAACAAAGCCAAGCCTCAGCCAAACAGTTAAAAGTTTCTTCAGGATCCGAGCTGACAAGCCATTGTAGTTACTGCCAGAATGCAGACTCATGACAGCAAAGGAGTCGCACTGAGTGATAACTCATAGGCCGGTATCCAGGAGAGTGCACACTCTGAAAACACCACTTCCATCTGGAACAGTTAAATTGCTTAGCAACATCCAAAACAGAAGCAATCAAAGTAAACCTCTGGTTAAATGGTCTCCCGGTTCTAATGGAGGTCAAAACCGGCGCGACTGTTTCAGTGATTGCAGAACCAGTCTTTAACAAAATTCACTCTGGATTCTAACCCTTAAGTTTGTGCGAGAACAACTGAACTAGACTGAGAACCTATACTGGGAAACCTTTACAGATTAAGGGTCCAACTTTGGTTCTGGTCTCTTATGAGAACAACTGGTTCAGTTCCCACTGATTGTAGTAAAAGGCTTGGGCTCCAGCTTGATGAGGTGAAATTGGGTAAAAAAAAGATTCACCTTGATTGGCTCACCATTTATCAATTAGAAAATGGCTGACTGAGTGAAGTCCTGAACAAATACCGGGGAAGATTTTCAGGAAGGTCCAGGGACAATCAAAGGAGCCAAGGCCATCTTGCAAGTCGACCAGGAAACAATTCCATGATTCTTCGAGGCCCATCCAATGCCATTTGCCTCATGGGTAAAAGCTGAGGTGAAAATCAGGAGGCTGGAAAGGGAAGGAGTCACCAAACCAGTCCAGTTTGCAGAATGGGCAGCACCGGTCGTACTGATTGTGTAGGCCCAACGGGTGAGTTCACCTTTGTGGGGATTTTAAACAAATGAGAAACTGCTTTTCGCAGCTGGATAAGTACCAATTCCATCACATAAAGGATTGATATGCAAAGCTGGCAGGGAGGCTTCCCTTCATGGAACTGGACACAAGCCATGCACACTTGCAATTGCAGTTAGAACATGGTACAGGCCCTTTGGCCCACAACGTTGTGCCAAGCATTTATCTTAATCTAAGATTAACCTAACCTACACACCCCTTAATTTACTGACGTGTCTCTGGCTCTATTACCACCGCAAGCAGTGCATTCCATTCACCCACCACTCTCTGCATAAAGAACCTACCTCTGACATCTCCCCTATACCTTTCTCCAATTACTTTAAAATTATGACCCCTAGTGACAGCCATTTGTGCCCTGGGGAAAAGTCTCTGGCTCTATTCTATCCATGCCTCTCATTACCTTGTACACCTCAATCAATCACCTCTCTTCCTCCTTTTCTCCAGTGTGAAAAGCCCTAGCTCACTCAACCTCTCTTCATAAGACAAGCCCTCCAATCCGTGCAGCATCCCGGTAAATCTCCTCTGCACCGTCTCTAAGGCATCCACATCCTTCCTGTAATGAGCAATTGTTCTGAGCAAAAGTCGCCACCAGGGGTTTCCAAGATGAAGATGTTGGTGAGAAGTTATGTCTGGTGGCCAGGATTAGATGCAAACATAGCTGAATTGGTGGGGCAGTGCCCAGAGTGCCAATGAGGACTGAAAATACCATCCGCAGCTCCCTCACATTCCTGGGAATGGCCGGGTAAACTCTGGACTCAGTTACATGTCAACTTTGCAGGTCCTTTCATGGGGTCAATGTTCTTGGTCAATATGGATGCCCACTTAAAATATGCATAGAGCTCATTTGCTAAATAGTGATAGGAAAACAGCACATCTTTTGCAAAAGACAGACTCCCAAAGCGTTGGTCACAGATAACGGGCCATCATTTACCAGCAGGAAATTCGATGGTATTCAACATTTCAAAACAACTGTATATCATCCATCATCCAATGGTCTGGCAGAAAGAGCAGTCCAAATATTGAAGACAGGCTTACAAAACAGCCCACGGCTTTACCCGAGACCAAACTGTCCCGGTCCTATATGATTATAAGACCATCCCTTGTGCAACTACAGGGATAGCTCCAGCAGAGTTGTTAATGGGGAGAAAGCTCCACACCGGGTTAAATCTGATCTTTCCGGGCCTGAGGTGGGGAATGAAATGGCATCTGAATCACCAGTGCCAGACAAAATACTCCGCTAAGTGAGAGACAGTTTACTTCAGGGGACAGAGTTTGATGTAAGAGACATGGTCAATGCAAGGTCAGGTCCAGTGACATGTAAAGTTTAGGTTGGTGCGATGGTTTGGAACAAACATGTGGATCATACAAAAGCTACAAACGGTGCCGGATCCTCCACAGCTTTTCAGATTATTCCGGAAACCATCGGAATCTGAGATGGACATGGGCGGATGTCATCACCTCACCTTTGCTGCCTGAAGAAGAGAATGGATTTCTTCTGAGGCACTTCAGGTGAAAGAGGCGAGCTAATGTGTGTTACGGAATATAACACAGAGCAGATGAATGTGAGGCTGAGGAGCTGGTGCAGGGGAGAAGGTATCACATTTTTGGATCATTGGAATCTCCTCTGGGGTAGAAGTAACCTGTACAAGAAGAACGGATTGCACCTGAATTGGAAGAGCACTAATATACTGGCAAGGAGATATGCTAGTGCTGCTCAGGAGGATTTAAACTGTTAAGGTGGGATGGGTGATGTGGTGGGTGTGGGGTGTGGGTGGGACCCAGGGAGATAGTGAGGAAAGAGATCAATCTGAGACTGGTACAGTTGGGAAAAAGGAGCGAGTCAAACAGTCAGGGCAGGCAGGAACAAAGCAGAGAACAGGTAGGACTGACAAACTAGAGGCCTAACAGGGGAGGCAGATGAACTCAGGGCATGGGTAGGTACATGGGACTGGAATATCATAGCAATTCCAGAAACGTGGCTCAGGGATGGACAGGACGAGCAACTTAATGTTCCAGGATATAAATGCTACAGGAAGGATAGATAAGGGGGGCAAAAGAGGAGAGGGAGTGGCGTTTTTGATAAGGGATAGCATTATGGCTCTAATTAGGGAGGATATTCCTGGGAAGTTATTTGTGTGGAACTGAGAAATAAGAAAGGGATGATCACCTTATTGGAATTGTCTCATAGAACCCCCCAATAGTTAGCGGGAAATTAAGAAACAAATTTGTAAGGAGATTTCAGTTATCTGTAAGAATAGTAGGGTTGGTATAACGGGGGATTTTAACTTTCCAAACATAGACTGGGACTGCGATCCTGTTAAGGGTTTAGATGGAGAGGAATTTGTTAAGTGTTTACAAGAAAGCTTTCTGATTCAGCATGTGGATGTATCTACCGGAGAAGGTGTAGAGCAGATAACTGAGGTGTCACAGGGGAGCACTTTGGGGTCAACAATCATAGTTCTATTAATTTTAAAATAATGATGAAAACAATAGACCAGATCTAAAAGTTAAAATTCTAAACTGGAGGAAGACCAATTTTGACAGTATTAGGCCAGAACTTTCAAAAGTTGATTGGGGGCAGATGTTCGCAGGTAAAGGGACGACTGGAAAATGGGAAACCTTCAAAAATGAGATAACCAGGGTCCAGAGACAGTATGTTCCTCTCAGGGGGAAAGACAAGGCTGGTAGGTGTAGGAAATGCTGGATGACTTTAGAAATTGAGCTTTTGATTAAGAAAAAGAAGGAAGCATACGTCAGGTATAGACAAGATAGATCAACTGAATCCTTAGAGGAAACTAAAGACAATAGGAGCATACTTAAAAGGGAAATCAGGAGGGCAAAAGGGGGGCATGAGATAGCATTGGAAAATAGGGTTAAGGAGAATCCAAAGGGATTCTATGACTACATTAAGGACAAAAGGGTAACTAGGGAGAGAATAGGGCCCTCAAAGATCAGCAAGGCAGCCTATGTGTGGAACTGTAGGAAATGGGGGAAGATACTAAACGAGTATTTTTCATCAGTGTTTACTGTGGAGAAGGACATGGAAGATATGGAATGTGGGGAAATAGATGATGACATCTTGACAAATGTCCATATTACAGAGGAGGAGGTGCTGGATGTCTTGAAACGCATAAAAGTGGATAAATCTCCTGATCAAGTGTAACCCTAGAACTCTGTGGGAAGCTAGAGAAGTTATTGCTGGGCCTCTTGCTGAGATATTTGTATCATCGATAGTCACAGGTGAGGTGTCGGAAGACTGGAGGTTGCCTAACGTGGTGCCACTGTTTAAAAAAGAAGGTAAGGAAAAGTCAGGGAACTATAGATCAGTGAGCCTGACATCAGTGGTGGGCAAGTTGTTGGAGGGAATCTTGAGAGACAGGATGTATATGTATTTGGAAAGGCAAGGACTGGTTAGGGATAGTCAGCATGGCTTTGTGCACAGGAAATCACGTCTCATGAACTTGATTGAGTTTTTTGAAGAAGTAACAAAGAGGATTGGTGAGGGCAGAGTGATGGACATGATCTATATGGACTTCAGTAAGGCACTTAACAAGGTTCCCCATGGGAGACTGGTTAGCAAGGTTAGATCTCATGGAATACAGGGAGAACTAATCATTTGGATATAGAACTGGCTTGTGGGTAGAAGACAGAGGGTGTTGGTGGAGGGTTGTTTTTCAGACTGGAGGCCTGTGAGCAGTGGAGTGCCATGAGGATCGGTGCTGGATCTACAGCTTTGACATTTATATAAATGATTTGGATGTGAACATAGGAAGTATAGTTTGCAGATGACACGAAAATTGGAGGTATAGAGGACAGCAAAGAAGATGGGTCAGTGGGCCGAGGAGTGGCAGATGCATTTGGTATGCTTTCTTTTATTGGTCAGAGTATTGACTTCAGGAGTTGGGAGATCATGTTGCGGCTGTACAGGACATTGGTTAGGCCACCGTTGGAATATTGCTTGCAATTCTGATCTCCCTCCTATTGGAAGGATGTTATGAAACTTGAAAGGGTTCAGAAAAGATTTACAAGGACGTTGCCAGGGTTGGAGGATTTGAGCTATAGGGAGAAGCTGAACAGGCTGGGGCTGTTTTCCCTGGAGCGCCGGAGGCTGAGAGGTGACCTTATAGAGGTTTATAAAATCATGAGGGACATAGGTAGGATAAATAGACAAAGTCTTTTCCCTGGGATGGGGGAGTCCAGAACTAGAGGGCATAGGTTGAAGGTGAGAGGGGAAATATTTAAAAAGGACCTAAGGGGCAGCTTTTTCCAAGCAGAGGGCGATGCGTGTATGGAATGAGCTGCAAGAGGAAGTGCTGGAGGCTGGTACAACTACAACATTTAAAAGGCATCTGTACGAGTGTATGAATAGGAAGGGTTAGAGGGATATGGTGCAAGTGCTGGCAAATGGGATTGGATAGGGTTGAGATATCTGCTCGGCATAGATGAGTTGGACCGAAGGATCTGTTTCCGTGCTGTACATCTCTATGATTTTATAACTGTACAACACACCATCCCATATCAGAAGCAGAGTTGGACAAACCTGACCCTGTACTAAAACACGCCTGGAATAGCTACAGAAAAGAGAACCAGCTGATGTCCTTGCACTCAGAGGGGAAGGGATGTCATGATGGTAATGAGGTCAGCCTGATAGACCTCATAGAATGTGCATTCCCTGATCGGGGCTGTTAATCTGGTTCAATCAGGAAGCCTTGCCTGACAGTTAAGAACAGGAGGAGTCAGACATCCTGTTCACTCTCAGAACTGGGTCTGAAGGAACTAGATCAATGTCAAGGACTTTCCACATATAAATAAAGGGTGACATGGTGACAGGATATGTCCTCTGTGGGGTTACTTCAGGGGGCATCTTTGATTATCTTAGATGCTTTCCCAAGGCAGTAGGAAATATTGATGGTGTCAGTTTGTGTAATGGATTGGGCTATGTTCATGACTCTCTGTATTCTCTTGTAGTATTGGGCAGAGCAGTTGCCAAATCATGCTGTGATGCAACCAGATAGGATGCTTTCTATGGTGCATCTATAAAAATTGGTAAGAGTCTTTATAGACATGCTGAAGTTCCTTAGCCTCCTGAGGAAGTAAAAACATTGCTGTGCTTTCTTGATCATCACATCAATGCGGGTAGACCAGGACAGATTGTTGGTGACTATCACTCCCAGGAACTTGACACTTTCGACATCTCCACCTCAGCACCGTTGATGTAGACAGGGGTGTGCCCTCCACATCACTTCCTGAAGTCAATGACCAGCTCCTGATGTTGATGGAGAGACTGTTGTCTTTACATCATGCCACTAAGAGCTCAATCTCTTTCCTGTATTCTGTCCCATCATTATTTGAGATCTGACCTACAACGATGGTGTCATCAGCAAACTTGTAAATGGGGTTGGGTTGGAATTTGGCCACACAGTCGTGAGTGTATAAGGAGTATTGTAGGGCACTAAGTACGCAGCCTTATGGGGCATTAGTGTTCAGGATTATTGTAGAGGAGAGGCTGTCACCTATTCTTATTGATTGCAGTCTATGGGTCAGGAAGTCGAGCATCCAGTTACAGAGGAGGGAGCCGGGACCTAGGTCTCGGAGTTTAGGGATGAGTTTGTTTGCAATTATGGTGTTGAAGGCGGAGTCGTAATCAATAAGTAGGAGCCTGATGTAGGTACCCTTGTTATCCAGATGTTCCAGGGATGAATGTGGGGCCAGGGAGATGGCATCTGCTGTGGACCTGTTGCACTGGTAGGCGAATTGTAAAGGATCAAGGCAATTTGGTAGGCTAGAGTAAGGCTAAAGAGTCTAGATCTGATACATTGGTTGTGGAATTGCTGAGCTGTGTGTGTCACTTCCTGCTTATGATGTTCAGCAAGCAAGTAGTCTTATTTAGTAGCTTCACCAGGTTAACACCTCATTTTTCAGTGTGCCTGGTGCTGCTTCATACTTGCCCACCTGCATTCTTCATTGAACTAGGGTTGATTCCTTAGCTTGACGGTAATTATAGAATGGGGTATCTACCAGGCAATGGGATTGCAGATCATGTCAGAGCAGGATTCTGACGTTGCTGATGGCTCACAGTGCTTCATGGATGCCCAGACTTGAGTTGGTAGACCTGTTCGAAGTCTGTCGCGTTTAGCACGGTGATAGTGCCACACAACACAATGGAGGTTATTCTCAATGTGAAGGCAGGACTTCCTCTCCCCAAGGACTGTGCTGAGGTCAATCTTACCGATACTGTCATGGACATATGCATCTGTGCAACCAAATTGGTTAGTTTGAGGTCAGGGGTGTTTTTTTCCCTTGTTGGTTCCTTCACCACATGCCACAGTCCCTTTGTAGCAGTTATGTCCTTTAGGACCCGACCAGCTCAATCAGTTCTAACTGAGTAAGTGTACTATGTAATAGTCTGCAACTAACAGTGAAACTGATAGTTACAAAACACAGTTCCTCAAAGACGTCTGAGCTCATCTAATTCTGGCCCCTTGAGCATCCGCAACTTTCATCGTTCCACCATTCGTGGAGTTTTCTTTAGCTGTTGAGACTCCAACATCTATTATTTCCTCCATAAAACTCTTATCTTTTCACTTCACTTGAGTACTTAAGTTGCACCTTGAAAGCTATTTGTTTGGCCAAACCTTTAGTCAACTGCTCTAGCATCTCCCTAGGTGGTGCCTTGTCAAACTCTGTTTGTAATACGTCTGTGAAACACCTTCGGATATTTATCACAATAAATGCATTGATTAAATACAAATTGTTGTAGTAGTTAGTTGCTTTCATTCATTCAGAATTTCGAGAGGTCCAGCAGAAAAACTGGGAAAGGTGCCATCTTTGTTAGAGCATCAGTTTGCAAAGTACTGAACTAATGTAAACTTGACAGAGTTTTGAAGTGACCTAGTACATCAGTGTGATATCAATACGATGCAAAAGACTTTCTTGCAGCAATGCAAGAGGGCAGCATAAGTACAAGAAAACAACTCCCTGGTTAGATATAGTTGCACCAGATGTGCAGTGAATATCCCGATACCTTGTCCTAAACCAACCCTCGAAAGAACACAAGCGCACAGATTGATTTCTAATCAAACACAGATTTTATTTTTCTGGAAACACATACTGAGTACTCATAATAACAGCTAGATTCAGGCTGCTGGTGAGGAGAGGCTAGTCAAACCTTTTTTAAACTTGGTCATCATGAAGCTCAAATTATGGATGGGCAATGAAGTTTCCTCTGTTGCTTCCTGCATTTACATTGTTAATGCTAGGTCACTTACAAATCACGATGCACAGACTTCATTTTCTCACAATGGGAGCCAGAAAACCCTCAAACAGACGATCGCCTTCGCATGCAAGTAACAAGATTTTTTGGCGACTCAACAAATATTCTCACATGATGGAGATATTGCCAACTTTTGTCTGTGACGGTGATGTCCTTGCATTTTAAAAAAATAATGCATTTATATAACATTTTGCAAAATCTCAGGATGTTCCAAAAGCATTTTACAGCAAATTCATTATTTTCGAAGCACCGTGGGTGGCACGGTGGCACAGTGGTTAGCACTGCTGCCTCACAGCACCAGAGACCCCAAAGATGTGCAGGTAAGGTGATTTGGCCATGCTAAATTGCCCGTAGTGTTAGGTAAGGGGTAAATGTATGGGTGGGTTGCGCTTCGGTGGGTTGGTGTGGACTTGTTGGGCCGAAGGGCCTGTTTCCACACTGTAATGTAATCTAATCTAATCATTACAGCTACAATGCAACTATACTGCGTGATGTATCAAGCACTGACAAACAGTAGGATGAGGATATCAATTTAACCTAATGAGGGTTGGAGGAAATAAATATGGCTCAGGCGATCAGGACCTCCATCCACTTCTTCGGGATCTTTTACAGAACATGATGGCAGAACATCAATTTAATGTCTCATTCAGAAGTCGTTATCTCCAACAGTGCATTGTTCCTTCTGTATTGAACTGGACTATCAGCCTAGACTTTTGCGATCAATTCTCTGGAGTCTGATTACAATCTACAACCTTCTAAATCAGAAACTAAATGTTACCAGCAGGGCTACAGCTAACATAAAATTATTTCTCTACGAGGTGGCAGAGTAGCTCAGTGGTTAGCACTGCTGCCTCACAGCACTAGAGACCCAGGTTCGATTCCACTCTCCGGCAACTGTCTGCATGGGTTTCCTCCAGGTCCTCCAGTTTCCACCTGCTGCCTAACGATTGACTGGTCATGCTAAATTGCCAATAGTCCCCAATGATGGGTAGGGTTGTCCAAGGTGGATGTGGGGTTACAGGGATGGGGAGTGGGTCTGGGTTGGATGCTCTACGGAGAGTCAGTGTGGACTTGTTGCACCAAATGGCCTGTGTCCACAATGTAGGGATTCTATGAGTATAAAGTGTATGGCTATCACAGGGATTGAAATAGTGGATTGGGATAGCATTAGACTAAAGGTCCCTGATTCAATCCTGGGTTTCAGCAGTGAGTTTATTACATTCTAGGGCTCTAGTGGTGCAGTGGCAGTGTCCCACCTTTAAGCCTGGAGACCTGAGTACAAGTCCCACCCACTCTGTAGGTGTGTAATAACATGTCTCAACAGGTTGGTTAGAAAATATCTATTGTTGTCATGTTATTTTATTATGCAAATCCATGAGGAACTATATATGTGGTGTTACATCTCATGGTCAGTATACTTTTAAAAGACATGCTCATGACATCATATCATATCATAGCACATGACCAGAGGGTATAAAAGTCACATGCTCCATCTTAACTGGAAGGATCACTTTATGCCTGACACATGACTGAAAACATGCAGCTCTAATGCAACTGAATTTCTTAATACAAGCCAGACAATATGCATCTAAGAAATGTAATTTCTGTATTTAATAGTTAACCGCAATAAATATCTGTCGGTCCCTTAAATACCATGATATCCGTGTTGAAAAGTGTGGTGCTGGAAAAGCACAGCCAGTCAGGCAGCATCCGAGAAGCAGGAGAGTCGACGTTTTGAGCATAAGATTTTCATTAGGAATGCCTCATTCCTAGTGAAGAGCTTATGCTCGAAACGTCGACTCTCCTGCTCCTCGGATGCTGCCTGACCGGCTGCACTTTTCCAGCACCACACTCTCCACTCTGATCTCTAGCATCTACAGTCCTCACTTTCTCCAACCATGATATCCATGTTCAATTTGTTATGTTAAAAGAGATAACATAAGCATTCCTGTGTCAGGGAATTGTTGGAGACAAAAACCAGTTTGTGTGATAGCTTAATACCCAAAGACTTAATTTTCTCCATTGACTTTTGGTTTGATTTTACAAATAACTTAAAACAGAAAGAGAGGAATGAGTTTATTTATCAACAGAATCAAAACCTCACAACTATAAAATATAAAACCTTGTTTTCAGCTTCTTCATTTGCAGATCTTTTGAATACAACATTCGAATTTCCCTCATATGTAATGCATGGTAATGCAGATTTGCAAATAATCCCTGATTTTCATAACTCTGTATCTTCAGGTTTTAGTTTCAACAGTTCAACTTACTTAGCTGTTACTTATTACATAATATTCCACAGGCCTACTTCAAAGAAGAACAGGGACGTTTTTTCCAATGACCTGATCATTATTTATGCTTCAGCCTGCCTCACTAAGGCAGGTTACCTTGTCATTATCACACTACTATTTGTAGAGTCTTATAGAGTGCAATTGGCTTTCTACATGATATTGCGTGGGAATTCAATGGCTTGGTGTGAGTCCTAGGGAGTAGCTATAGAGAGTCTGTGTTACAAACCTCAATAAAAACTATTGTATCTCTCTTCAGACATTCTTTGCAAAGGTGCATTCCAGAAGGATAGTCTCTTCACCAGTACAGTCCTGCTTCAAGGACATTGTGCACAAAGGACCTGATGGGCAGTTCTCTTCTCACCATCAGCACGGAGGATCATCAACTTGGTGAAAGACACCCTTTGGTCTGCCCGAAACATGCTGGTATTCCAGTGTAAAGAGTTGACCTCGACCTGGTGTTGCAGATAGGCACATTCCAAGGTTCAGGACTACGTGCTGAAGGATGCACTAAAGCTTGGGCTAGCTGCTGCCAAGGCGCAGTGGGGAAAGAGGTCTTTCTGCCAAACTATAACAAGGGTTTGTTCAATTGACAGGCTCTCTCAGTGCCTCAAAATGAAGATAAATTGTTTCCTGTATAATGTTTTTCCTATAGGAAGGCTTTCTTTTGCAACTGTGGAGAAGCTCTGAGAAATATCAGAGTTCCAATGTTTTCTTTGTTTTTTTATTTCAGTACAGATGTGATTTAGGAACTTTGCATGTACTTATAGATAGTTTTAATGAATAAAAATGGGAAGTAACTTGTTGGCTGTAAAAAGTTTTGGGAGTATCCTGTGACCATCAAAGTTGAAGTCTTTCTTTTCTTCTCTGTTCATGTTTGACAGACAGGTCAGATGATTTAACATGTTACAGTTTCTGTATTTGATTTACAGAACGTTTAATATATTTGCATTGAATTAGACTTTATGTCACCTCTGTACCCTCTCCAAGGCAGGACTGCCTCTAATTTTTCTATTTTTATTTAACCCATTTTCCTAATCAACCTGTTCAGAGATGTTGGTACACACCTCTGCAGCAGATGGGACTTTAATCCAGGTCTCTCGGTTCAGGAATAGGGACACCAGCTCTTCACCACAAGGACTGCCAAAATAAAAATAAGGCTTTTAGCAGCATCCCTCCAATACCAATGGATATTGTACCCTCAGGTGAAATCCTGCTGCGTGCAGTGGCGTAATTTGTAAAATTCCTCCAGTGTGGAAGAACGCTATTCAACCCAGCGCGTCCACATCAACCTTCTGAAGAGCATCCCACCCAGACCCATTTCCCTACCCTACCCTACCCCTGCATTTTCCATGGCTAACCCACCTCACCTGCACATCCCTGGACACTATGGGCAATTTGGCATGGCCAGTCCAATGACCTGCACATCTTTGGATTGTGGGAAGAAACTGGAGCACCTGGAGTAAACGCACACGGACACGGAGAGAATGTGCAAAGTCCACACAGAAGTCACCCAAAGCTGGAATCAAACTTGGAGCTCAGGTGCTGTGAGGCAGCAGTGCTAACCACTGAGCAACCATGCTGCCCAATTGTGAGGTTTAAGATTGTTATGTTTTGAGCCGGTGTCTTTAATTTAAGGTAAAATGCGGGGTTCAGGTGATCTGTTCTGAAGTCTATCTGAGAAAAGCCTTTCTTGGTTTGATTCTTGGAGATTAAAGGGGCCCAGATTGTTTCACTGGGAAGAAGGTGAATGGTTTTTTCATGAGAGATAAAAGCAGTGGCCTAGGGATTGACTGAGAGTCTCCAAAGTCCCAGAAAAAAGTGTTGAAAATATCATATTAGAATCAGTTATGCTTTCAAATATCCAAAATGAAGGACAGTTGGGCTCTTGAATATAGCAAACTAACATCTCTACCTGGATACAAGACCCATTTAATTCACATTTCCATGGTTAGTGTTTTGAGATAGGAAGGGCAAAGAAGAAGCCATTATGTTATTAGGTTACAGGCTTTTCTGAAACATCACAGACATTTTGGTCTGACTGGGTCCCAGAGGGAAATAGAGAGAGCAGCTCAAGGCTAAACATTTCTAAGGTTCACTGTGCCAGAGTGCAGATGGGACATTGGAAAGGATAAATTTATGAGGAGAAAAAAATGAGACTGGGAGATTTGCCTAGCTTTAGCTGCTGAGAGAAATCTCAAGAAAACCTTGTACTGTGAAAGGCAATTCAGGAGTTAAATTTTCTGGGCTAGAAACAGAAATATAGATGTTTAACCTTCAACAGCTAAGAATTATTTTGGACCATGTTGGGAAGAATTGAATGTCTCCCTAAAAGGACAGAGTCCAGAGACAGTATATTCCTGTTAGGATGAAAGGAAAGGTTGGCAGGTGTAGGAATTGCTAGATGACTTGAGAAATTGAGGTTTTGGTGCAGAAAAAGAAGGAAGCATATGTCAGGTATAGACAGGAGGGATCGAATGAATCCTCAGAAGAGTATAAAGGCAGTAGGAGTAGACTTAAGAGGGAAATCAGGAGAGCAAAAAGGGGACAGGAGATAGCTTTGGCAAATAAGGTTAAAGAGAATCCAAAGGGATTCTACAAATACAGTAAGGACAAAAGGGTGACCAGGAAGAGAATAGGGCTCCTCAGAGATCGGCAAGGTGGCCTTTGTGTGGAGCCACAGGAGATGGGGGAGATACTAAACAAGTATTTTGCATCAGTATTTACTGTGGAAGAGGATTGGAAGATATAGAATGTGTGGAAATAGATGGTGACATCTTGACAATGTCCATATTACAGAGGAGGAAGTGCTGGATGTCTTGAAATGCATAAATGTAGATAAATCCCCAGGACCTCATCAGGAGTGAGAAGCTAGGGAAGTGATTGCTGGGCCACTTGCTGAGATATTTATATCATCGATAGTCACAGGTGAGGTGAGTTGTTGGAAGACTGGAGGTTTGCTAACGTGGTGTCACTGTTTAAGAAAGGAGGTAAGGAAAAGCCAGGGAACTATAGACCAGTGAGCCTGACCTCAGTGGTGGGCAAGTTATTGGAGGGAAACCTGAGGGACAGGATTTACATGTATTTGGAAAGGCAAGGACTGGTTAGGATAGTCAGCATGGCTTTGTGCGTGGGAAATCATATCTCACCAACTTGATTAAATTTTTTGAAGAAGTAACAAGGAGGATTGATGAGGGCAGATGTGATCTATATGGACCTGAGTAAGGCGTTCGACAAGGTTCCCCATGGGACACTGGTTAGCAAGGTTCGATCTCATGGAATACAAGGAGAACTAGTCATTTGGATACAGAATAGGCTCAAATGTAGAAGACAGAGGGTGGTGGAGAGTTGTTTTTCAGACTGGAGGCCTGTGACCAGTGGTGTGCCACTAGGATCGATGCTAGGTCCACTACTTTTTGTCATTTATATGAATGATTTGGATGCGAGCATAAGAGGTATAGTTAGTAAGTTTGCAGATGACACCAAAGTTGGAGGTGTAGTGGACAGTGAAGAGGGTTATCTCAGAGTACAACAGGATCTTGACCAGATTGGCCAATGGGCTGAGGAATGGCAGATGATGTTTAATTTAGATAAAGGTGAGGTGCTGCATTTTGGAAAGCAAATCTTAGCAGGGCTTATACAATTAATGGTAAAGTCCTGGGGTGTGTTGCTGAACAAATAGACCTTGGAGTGCCGGTGGGCGGCACGGTGGGGTAGATAGGATAGTGAAGAAGGTGTTTGGTATGCTTTCCTTTATTGGTCAGAGTATTGAGTACAGGAGTTGAGATGTCATGTTGCAGCTGTACAGGACATTGGTTAGGCCACTATTGGAATACTGCGTGCAATTCTGGTCTCCTTCCTATCTGAAGGATGTTGTGAAACTTAAAAGAGTTCAGAAAAGATTTACAAGGATGTTGCCAGGATTGGAGGATTTGAACTATAGGGAGAGGCTGAATAGGCTGGGGCTGTTTTCCCTGGAGCATCAGAGGTTGAGGGGGTGACCTTATAGAGGTTTATAAAATCATGAGGGCATGGATAGGATAAACAGACAAGGTCTTTTCCCTGGGTTGGAGGAGTCCAGAACTAGAGGACATAGGTTTAGGGTGAGGGGGGGAAAGGTATGAAAGAGACTTATGGGGCAACCTTTTCACACAGAGGGTAGTACATGTATGGAATGAGCTACCAAAGGAAGTGGTGGAGGCTGGTACAATTACAGCATTTAAAAGGCATCTGGATGAGTGTATGAATAGGAAGGGTTTAGAGGGATATGGGCGGTGGGCTGGCAAACTGGACTCGATTTGGTTGGGATATCTGGTCGGCATGGGTGAGTTGGACCAAAGTACACTCTGTGCTGTACATCTCTATGACTCTGACTGGGTGATATATATCTGTTAGTGGTTTCTTTTAAATGTCCCTGTTTGCAAGTGAAATATGAAATGCCTACACAAACAGCGTTTTGTCAATTCTGGTTTTAGTCAGTTTCTTACAACAAACAATTCAAAATATGCAATCTCAACAGGTCATCGGGTTAGATATTAACTGGATGTTCAAATTTCCTTGTTATGCTTTATTGATTCCACAGGGATTGCATAATTGGCAAGATGCAGAATGAAGTGTGTGCAACACTGCCCCAAAAACATGTGTTCTCTTTAACCTCAGACGTGTAGTATTTCCATCTCGCACAGCAGTTATCCTTATGGTCTTTCTAAGTAAGAAATGTTACAAATGACGTGTGTGTAATGGCTACACACAAAAGGCACTGATCACAGGAGTAGATGCTACGTGGCCTTTGCATTCTGGCCAGCACAGTAAAGGTACAATCACATTTCTCCAAACATACCCCTTGCATATGTATAAACAAAATGCCTGCACTATAATTTGGAATTACGAATGACACAATATACACGGTCACAAAAAAATGATCATTCTGTAACTAAACAATGGTCAAGATCTTATAGGGCCATGAACTACACAGGCTATGGCAGTGAGAACCTAAGGACTAGGAGCAGGAGTGGGCCATCTGTCCCATCGAACCTGCTCCACCATTCAATAAGATCATGGCTGATCTTTTTGTGGACTCAGCTCCACTTTATCCACTCGCTCACCATGATCCTTATTGTTCAAAAATCTACCTAGATTTAGCTTAGAAACATTCGATAAGGTGGCCTCAACTGCTTCTCTGGGCAGGGAATTCCACAGATTCACAACCTCAGTGAAGAAGTTCCTCTTCAACTCAGTCCGAAATCTGCTCCCTCTTATTTTCAGGCTAAGCACCCTCATTCTAGTTTCACCCGCCAGTGGAAACAAGCTCCCTACTTCAATCTTATCTACTCCCTTCATAATTTTATGTGTTTCTATAAAATCCCCCCTCACCCCCATCATCTCGTCTGAGACATTCAGCCAGACTTTTGTCAAAGTTTGGAGCAGCAAGTTGCATTTTCCAATTACCATCTGGATGTCAAGGCAAGGTTCTCATTAGTGTGTGGTGAGAAGCCTATTAAAGGTGATTATTGCTCATTAGAACCTAATTAAAGTGCAAGTACCTACTTCACCATCTACCGCAGAGAGAGTAGATGCTGAGAATTCCTGATGGGAAACTCAAGCTGGCACCTTGGTGACTCCAGCTCTCTGCTTGCTCCTCCAAACCGCCATCTTGAATGCCCAGCACCTACATCATGGGGCACAATCCAGAGCATTGGCAACATGCACTACACATCTGTGGATTTGGCAACAGACACACGCCAGCCTTTTTGCAACATCACGGCCCATCTCTGATTCTCTTACAGCACACTTCTGCCCTTTGGTGATGCAATTGGGCATGTACCGGCAACCGTCTCTGGAATGCTGTTGTGAGGACACTTTGACACTTTGGATACAGGGAAGGGCCTTGGATTAGGCCGTGCTGCAGCTCAGGGCTGCTCGCTGAGTCCCTGCTTTGCCTTTTTTGCACATCAACCCCTCAGCCAGAGCTTAAAGGTTCATTGTACTTCTGGCTTGTCTTGCTTCACACAGTGAGGACCGAAACCTGAGAATCCTGTCAGCAGCCATTAGACCAGGGGGAGGGTGTTGGGGGAGGGGTGAGATTCTGACAACACGGGATCAATTTCTGCACTGGCTGAGGTTACTGTGAAGGTCCTGCATTCTCAACTTCACCCCTCACATGAGGGATAGTGACTCTATGTCCAAATGCACCACCAGTTGTCTCTGTCTACTGATAGAATGGGACTGTGTTGATTTCAGTTTACAATAGTGAAGGGGGGATATGGGCTGGAAATGTGTTGCTGGAAAAGCGCAGCAGGTCAGGCAGCATCCAGGGAACAGGAGAATCGACGTTTCGGGCATAAGCCCTTCTTCAAGGGGGGATATGGCAGAGTGCGGTAGAGAAAGCGGTGACATGGAAGGATGTGGGAGTTGACAGCAAACATCAACCTGGTTTCTGGAGGATGGAGGGGCATCACACTACCACACCTGGCATGCCTACCTCATACACTTGGTGCAGGCTGTGGTGTGGGCAGTGAAGTGGGCCGACGCAGATTCATATAGGAAACCTCAGAAAGTTTGAAACCTTTGGTATTGAGGGGGAGGGTTCTATATCCCTAGACTAAAAGATTATCTACAGTAGCTTCCATTTTGGGAAGATCTCAAATTATCTTGTGTTCTCCATATGGATTCACTTTTTGGAGTAGTGGAAACATCAAATGGCGTGCACAATCATCTGTATCTCCACATGACTTTCAGAATGTAGTTAGAAAACTGTTGCTTTATCCCACTTCATATGCTAGGAACTATCCTTCACTTCAAGGGTAGCACAGACCCTTCCATGTTGCAGCAAAATATCTTCAATATTGACATGGAGTAGTGAGATCACTTCAAATCTTCATTGAGATCCTTTGGATCTGGATGTGCTCTTGATTTTCCAGTGTTATTTTCACTGCTACCATGCTGCTAATCCAGTATGTGGAGGTAGTCACTTTCTTGATTACTCCCTTATTTTCCAGTTCTTCCATCTTAGCTTCTAGTCTGGAGTTGAGGGCAGCTGGAACTCTCCTCAGTAGATGCTGCATTGGTCTTACAGTCCCATCCACTAGGAAGACATTCAAGACCTAGAAAAACATCTTTATAATCTTCTTGAATTTGTTCAGCAGTCAATGTTGTAATGACCTACAAAGCACAGCATATGTCTCGGCTGAATAGTCCAAGCTTTACACTTACTTCAGCTGAAGAAGCAGTTGCTGAGATAAGTGGATTCTCCTTAACACCCACTATCCAGCAGGCAATTAGGAAGGCTAATGGAAAATTGCCTCTTATTTCACAGGGGCTGGAGTAAAGGAGAAGGGAGGTCTTACTGCAACAGTACAAAGTGCTGGTGAGACCACATCTGTAGTGCTGGGAGTAGTTTTGGTTCCCTTATTTAGGAAAGGATATTATATTCCTGGAGGTATTTTTTTTAGATTAGATTAGATTCCCTACAGTGTGGAAACAGGCCCTTCGGCCCAACAAGTCCACACTGACCATCCGAAGAGCAACCCACCCAGACTCATTCCCCTACACCTAACACTACAGGCAATTTAGCGTGGCCAATTCACCTAACCTGCACATCTTTTGGACTGTGGGAGGAAACCGGAGCACGCGGAGGAAACCCACCACGGGGAGAATGTGCAAACTCCACACAGACAGTTGCCCGAGGCGGGAATTGAACCTGGGTCCCTGCCGCTGTGAGGCAGCAGTGCTAACCACGGTGCCACTGTTTCGCATTTCTGAGAATGTTAACGAGGATGCTCCATGGTATGGAGTGATTGTCTTATGAGCAAAGGCTAAACAGGTTGGGATGCCACTCACTGAAGTTTAGAAGAATAAGAAGTGATGTTAATGAAACTTATAGGATTCTTAAAGGAGTAAATGCCGAGAAGATGTTTCCCCTGATGGGAGAGTCTAGAGCACACAGTCTCAGAATAAAGGGGCACCAATTTATGACTCTAATAAGAAGGAATTTCTTCCCTCAGAGGGTTGTCAGTCTTTAGAGTGTTTTGCAACAGAGGCAGAGTCCTTGTGCATATTTAAGATTGAGATAGATAGATTCTTGATCCATAAAATTTAACTTCCATAGAATCCCTACAGTGTGGAAACAGGTCCTCTGGCCCAACAAGTACACACCAACCCTCCGAAGAGTAACACACTCAGACCCGTTCCCTACCTTACTATCCTACATTTACCCTTGACTAATGCACCTAAACTACACATCCCTGAACACTATGTGCAATTTAGCATGGTCAATTCACCTAACCTGCACATCTTTAGATTGTGGAAGGAAACCAGAGCACTCGGGGGAAACCCACACAGACACTGGAAGAATGTGCAAACTCCACACAGACAGTCGCCAGAAGCTGGAATCAAACCCGGGTCCCTGGCACTGTGAGGCAGCAGTGCTAACCACTGAGCCACTGTGCTGCCCCAAAACATAGTCAGGGAGGGATCCAAGCACTTTAGGCCAGTTAGTTAACTGCTCATGGTGGGAAAATTGTGTATAACCTAGGTCAAATTGAATTGCTCTTTTGGTTAATGAAAGAAACATAGTCATAGAGTCATAGAGATGTATAGCATGGAAACAGACCCTTCGGTCTAACCGGTCCATGCCAACCAGATATCCCAACCCGATCTAGTTCCATCTGCCAGCACCCGGCTCATATCCCTCCAAACCCGGATTTATCAAGCACAAATCATGTTTGACAATGTGGATACTGAAAGTATGTTTTCTGTTCAGGAAATCCAGACGTGGGGGTTACTTCCTCTAAGATGGAGGGGAGGAGAAATGTCTTCTCTTGGGAGGGTCATTAGTCTTTGAATTCTCTTCTACAGAGAGCAGTCAAAGTGGGCATTATTGAATCTAGTGAAGGCTGAGGTAGACAGAGTTTTGTTTGACAAAGGAGTCATGGGTTATTGGCAACAGTCAAGAAAGTGGCTCTGAGACCATGTTCAGCAATGAATAGTGGTACAGGTCCTGGACCATATCTATTCCTAATTTCTCATGATCTTATTATGATTGATATCATGTATCTGGGATTCCAAATGACATTTCATAAAGTGCAACATATTAGATTTGTTCACAAGATTGTAAAGGGGCAGTAGCTGGGTGAATATGAAACTGGCTAAGGGGTGGAAAGTGAAGAGTAATGGTGAACAATGATGATCGCCTTCTGCACTATGGCTCACCCCCCAGCAAACATACCTCCAGGGGTGAGTGTTGGGATCAGTTTAGTTTTTCCTGTGTGATGGATGTTGCTCTGTCATTTAGTCTCAACCTTACTTTAGAGGACTTCAGCTTTTGGCCACCATCTTGAGCCACTTCATACAGATCCATGAAACTCATGGGGTTGCTCAGAGCATCAACGTTGGTCTAGCAATTCGCTTGCTGTTCTCCTTCTGTTGTCAACATTCTAACAATCACAAGCCACCTTTGGACCTGATGATGCCAACCTGTTGCTTTAATATGGCATCATCTCTCCGGCAGCCATCTTTATCCCTTGACTTGCTTCTTTCTAGCTAAACATTTAAATGCACTGTGATTCAGCTTCTTACAATTAGAGAATTATTTGTCCTCAGCTGGACATGCTTTCTTTTTCTTGGGAAGTCTTCTTCAATATTTACATTCTGTCCCCCCAGTCTTGATCTTTCTGCTGGCTCTTCTCCAAATATCTTTTTCCCCTTTTTCTAATATATTATTCTCATTAAGCTTGGAAAGTCTCTTGACTATGACTTGTCTGGTCTACCATTAATATGCTAGAATGATGATTATCAATCTTACAGCTTTCGCACACATCAATAGCTTTCTTGAGAGATGGTTTCTTGATGCTCAGCAAATGTGGTCTCACTGCAAGATCTCTTGCAAGATTAAGACAATCCAACCCTAATGAGATTATCTTTCAGTTGTCCAAACTCCAGATGTACCAGTGCAGTCACATACTGATCACTAATCTTCCTTTTTCCTTTAGCTTTGAAATTCTACACATTCTATTCCAAACTAACGTTAATACTGGATTCAAGGTGTGTCCTCAAAGTTTTCAAAATCTCTCCAACTATTCTGCTATTCTGATTCTAAGTGAAAATAGGCTGCAATATGGAGTCAGAAAGTCATACAGCATGGTAACAGACTCATTCAGTCCAACTCATCCATGCTGATCATGTTTCCCAAACTAAGCTAGTCCTACTTGCCTGCATTTGGCCCATTTCAAATTTCATCCTCTGAAGTAAACTGTCCCTCTCACTTAGCAGAGTCTTGTGTCCAGCTTTGGCATTCCTGATACCATTCCACCCTCCCTCGCAGGTCCGGGAAGATCAGATTTAACCTGTTGCTGAGTCTTCTCCCTATTAGCAACTCAGCTGGAACTATAGATTGTCACATTCTATTCCCAGTACTGATAATAGGGTTATGATTCTTACTCGCGCTCTGAGAGTGGGAAATAGATTAAATTCTGCCTCACATCTACTGTAATTTCCATAGCGCAATGGTGTTAAGTTACTTTAATTCAGCCAATGATTCAAAGTTGTAGACTAGTGGATTTTTATTACTTCTTTGCTATTTCTTTCAGCTGGCTCTCGTGTAGCTTAGAGAATTCACACACGTTAAGCTGCATCACTGTAACTCCATGCTACAAATGTTGTGTGCTTAATGTTTGGCACAGACCACAGTTGGCAGGTATGGAAAGTTTGAATTATAAAGAAAGGTTGGATAGGTTGGAACTTTTTTCACTGGAGTGCAAATGGTTGAGAGGTGACCTTATGGAGGTTTATAAAATCATGAGGGGTAGAGATAGGGTTAATGATAGGTGTCTTTTCCATAGGATGTGGGACTTGAAGACTTGGTTGGGGGGGGGGGGAGCGGACACATTTTTAAGATGACAGAGAGAGATTTAAAAAAGACATGAGGGGCAATTCTTTTACACAGAGGATGGTCTTCATGCGGAATGAACTTCCTGAGGAAGTGGTGGATGTGGTACAATTACAACATTTAAAAGACATTTGGATAAGTACGTGCATAGTTGAAAAATGTGGTGTTGGAAAAACACAGCAGGCCAGGCAGCATTCGAGAAGCAGGAGAATTGACATTTTGGGCATAAGCCCTTCTTCAGTACGTGCATAGCAAAGGTTTGCAGGGATATGGGCCAGGGGCAGGCAGGTGGCACTAGTTTAGTTTGGGATTATGTTCGGCATGGACTAGTTGGGCCGAAGGGTCTGTTTCTGTGCTGCATGACTGTATGGCTCTATGCTTATGACACACACAAACACATATGGCAATGGGGGAGATTGGATAACTCCAGCAAGCCAGCCAGTACATGCAGGGTACAATTGCATTTCTCCAAACACAGAGTACCAAAGCTGAAATGTTACAGTTTTTCTTTTGCTGTAACATCACATTTAATTAAAACCCATTTCTAAAAGTATCATTGGATACTGACAGAAGAAAGAAACGTTGTCAGGGGTTATGAGTTAGGGGCAGATTGATAATGGCTGAATGTAGAAGGCTCTTCTTTTCCATGAGATTGTTCTGCTCGTGGAACAAATTGCTAACTGTTGTGTTGAGTGCTAAATTACAGAATTCCTTCATTGGAGAATTGGCTGTGGAATGATTAATTAATTTAAGAAGCTGGCATCTTGTGGCATAAGTTAATGTGGTTTTCTGGACTAGTTTAAATTGTTTCAAGGAATTAACGTTTCCCCCTTAATTACCCTGGATTTTAATTTATTTTCTCTCCTCTCCTAAGAGACTACATGGTTCTGAGTGGACAGAGAGTGTCTATATAGTAGCAAAAACAGAAATTTCTAGAAAAGCTCAGCAGGTTTAGCAGCATCTGTGAAGAGAAATCAGAGTTGATGAGTCTGAGGAAGAGTGACCCGATCCAAAATGCTAACTCTGATTTCTCTTTATAGATGTTGACAGACCTGCTGAGCTTTTCCAGCAATTCATTAAAATCACTACAGTGTGGAAACAGGCCATTAGGCCCAGCAAGTCCACACCGCCCCTCCGAAGAGTAACCCTCTAAGACCCAATCCCCTCCCCTATTACTTTACATTTCTCCTGACTAATGCACCTAACCTACACATCCCTAAACACTATGGTCAATTTAGCATGGCCAATTCACCTGACCTACACATCTTTGGACTGTGGGAGGAAACCGGAGCACCTGGAGGAAACCCACACGACACAGGGAGAATGTGCAAACTCCACATAGACACTGGCCTAAGGCTGGAATAAAACACTGGTACTGTGAGGCAGCAGTGCTAGCCACTGAGCCACTGTGCTGTTTTTGTTTCTCATTTACAGCATCGGCAGTTCTTTCGTGTTTATATAGTAGTGGCTGTTCATTGTGACTGGAGTATTACAGATGAACTTGTTTGTTTTCTTTTCCCTAGCTGACATTTTTGTATGCTCAGATGAAAGATCCCAGAAATGAAAGTGTGCAAACTTACTGAAACAGTCAATAACCAAGTGTAAATATTTAATTCAGTATTTATTTGCTAGCTGCACAGCTTGGGACTAGCAACAGTGATTTACAGCTGTGGGCTTTCATTTAACTTTTACATGCAAAACATAAGATCTTCTGCAGTAGCATGCTTATTGTGTTTGGGAAATACAGCTCAGGTCAAGTGTGACAACTTCCAGATCTTTCAAATTATATTGTTTGACCCCTTAACTTATGGTTTACACATACAGAGGCATTGAATTAGTAACTTACGAGCTATGAGTAATCCTGCGAAAGAATAAAGTAAAAAATTATGGCAAGAATGTGGTTTTGAGCAACTGTGGACATAAACATGTGACCTTCCACTCCATTTCACAGTGTTTTTTAATTGGTTATTCAATCTCCACAATTCTTCTCAGTTAAGTGAAATTATAGTTGTCTAATGACTTTTGTGGTACATTTACCTTCTCTTGCATAGCTCTGTTCTCTACAACCTAAAAGGTGTTCAAGCTTTGAATGTTTTTTTGAATTACCCAGAAGCCTGGGGAGCCTTTAATTCCCTGCTACTTTCTCCATGGGAAAGCCTTGGCCAATAAGAGTTGACTTGCTAACCAATCAGCACCCTTTTCTCCAGTGATATCAGTTGCATCATTTGAAATCTGGCATTCTTGCATTGGTCCTGATGAGTACACGTGAAAAACTATGACAACATGCCCTTCTTTCCAGGAATATTCACGTTTCCATTCTTTGTTAGATAAGAAATTGTTTAACGTTAAAGCACAGGGAAAATCGTGGAAGTAATTACTCCACATTATGATCAAGCACATCCTCCAAAAGACCATTTAGATCAATTATTTTGTGGTGTTTATGAAACGCAAAGGCATGCAGGTAAATTCCCAGTTCATTTCTGTGGATTGAGTGGGTGTACATGCTTTCAATGTCTGTGTTCCTGTGACTGCCCAGATGTGTGGGCATATCCGGGAAAGCATTCAGTCACACATGCAATAAAACCACATGAATCATCTTAAAGACCAAGAAAAATGCTAAAGGTGTACAGCCTCCATATTAAGGAGTATTTGGTCATCCTTTTGCCAGACGTTAATAAACAACAATATGATGATACAAATTGCATTGACACTACATTTTCACTTCTAAGATATTCTGTTTCATATTTATTTAATTAATGACAAAAATTATGGCCTTTCTCCTCAAATGTTCCCTCCAGATGTCTCTTTTATATATAAAAAATCTCCTCTACTAACGCAGTAATTCAAACTGTACTATCAACTCAGAGGCTGTCTGGTAATTTGTCAGTGTCCTTTCTCCTGCCTGAGCTTGCTTATCATTCTGTAAGGCTGCAGATGTGTCCTACGGAAAGGGACAATCAGTATTTACACCACTTTCCTTGTAATTTAATAAAATAAATATTCAACACTTGTGATCAGTATATTAACTTGTGTGCAATTTTGATAGTGACATATTGGATTGGAAATGACCTGCTTATTATGCCTTCATTCCCTCTCTAAATGAGTTATGCCGATGATGAGTGATGCTTAGCAGGGCTGTAAGGGGTTAAAATGGAATCTGCACAACTCTATTACTACACCACATGGTATACTTATCCACGGGGTATCTCCTCATTATACTGAGATGTCAACCTTAACAAAAATAAACTTCTTTTCAAGCATAAAGTGTTTGCCAAACACTTCTCTCATGCACATAGTACTCACTTAAAGATGCTTTAGTGCATTAGAACACAAAAGACTTGCCATTATATTGAACCTCTGACATAAAATAATGCACCAAAATAGAACTGTATCACATCTCACGTAATGTCAACTTAGAATTCTGTGATGCATTTTTAGCAACTTTTAGGGAAAGTACCTATGAGAAATAAGCAGAAAGACTTTTCTAAAAAAAACAATTCCCCACTCTGATCTGCACACCAAAGTGTGAACAAGCAAAATTAACGTACCTGGTTCTGCATTTGTGGAGCTTCAGAGGCTGAGTGGTGACTTTATAGAGGTTTATAAAATCATGGTTAAAAATCACACAACATCAAGTGGTTGTGAAGGAGCAGCACTCTGAAAGCTCCTGCTTCCAATTAAATCTGTTGGACTATAACCTGGTGTTGTGTGATTTTTAACTTTGTACACCCCAGTCCAACACCTGCCACTCCAAATTATAAAATCATGAGGGGCATGGACAGGGTAAACAGAAAAGTTCTTTCTCTGGGGTGGGGGAGTCCAGAACTAGAGGGAATAGGTTTAAAATGAGAGGGGAAAGATTTAAAAGGGACGTAAGGGGCAGCTTTTTCATGCAGAGGGTGGTGCGTGCATGGAATGAACTGCCAGAGGATGTATTGAAGGCTGGTAGAATTAAAACATTTAAAAGGCATCTGGATGGGTATATGAATAGGAAGGGTATGGAGGGATATGAGCCAAATGCTGGCAAATGGGACTAGATTAATTCAGACAATCTGGTCAGTGCACACGAGTTGGACTGAAGGGTCTGTTTCCATGCTGTACATTTCTATGACTCTATGACCTTATTCTCAGGTAGATTTCAATTTTACTATTACTAAGGCACATTCTCCTCCAAGCTAAAACCCAAGAAGCTCAAGAATGTCATACATTCCTCCAACTAATGTCAACTATCACAAAGGGGCTAAATAACAAAAATTCTATCAGCTTTTCGCCATCGACTCAAATATTCAAATTTTGTTCAAACACTTCCTTTCTTCAAGTGAAACATTTCCCGGATTTTCTCTGAATGGACATACTGCTGTTTTATTTATGATGGGGGGGACAATTTATTCACCAGGCTGAGGCAAAGAAAAGCTGTGCAGAGAGTTGATTATTTCACCAGGGAGTCAGAAACAAATGTTGCCCATAGTTTCTTTGGAATCCCAATGTTTACAAACAGTCGGCGCCAGGATAATCTCTCCGTCCCACCACCCCATCTCACACACACTCAAAACAGGGGCCCACGTGGTCTCCCAAAGTTTGGGCAAAAGTTTAACTTTTTTTTTGCTTAAAGAAGGTAAAGTACTGCTGGAAATCTGAAACAAAAGCAAAGAGAAATCAGCAGATCTGTGCAAAGAGAGAGAGAGAGAGAGTTAAAGTTTCGTGTCCACTCTGAGTCTGAAGAGTTTCTCCAGCAGTCCTCTGTTTTTCTTTCAACTTTTGTTTGGCTTTCTCTGTCTCTTTGAGTTGTTGTGGGTGCCGGAGCGCTTGCGCAGTGGGATGAGCTGGTCAGAGAGCGGAGTGAGCGAAGCTGGAACCACATTGCTCTCTGTCTCTTCCCCCTCTCCCTCTCTCTCTCTCACTCAGGGCAGCTGTCACTTTGTGCTGGGAGCTGGGAAGTAGTGAAGCCCCCTCCCTCTGGGGACGCAGGTGAGTGCTGACTGACCGAGGTGCTGGGGGGAGCTGAAAGCAGAGCTGCCTGTGTATTTGGTCGAAAAGGGAGAAGGTTCTTTTTTTGTTGTTGTTTTGGCTTGCTGCGGCTGCCTTTTGTTTTTGATGCCCTGATGTGAGTGAGCAGCTGTTTGACCGAGTTCTGGTCTGCTTTCGGCCCCCACTCTCTCACAGAAGTGTTTCATTTTCTTGTGTTATTCTCTCTGCCTCAACGTGTTTGCCCTGGTGACCAGCCTTCATGGATGGTCAGAACCCCGTAACCTTGTCAGGCAAGGAACTCTGAATGTACTGGGGGAGGGTGGTCCTGTGGGGAAGGCTCACTGCTTCAGTCTGTGTTGGTGGGGGGGGGGGATATGCGTTTGTTTGAAAGGCTTTGATCGAAGGATGGTGGTGTTGACAGTACTGATTTCTCATGGGATGCCTTTTTAAAGCCTTCTGGTGTGTGCAGTACAGCTGAAATTAATTCTTGTGAAAAAGTAACCTGGATTAACCTGTGTAGAATGCTGATATTATCTAATCAACAGCAATCTGCTTGTTGCTGTTCATTCATTTCTCACTTCTAAGCTCATTTCATGCGTACCTCTTCCTACATATATTTGGCCACTTGTTTATAACTGCCAGGGTGCAATGTATTACGACTGCTCTCAATGCCACTGTGGTGCCTTTGTTATCTTGTGTTACTGAGGCTGATATATCTTTAGTTCCTTCTGCATTTGTTGCTTTGTTTCTGTTGTGCTCTTCAGTGCTGTTTTACAAAGATTAAACTTCCCGGAAAGAGTTAAAGCTTTGTCTCTGATAAAGACACAAAGACTTAGATTTAACTGGCAATACAGACAAAGGCAGAGAGCTATCAGCTCTCAGACAGCAGGAACTAGACAGAGCCTATGTAAAATCTGTTATGTAAATTCCTGGAATCGAAGGCACTTTATTAACTCTTAAATGTGCCACTGCTGACTTCTTAAAATGCCTTTTGCACTTCTGTTGTGGAATAATAAGCATAACTGTCAGGGATAATTTAATGAGAAATGGATGAAACCAAATGAACTAACATATAATAGCTCAGATTCCTGAGAAGTCTATTGTGTTCAGCTTGTTCACATCATGATGCCCATTTAAATGGTGGATAAACATGGCTGATAATTAGATTATTTACTATGTGGAAACAGGCCCTTCGGCCCAACAAGTCCACACCGACCCTCCGAAGAGCAACTCACCCAGACCCATACCCCTACATTTACCCCTTCACCTAACACTCGGCAATTTAGCATGGCCAATTCACCTGACCTGCACATCTTTGGACTGTGGGAGGAAACCAGAGCACCTGGAGGAAACCCACGCAGACACGGGGAGAATGTGCAAACTCCACACAGACAGTCACCCGAAGCGGGAATTGAATCCGGGTCCTGGTGCTGTGAGGCAGCAGTGCTAACCACTGTGCCACCGTGCAGCCTAAAATAATAAAGAGTCATAATGGAATAGTGTAGGTAAAATGGGTTTTAGATTGGTTTCACAAGTTGGTGCAACATGGAGGGCTGAATGGCCTGTACTGTGGTGTAATGTTCTACGACTTTCTGGATTGCAAAGGTTAGGAGTTACTATGTAATAAATGTCTGCAGCTGTATGTTTTGCATTTCTTCATAGTCTAAATTTTCAGCCTTAGATTATAGTGATTGCTATGGCTGAAATCTGAGAATTTGCCTGCTAATTAACAGTATGCGACATCTTTGGACAATGGAATGGAAATGCAGGTAGTAGTTTCTAGCAAAAATATTTCCCTTAAATATTTTGGCATTACATCTGAGGTCCAGCATTGTGCAAAATTTGGTGGTTTCACCTTGGAGAGTTTCCCTATTTCTAAGTATCTATTTCAGTACCGGATGTTCAAATTCATCTTTTAAAAATCTTCATTCCTTTCGATGTGCTGTAGTAGTTCATTTCAATTTTTTTTGTACTGTTGACTCTGGACCCCCTCCCAATGTTTTTATTTATTCATTCATGGGATGACAATGTCACTGGCTAGGCCAGCATTTATTGCCCATTCCTAAATGACCAGAGTTAACCACGTTGCCGGAGGCCTGGAGATTTCCTTCCCTCAAGAGAATTGGTGAGCAAGATTGATGTTTTGTTACCATTAGGCTAACCTTTTACTTCATATTATTGTTGAATGTAAATTTCATAATCTGCAGTGGTGGCATTTGAACTCAAATCCCCAGAAGAATGTGCTTCTGGTTCAGTGACGTTAACACTACGCCACCATCTCTAGCGGTTTTTCTAGTGTTTTTTTTTCATCCCTTGCCACATCGCATATAAACTGCCAACCTTGTTTTTAAATACTTAGTTCATCTCATTTCTAAGATTTATGTAACATTTCAAATTTGTCATCGTCACTTAGTTTCTTTCAATATAGTGCTTACAGTCACTACAGTTACAATTACAATAAATATTCACAATTCATATCAAACAGTGTCTGTTGCATACAGTCTGAATGGTTTCAACGCAGGAACACAAGGCTGGAGCAGCAGTAGAGCATGGCATCCTGTTGAGCCTACTCTGCTACTCAGTACAATAAAATAGGCTCTTGTTACAGCAAGCAGGAGCCTTGAAGTCAGGTAACAGGTAGTAAGTGTGCAAGAGTGAGCCAGGTAGGTTCATCTATACCTATACCTTTTGCTATACCTTACAGTTGTGTGTTGATTGTCGCTGGACTATTGTAGAAACACAGCTGTGAAAAACCATATACTTCTCAAACATTAAAAGATGGATTATTTAGGTGTGTGTGGTTCTTGTTTGATCCTGGCTGAGTACACATTTTGTAATAAATCCAGAGAAGGAACGGCAATCCATCCTCCTGCATTTTAAGCATACCCATGGGCAAGACTCTCTTTCCTGCTGACTTAAGCCATTCTTTAAAACTTTGGTCACCTTAAAAGGATAGTTGGAAGCCAATCAAATGTATGACTCATCCATTCTTACTACAGGTAGTACATATCCTGCTAGTCCTCAATCTAGGGGACGTTTTGTGGCTCCAGGCCGACTATTTTATTAATATTAGGAATGACTGTGAAGTATACCATGGCTCAATGCAAATGAACAATTGAAAGAATATTACATGCAAGTCCGGCATCCAAAACTATAATACCACAAATACCCTCTGCTGTCTTGTAGGAGCACTGAAAAATTGCATTATTTGTCGAGGTCGAGGTAACCTTCAACTGTAGGTTCTCAGTGCTGAATTCATCTTACCATCTAAGTGTATCAGAATTGCCTTTATTCATTGTTCCACTTTTGATTTAGAGGCTTGAGCTGTTTGCCTGAGGTGAGTTGGGACGGTTGCACATGAAGTGACTTTCTACAATAACAACCCAGTTCTTCTGGGGACTGAGCATCTCACTCGGTGGAGCTGCAGTTTGGTTGGTTTCAGACTTGCAAATGTGTCATGATGCTGACTTGAGGGGAGAACTTTCTGGATTTCTGATTAACCAGACCCGCTCAATTGTGGTCTCCTTGTTATGGGAAAGATTTTGCTAAACTTGAAAGCGTGCAGTATAGATTTACCAGGATGTTGCCGGGGTTGGAGGGTTTTAGCAATAGGGAGACGCAGAATAGGCTGGGGCTATTTTCCCTGGATTGTCAGAGGTTGAGGGGTGACCTAATAGAGGTTTATAAGATTATGAGGGGCATGGATGAGGTGAACAGGCATGGTCTTTTATCCCCAGGGTAGGGGATTCCAAATATAGAGGATTTAGGGTGAGAGGGGAAAGATTTAAAATTGACCAAAGGTGCAAAACTTTCACGCAGAAGGTGGTGCATGGATGGAATGAGCTGCCAATGGAAATGGTGGAGGCTAGTCGAATTGCAACATTTAAAAGGCATCTGGATGGGCACATGAATAGGAAGGTTTTAGAGGGATATGGGCGAAATGCTGGCAAATGGGAGGATATTCATTTAGGATACTTAGTCGACCTCGACAAGTTGGATCAAAGGGTCTGTTTCTGTCCTGTACACCTTGATGTCTCCAAAACAGTGCAGAAGTGTTGTACCTTTACTGAGTTCCCAGCATTAAAATTGCTCACGTTGATGAGCACAAAATATCATGAGAAAAGTCTAATTTTGAGGATTATTTAATGTCCTGGAGTAAAGATCTGGTGGAAGCTGCAGGTATTGGAGTAGGCCTTGCTTCACCCACAAGTTACTCAGTGATTTTTGAAACTGAAACAAATGGTTATGTGTGATAGTGCCATTGAAAGAAAGTTAAGTGATCAGTTGTTTCTGAGGCTTGGAGCACTAAATGACATTTATGAAGTGTTTAAAATCTTATTCAATGGGATAGATTAACATCGAGATCAAGCAATTAGGTGCGGCTTTAGCTTCATACTGAAAATAGAGATGGGCGACATTTGACAGACAAGGTAAAGGAAATAATAGTAAGGAAGTGTTCAAGAACCATCAAGACGGTTGAGACCGTGTAGGGGAAGATTAAGAAATGGTACCTTTTATCAAGGTAGGGGAAGCCACCAGAGCTTGATAGGAGCCAAGGGTGATTGTAATACACACCCTGTTATAAGGGAACCAACACTTGCAAACTAAAAACTACCTTGCACGGTGGTTGGAGATCTTTATTACCTGATGAAGAAGACCAATGTGCAAGAAAGAGTTATCAGTTGTGAGAAAATAACCTAATATCTGTGACCCACTCAGACTAATGAGGAAAATGACTTTTGAGTGAGATCTCTAACTGGGAGCAGGTGAGGACTGCAGATGCTGGAGATCAGAGTCAAGAGTGGGGTGCTGGAAAAGCACAGCAGGTCAGGCAGTATTCGCGGAGCAGGAGAATTGACATTTCGGGCACAAGCCCTTCATCGGGACTCTAACTACCTGATCCAAGAGAGCAAAAATAAACTGTCGGAAATTAACATTCACGGCTGTGGCAAGAGACCACAAAATATTTTTGTACTTATTCAATGAGTACAATCTAATCATAAGCAGTGCTGGACCTTTTGATTAATGTAGAAAGTGAAGATCTCCTTGCCAATCCTTTCCTGTATTAAAACCTGTGAGCAGAATGTTAGTAAGACCAAAACACAATGCATTTTACCCTTGCTTCAGAGTGCACTACAATGGTTTTGTTTTAATTCATTGAAGGGCTGTGGGCTGAGCCAGCATTTACTGCCAATCCCTGACTTCCCTAGAGAATGTGGTGGTGAGCTGCCTTCTTGAATCGCTGCAGTCTGTTTGTCATGGGTACGCCCACAATAGTGTAAGGGAAGGGAGTTTCAGGATTTTGACCCAGTGAGACTGAAGGAACGGTGATATGTTTCTAAAGTCCGGATGATGAGTAGCTTGGAGAGGAATTTATAGGGGGTTGGTGTTCCCATGTATCTGTTAGGTAAAAACAATGACTGCAGATGCTGGAAACCAGATTCTGGATCAGTGGTGCTGGAAGAGCACAGCAGTTCAGGCAGCATCCGACGAGCAGACTTTATCCTTCTAGTTGACAGTGATCATGAGTTTAGAACGTGTTGTTGGGGGATCCTTTATGAATTTTATGTCCTGTTGAATACAAGCAACAAGAGAGCCTCCCACACGCCTCTTTCCAACACTGTTGGAAATTGGAAGCTCCTGGAATACAGGTGGTTCTCCAATAATGCCGTAGTTGCGTTCCAGCAAAAAAATCGCTTAATAGAAATAATGGGGTCTATGGGAAAAGTGAGGTTGGGGCAGACCAGCAACAAACATCACTCATTATCGCTCAAAAATCACCCAAAAGTCTAATGCAAAGTATCGCACATCCTGAATGAAAGTTGAAAACAAAACAAAAGTAAATTTAACACAGTACATTTAAAAAGATGTAAAAAGATGTTTGCTGCAGTACCTCTCACAGAAAGTTGCTGTGTTGGCAGCTGACATTGGCGCGTACGCAGAATGGTACAAAAACTGGAACAAACGTTATGCATGTGCTGACACTGGAGTGTGCGCAGAACGGCAAGAACGTAGACACATGCCCAGAACAGCGTGGAAATTTCGACGTGCGCGTGCGCAGACGAAGTGCATGAACCGATCCCCACTAGAATTACACTATTGCTGACTGAGGTAAATATTCTCCAAAATCCCGTGCCCTAATTCTTCAGCGACGTCGTATCCAAATCGCACTGCCAAAACATGCGTTATCCCAAAACTACTTTATCAGTCTAGGAATAACAGGATATATTATGCCATTTTGTGGACTGCAACCACTTTTTAATGATGAAAAGCTACAGTAGGACCTTACTCCAAAATCTTTAAGGTCTTGTTTGATTACGCAGTGCTTCAAGCACTTGTGTGACCCCTCTCTAGTTATTCTGGCAGCAGACTTTCATCTCTTGCTCCATCTCTCTTTATGTCAATCTGATCTTAATCTCCTCCTGCTGCAAATATTCTGGCTGTTTTGTTCATGTGAACTTTGGGACTTTGCCTTGAAGCTTTGAGATCTCTATTATGTTCCATCCATAATATTGTAAATATGTTGGTTGATATTAAAGAAAACCTCTCAGTCTTATCCCTGCCTTCGAAAGTTCTCACCACCCACACTATCAGAGGCTTGATATTGTGCAATCTGATTCTTATGGCACAAAATAAACATCTTCTGGGGACAGAAGATATGGCTGCGCAAAATGATACTTTTCGTTGTTGGGAGTTATTTTAGAATACCAGAAGGAGATTTTCAATTTCGAAATGCCTAGTTTCGATGATGTGTGTTTTTCTCGTTTTGAGGCTCTTATCTCTTCTGCTTCTTTTTTTTTTACCATAAAATTCCATGTACTGTGTTTCTGTTCATTTTTTTTTTCATTTGTTTGCTCCAACTTATTTTTATTCTTTGTTTATGTGGTTCCATTTTTATAGTGTGATGTGTTAGTTATCATGGTGTGCTTATGCATGGTGCTAAACAAGACATCTTGCGCCAAGCACTAAAATGATCCAGAGTGTTCCCAAATTTTTTTTCTCATTGGCTTCTGTCCTTTTGTTCACTCAAAGAACAAAACCTGAAACAATTTGGTTTTTAAACTGGTAATGAATTAAGCAATATGCAAATTTGATTGATTTTAATATTTTGTGTGGTAACACAGTGAGCTGTGTGTATTCTAATATGGTAAATTGAGAGCAAAGGCTTAGTTTGATTTCTGTCCACTAATTTACTCAGCTTTTCAATGGATTAAATGCTAGTTTAAAAATGCTCCTCTGTAAGGCTCTGAAATTTGAACTACGTACAGACACCATCTCACAGCCCTTGAGAATTGACTTTTGATGTTTAAGCTCCACAGGAGGAGATTACAGTGTGAACCTGCTGTGAAGTGTTGCTGTTGGCATTGTGGATGGTAGAGATGGATAACTAGGGTGCGTACATGGACTTTGAGCCTGTCATAGTCTCTTCTTGTCAGCGTTATTGAATATTGCTAATGTCTGCCTACGCACTGTTTTGTATTGCATAAAAGATAATACTTGCACATGCTATAATTTTCCTGTAATTCCCTTGGGGATAAAGAATATAATCACACGATTGTAATGGCTGAGTAAAAGAGAGGATGAGGGATGGATTTCTTAAGGAAGTGGCTGCAGGCAAAAAACACACAACAAAATAATACAGGATTGCCTGCGGAAATTACTTTGCAAAGTTTCACACGACACAAGGTAAGAAAATGTTGTCATTTTCACTCATTTATAAGGATTCATTACAAGCAAAAGCATTTGAAAATGATTATTTGTACATTAGAAATGCTTTAAGCTTTAAATGCAACTGACTTGTAATGTCATACTGTTTCTGTCTTCTCCCTGTTTTTAGGTAGCCTTGTGTTCCATGGATATTATTGCACCAAACAACTCTAACCTCTAAACTCCGAGCTTCCATTATCAGTCTTCCACCTAACTCTCCTCAAAAGTTCAATTATCTGCAGTTCCTTCCAATGACTTGTTCATCCTATCTATAAATCCCACCACCAGCTATGTTCATTTAACTTTGATCCGTTAGGCAGCTTTGGTGTGTATTTTTAAGGATAGGCATTGGGCGCAGTCAGAGCACACTTACTAGATTGACACCTGGAATGGATGGGTTGCGTTACATGGGTAGGTTGGACTGATTGGTTTGTTTCTTTTTCCCCCTATTTCTTCTTTCCTTCTCTCTGTTTGTTAAAGTCACTGTCTTTCACAGAAGTGACCTTTAGTTTTACTTTGATAATCAGTACTTTCAGTTATAGAACCTGTGTTCATCAAGATTAGAATGTCTCATTCGCTAATGAATAATGGCTATGACGTTCTGATTACATATTAGTGATGTTAAGATGCGTTATCACCTCCCTAAAAGGACTGTAGCAAACATTTAGACATGATTGATTTACTACTGATCTGAAATAAAATTATTGTAGGTACAGACACAAGTTGTGGGAGGTTTGCTTTATCAAGACTTCCAACTATTGATTTTGGGCAAAATCTATGCATGATTATATAATTTTAGTCATATTCATGTTGTTCGTGATTCACTGCTCTGAGTTTAAAACATCTTCTTACTGTCATTAAATCTATTGAATAGTCTGTTATGTTGTGAAAGCTGATTGAAAAACTCAGTTTGTAATCCTGACAGAATTAGTATCAATTTCTCCAACTGCTACTTTACAACCAGCCACACCAATTACACTTGACATTGCTGCCATAAACTGTAGTGGTACTTGCCAGTGTTTGATCCAAAGTGTCACCCTGCTCTGTAATCTGAGCTGCTTTAATTTACTCCCACAGCAAGACCATCAATTAATAAAGAAAAAAGACATGCAGATGTACGTCACTTTTGAGACCACTGGACATTTTGACAGCTGATATAAGTACTTTTAAAAGTGGTCTGGTGATGCTGCATGAAGGATGAACATTAGCCAGGACGGTGGGAATATCTCTTTGCTATGTTTTTTAGAAATAGTAATATGGGATCTTAGGCATTCACCTGCTGAGGGAGCTGGGATTCAACGTCTCACCTTTAAAGACTGCACCTCCAAAAGTGCAGCATTTCCATTGGTACTTCACTGGCATATCAGCTTTGGATTCCAAAGTGGGATTTGAACTCCAAGCTTTGTGAGTGAGTTGACAATGCTACCTGTTGGGTTATGTACCTCAGTCAGTATTCGTTATGCCTTTTAAGAAACAAGTTCATGACATCACCACCATCACAGCATGTAATCTGAGGGTATAAAGGTCTCAGACTCCAGATCACTTGAAGCAAGATAAACAACCCCAAGCATGCTTTTTTGCTGGAACTGAATAACCTTATACTAGCCCAGGTATGTGCGTCTGTGAATGCAAAAATTGTATACAATAGCCGGCTGTAATAACTATCCGTTGGGCTCTTCAATACCACATTATCTACACCCTGTTGCTGCTTCACACCTAGGATGGCATAAGTATTCCTGCTTCGGGTAAAATAACCTGCCAAAGGAAAAACCCCCCGAACCATGGCTGACGCACTGAAAATGGCCAAAGGCCTGAGCCTGGAGCTTAGGATATTACACTTGTCATATTTGTTCACATGAAACTGTGCCATCAAAATTCATTGTATATAATTTTCTAATTTTGTGGCTTCTGAATCAGTTACCCATTTTCAAAGCATTTTTATTTCATCCATCTGATGGATTAGATTGTGTTTTCCTTAAGGAAGTTAACACTTTTGCAAAATCTTGTGGGTGGCACAGTGGTTAGCACTGCTGCCTCACAGCGCCAGAGACCCGGGTTCACTTCCAGCCTCAGGCAACTGTCTGTGTGGAGTTTGCACATTCTCTCCCTGTCTGCTTGGGGTTCCTCCGGGTGCGCGGGTTTCCTCCCACAGTCCAAAAAATGTGCAGGTTAGGTGAATTGGCCATGCTAAATTGCCCGTAGTGTTAGGTGAAAGGGTAAATGTAGGGGAATGGGTCTGAGTGAGTTGCTCTTCGGAGGATTGGTGTGGACTTGTTGGGCCGAAGGGCCTGTTTCGACACTGTAAGTAATCTAACCATGTCATCATCCTGTTCTGTTTCACTATTCTGCAGAAATAATTGTCTATCTGTGTTAACTGAGACCAATGAGAAAATAAGTCTTGCATTCAATATTTAAGAACCCTTTAGGATTTGGCAGGCTATGTCTGAAAAGGGAGAACGTTGATGATGGAAGTAAATTGGTAAGAAATATAAAACAAGCACAGGAGCTTCTACAAGTCTCTATAAAAAGAAAGAATCGCTAAAGCGAGTGGAGACCATTGGAGGATGCGTCTGGGCATTTGATAATGGGGAGCAAGGTAATGGCAGATAATTTAAACCAGTATTTTGCATTGGATTTCACATAGGAGGAAACTGTAAACATCACAAAGATATCAGATAAGCAAGGTGCTAATGGGAGGACAGGTCTCATAACAGTCTCTATCGCAAGGGACAAACGAATGGAACTGAAGGCAGGTAGGCCGCCAGCATCTAAAGGCCTGCATCGCAGGGTTTTAAAGGAAGAGGCTGCGGAGATAGCGGAAGCTTCGGCCAACAAATTCCAGAACATTCTGAAAGCGTTCCAGTGGATCAGAAAAATGTTCACGTGATGCCCCTGGTCAAGAAGGGAAGGAGACTCAAAGCAAGATACAGTAGGTCAGTTAGCTTGATATCTGCTGATGATAAAAATGCGCAAGTCCATTATTTAAAAAAGGAAAGCATAAATCTAATCAAAAAGCATCAACATGGTTTGGTGAAAGGGAAATCATTGTTTAACGAATTTGCTTGCAATCCTTTTGAGGATATAATAAGTAGAATTGATAATGGAAACTGGTAGATGTGTCTATTTGAATTTCTAGAACACATTCAATAAGGTGCTCCATTTATTAAAAAAACAAAGATTTAATGCACAAGATAGGAGCTTGCAATATTGGGCCAGCACAGATTGAGGCTTGGTTAACAGTTGGGATTAATGAATCTTTTCCAAGTTGGAAAGGTATAACTAACAGAGTATCACAAGGATCAATCCTATTGTTTACCCACGATATTCATGACTTAGAGGTGGGGGTGGGTTGTTGGTGAAGAATATAATGTATCAAAATTTACTGATACAAAAAGAGATGGAAGCACATCTTGTAAGAGGACATAAGGAGTCTGCAAAGGGACACCGCTTGAGTGAGTGGCAAAAAGACCTACACAGATGGAGTTTAATACAGGAAAGTGTGAGGTCATGCACTTTGGAAGGAAGAATCAAAAGGCAGACTGTTACTTAAGTGGAGAGAGACTCATAAAAAGTGCAGCACTCAGCAATCCGGGTGTTCTTGTGCACAAAATACAAAGTTAGCATTTAGACATAAATGGACTTATTAGTGATAGACAGCATGGTTTTGTACAGGTGAGGTAGTGTCTTACTAACTTGATCAAGATTTTTGAGAAGGTAATAAAGATGAATGAGGGAGAAACGTTTGATGATGTCTACATGGACTCCAGTGAACTCTTATGGCAGACTGGTACAAAAAGTGACATCACATAGTACCAGGGGTGAGCTGACAAGGTGGATACAGAACTGGCTTAGTTATTGGAGACAGAGAATAGCAGTGGAGGGATGTTTTTCAGAATGGAGGGTTCTGACTAGTAGTGTTCCACTGGGATTGATGCTGGGAGCTCTGCTGTTCGTGATCTGCATAAATGATTTGGAGGAAAATGTAGCTGGCCTAATTAGAAAGTTTATGGGTGATACAAAGATTGGTGGGGTTGCAGATAGTGAGGAGGATTGTCAAGGGAATATAGAAGGATATAGATCGGTTGGAGACATGGGGAGGAAAATGGCAGATGGAGTTTACTCTGGACAAATGTGAGGTGATGCTCAATGGAAGTTCAGGTACAGCTGGAAATTATACAGTGAATGGCAGAACCGTGAGGAATGTTGATGTGCAGAGGGATCTGGGTGTGCAGGTGTACTAAGGTAGTTTGTAAAAAAAAAAAGGCCTATGGAATGCTTACCTTCATTGGAAGGGGCATTGAGTATAAGAATAGACAAGTTATGCTGCAGCTTTATAGAACTTTAGTTTGACCACATTTGGAATACAGTTCTGGTCACCACACTACCAGAAGGATGATGTGGATACTTTGGAGCGCTTACAGAAAAGGTTTACCAGGATGTTGCCTGGTATGGGGGGATATTAGCTGTGAAGAAAGGTTGGATAGACTGGGTTTGTTTAAACTGAAGCGCAGAAGGTTGAGGGGTGACCTGATAGAGGTTTATAAGGATTGTGAATGACCTGGATAGAGTAGAAATATGAGCCTTTTTACCAGACTGGAGGGGTCAATTACTAGGGGACACAGGTTCAAGGTGCATGGGGCAAGTTTTAAAGGAGATGTGCAAGGCAGGTCTTTCACACAAAAGGTGGTGAGTGTCTGAAATGCGCTGCCAGAGGAGGTGGCGGAAGTAGACACAATAGCAGCATTCCAGAAGCACGGAGATGAATACATGAATGGGAAGGGAATAGAGGGGTACAGACCCTGTAAGTGAAGGTTTAGCGTGGAAGAGCAAAATGTGGCAATGCAGGCTTGGAGGGCCGAAGGGCCTGATCCTGTGCTGTATTGTTCTTTGGTCTTTGTTCTAGTACTCAGGTCCAACAAGTAGAATCTTGGCTTTTATTGCCAGGGGATTGATTAGATTCCCTACAGTGTGGAAACAGGCCCTTCGGCCTAACAAGTCCACACCGGCCCTCTGAAGATCAACCCACTCAGACCCATTCCCCTACATTTACCCCTGACTAATGCACCTAACACTATGGGCAATTTACTATGGCTAATTCACCTAACCTGCACATCTTTGGACTGTGGGAGGAAACCAGAGCACCTGGAGGAAACCCACGCAGATATGGGGAGAATGTGCAAACTCCATACAGACAGTCACCCAAGGCTGGAATCGAATCTGGGACCCTGGTACTGTGAGGCAGCAGTGCTTAACCACTGAGCCACCTCAAATTGGAATTGAAAGACAGAGAAGTCTTGTTACAACAGTACAGAGTGTTAGTGAGGCCATACCTGGAGAACTGTGTATAGTTTTAGTCACTGTATTTTAGAAAAAGTATATTGCATTAGAGGGTGATCCCAGGGATGAAAGGATTGTCTTATCACAAACTACTAAATAGGTTCGTTCGAGTTTAGAAGAACGAGTGGTGATCTGATGAAACGTACAAAGTTCTGAGGGGCTTGACAGGCTAGATGTTGAGGAGATGTTTGCTGTAGTTATGATGTGGAGGTGCTGGTATTGGACTGGGATGGACAAAGTTAAAAATCACGTGATACCAGCTACCTGACGAAGGAGCCGTGATCTGAAAGCTAGTACTTCCAAATAAACCTGTTGGACTATAACCAAGGGTTGTGTGATTTTTAACTTTGCAGTAGTTGGCCGTCTCAAAATAGGGGACATATTCACAGAATGAGAGAATGCTCATTTAAAACTGAGATGTGAAGGAACTTCTTTTCCCAGAGATCAGTGCATATCTGGAATTTGCAAGTTCCTCATACTCCTCAATATTCCAAAAAAAACTATCTACCTTCTTATAGAATCCCTATAATATGGAAACAGGTCCTTCAGTCCAACAAATCTCCACTGACCAGAGAGTTGTGGCTGGATCACAGAAAGTAGATTAGATTAGATTAGATTAGATTACAGTGTGGAAACAGGCCCTTCGGCCCAACAAGTCCACACCGACCCGCCGAAGCGCAACCCACCCATACCCCTACATTTACCCCTTACCTAACACTACGGACAATTCAGCATGGCCAATTCACCTGACCTTAAGTACTTAAAGAGCGGCACGGTGGCTCAGTGGTTAGCACTGCTGCTGCACAGTGCCAGGGTCCCAGGTTCGATCCCACCCTTGGACGACTGTCTGTGTGTAGTTTGCACATCCTCCCCGTGTCTGTGTGGGTTTCCTCTGGGTGCTCCGGTTTCCCCCCTACAATCCAAAGATGTGCAGGTTAGGTGAGTTGGCCAGGCTAAATTGCCCATAGTGTTCAGGGATATGTAGGTTAGGTGTGTTAGTCAGGGGTAAATGTAGAGTAATAGGGTCAGCGTTTGGGTGGGATACTCTTCGGACGGTCAGTGGAGATTTGTTGGACTGAAGGACCTGTTTCCATATTATAGGGATTCTATAAGAAGGTAGATAGTGTTTTTTGGAATATTGAGGAGTATGAGGAACTGGCAACAAAGTGGATTTGAGGCCATGGATCGATCAGTTATAATCTTATAGATGAAATCTGAGTCAAAGTACAGAGCTAAGACTTTCTGTTATTAACAACCACACTTTGTTTGCTAATCCTATAATTTGCAAGTCATCATTTTAAATCCTGAAATGAAGTGTTCTGTTCCCTGCCACTCCTCTTCACTTTGAGCATAAAATGCATGCCAAGTTTAACAACAATTTGCTGCCTTTCAATTAATTCATAGAATTAACATTTTTATAGAGTTAGAATGTATTATTTTCTAATCACAATAATTTTAAATCGAGAGAAGTGTATTCATAACACTGGTCGACTCCCAACCATTCTGGCACTTTGTTCGCCTAGAAGCAATTAATAACTGTTATACCTGGGGATGTTTAGATTTTAGAAACAAAAATAGAAACTGCTGGAAAGGTTCAGCCTACCTGGTGGCATCTGTGGAGAAAGATCAGAGTTAACATTTTGGGTCGAGTGACCCAAGGTTTTATATGCAGCCAGAATCTCTCAAGTAGCTGACTACAAGGTAATCCAGAAATGTCAGATAGGTGAAATTATGAGAGAAGGGTGGCACGGTTGCTCAGTGGTTAGTACTACTGCCTCACAGCACCAGGGTCCCAGGTTCGATTCCAGCCTTGGGGAAACTGTCTGTGTGGAGTTTGCACATTCTCCCGGTGTCGGCATGGGTTTCCTCCGGGTGCTCCGGTTTCCTCCCACATTCCAAAGATGTGAAGGTCAGGTGAATTTGCCGTGCTAAATTGCCTATAGTGTTAGGTGCATCAGTCTGATGGAAATTGGTCTGGGTGGGTTATTCTTCGGAGGGGCGGTGTGGACTGGTTGGGCCAAAAGACCTGTTTCCACACTGTAGGGAATCTAATCTAATCCAAAAAAACCTAAGTGAGCTTGAATCTCACGGATTCTGGAGCTTCTCATATTTCGATAGTGGGAGTGCTACATACTGATGCAGGGTGCATCGGTATTTCAATTATATGTGTATTTGGTGACAGAAAAGAGTGAAGTACAACAGACTACCTCGGACTTTGCCCTGATACTAAAGAACTTTGTAATTTCTGTCAGTTAATTAATAATACTTGCAGGCAGTTTGGACTTCTCAAATTACAGCTAGTTACTTTTACAGGTATAGAGTGTTTTATTTCTTCCATCCGTTACAATTTCATACGTTGTTAATTACGTAAAACAATGACAGCTGCACTTTGTAGCCTTTTAGAAATGTCATTATGCCCTTGTTGCAAGTGTTAAGCTGAAATTGGATTTCCTGATCGATAATTCCCAAAGGGTTTGTCATAAGCTTAAGAGATGTTTCAAGCAAAAAGATGACAATTTAATTCATTGGAGAAAATCTGGCGGAGATATAGGAAGCAACAAAGCTAATTTCACTGTCTTGAGACCACTTATCAGTGGGCTTGAGACTTTCTCTGCTTGAAATATTTATTTAGTCTTCCCAAGATGTGATTGTCTCTGTCTCTGCCCTCAACCATTCCCCTAGACAAAATATATTCCCCAACAACGAATTGCACAAAAAAAGTTTCACCTAATCCCTCTTCTCATCTTTGGCAATTTTAATATTGATTGCACCACAGTAGAAAGTGAGGACTGCAGATGCTGGAGATCAGAGTCGCGAGTGTGGTGCTGGAAAAGCACAGCAGGTCAGGCAGCATCCGAGGAGCGGGAGAATCAACGCTTTGGGCATAAGCCCTTCATCAGGAATTTTGGGAGTGTCTGGGGCGTGTTGCCAAAGAGACCTGGGGTCCAGCAGCACAGTTCCTTGCAAGTGGAGTCACAGGTATACAAGGTGGTGAAGGCGGCGTTTGGCATGCTTGCCTTCATTGGTGACAACCTTTGGTATAGGAATTGGGATTTCATACCTGATGAAGGGCTTATGCGCGAAACGTCGATTCTCCTGCTCCTCAGATGCTGCCTGACCTGCTTTGCTTTTCCAGCGCCACACTTTCGACATTGATTGCACCACACACAGACACACACACATCACTGAGTACCTAACCATTGGAAATAATGTGCCCTTTCTCTCTTTTTTCCAAAGTCTTGATAATTTGTTAACATTGATATAATTCCATCCAACTTTCTCCTCTTCAGTGGAAATAGTTCCAGTTCTCTCCAACTCATTCACATTCTATACTCATTCATTGACCTACTGGCACACTGTACTCAATTGCATTTATGAAAGATAGTCCATTGTTTATTTTGCAACGTTTATAGTTTAATCTTTTTGCTTTCATTTTCAGCGAACTATATATATGAATATAAATATGTTTGTCCATACCTTTTGCCTTTCCATTTGAATGTTCACTCTAGTTCCTTGTTTGTCTTCTAAAACGCATTGTCTAGCATCTTGCATTGCTTCTCCTATCTATCTGTTATCTTGAGGTCTTTTGTAATGCTTCCAGCTGCTTATTAAATGTCCTGTTTTGGGGTGATTAGTAAATTTTGAGATTGTACCCCCTAATAGAAGATCGTAGAATCATATAGCATAGAAACCGACCCCTCTGTCCAACTCATGCACGCTGACCAAACATTCCAATCCGACCTAGTCCCATTTGCCAGCATTTAGCCCATATCACTCTTAAGCCCTTTCTATTCATGTACCCACCCAGATACCTTTTAAAATGTTATAATTGTACCATTTCCTTTGGTAGCTCATTCCATACATGCACTACTCTCTGCCTGAAAAATGTACTTCTCAGGTCCTTTTTACATCTTTCCTCTCTCACCTTAAACCTGGACTCCTCCAGATTAGGAAACAGACCTTGGTAATTCACTCTATCCATGCCTATGATTTTATAAAACTCTATTAGGTCACCCCTCAGTCTCTGACACTCCAGGGACAAAAAGCCCCAGCCTACTCAGCCTCTCCCTACAGCTCAAACCTCCAGTCCGGGCAACATCCTTGTAACACTTTCCTGCATCCTCTCGAGTTTAACAACATCTCTCTACAGAAAGGCAACCAGAATTGTATGCAGTATTCTAAAGGTTGCCTTATCAATGTCTTGTATAGTTGCATCATGACATCCCAATTCCTATACCAAATGTTGTGATCAATGAAGGCAAGCATGCCAAACGCTGCCTTCACCACTCTGTCTAGCTGTGACACCACCTGCAAGGAACTGTGCACTTGCACCCAATGTCTCTGTTTGGCAACACTCCCCAGACACTCCCAAAATTCCTGACGAAGGGGTTTTGCCCAACATGTCGATTCTCCTACTTCTCGGAAGCTGCCTGACCTGCTGTGCTTTTCCAGCACCACACTCTCGAATGAACACTCCCCAGGACCTAGTTAAGTGTTTAAGTCTTGCCCTGGTTTTCCTTCCCAAAATGCAACACGTGACATTTATCTAAGTTAGATTTCATCTGTCATTCCTTGGCCCATTGACTCATCTGATCAAAGTCCTGTTGTACTCTGAGAGAACTTTCTTCACTGTCAACTACACCACCTGTTTTGGTGTCATCTGCAAACTTGGTAACCATACCTCCTATATTCACATTCAAATCATTTATAAAACATACCAAAACCAAAAATAAATTCACTGTTAATGCCTGGTTACATGTAACTCCAATTCCCTTCCACACCCCCTATTACCAAACTTTCCACACATGCTAATTACCTCAATAGCCTCAATAGCTCTAGCAAGTCTTCAGGAGCGACCTTTTTGTATGTAACATTTCCTGAAAATCTTTTATCTATAATATTCAGTTTACACAGTTATCCCTCTTAAAAAGAAAGTTTGGATGTTTCAAACAAAATCTGCCTTTAACAAACCTGTTCTGGCTATCTTAAATCAACCCATTGCATTTGATTGATGTTTAACATATTTGTCTTTCTTTCCTTCAGTGTCATTTCCCATTTTGGATGGGATCTCTGATTTATTTTAACACCCTCGGATGTATAACATCCAGTTTCAGTGATTTATTCTCTTTAAATTTTACAACTACATTTCCACATTGTTTCTTCTGTTTCTCAAATTACACTCTCCTTCTCACTTACAGCATCATTCGTGAAAGCAGATGGTGTAGGGGTAATATATTAGCATGGATAGGGAATAGATTGGCCAGCAGAGAGAAGAGACAAATAGGTCATTTTTGTGTTGGCAATCTATAACCAGTGGAGGACTGTGTAGGGATTGGTGCTGGAGCTATAACTAATTACAATCTGTATAAATGACTTGAAAGAAGGGACTGAGTGTATGGTTGTGAAATATGCCAAAGATGCCCAGAGAGGCTGGAAAGTAAGTTGTGACACTGACAGTTTATGAATGGTTTTGAGTGATTGGGCAAAAATAGAGCATAATGTGGGAAAATGTGAACTTTTCCACCTTGGCAGGAAGAATTGAAAAGTGATATATTATTCAAATGTAGAAAAAATGCAAAGCTCTGGGGTACAGGTAGATCTGGGTCTCTTGGTACAGGAATCACAAAACTTAGCATATAAGGCAAATGTGATGTTGCAAGGAAGGTGGATTATGAAAGTAGAGAGTATAGAAGGTGAGGCCACATTTGGAATACTGTGATCTCCTTATTTAAGAAGCATGGAATAGCATTAAAAGCAATTCAAATAAGGTTCACTCAACTTGGTTTGAAGGTATTATCCTATGAGGAAAGACTGGACCTCTCTCTATTGAAGTTTAGAAGGAAGATGGTGATTTTATTGAAATATATTAGATTCTGAGGGGACTTGACACAGTGGATTCTGAGAGGAATTTGCCCCTTGTGGGAGTGACTGAAATTGGGGCTCAGTCCATTAATAGGCATTTTCCATTTATCACAGAGATGAGGTATTTTTTATCAGAGTTTTTAGCCTATGGAATTGACTTCCCCAGAGAGCAGTGAAGGCAGTGTGTTGGATATTTATTGGACTGGGTTAGATGGATTCTTGATTGAAAAGGGAGCCCAAGGAAATTGGGATCGACAAGAAAGAAGAATTGAGGCCACAATTGGATTGGTCACAATCTCATCAAATGTTGGAACAGGCTCGATGGGCTGAATGGTCTACTCCTGCTCCACATTGGTACGTTCATATAAATAACAATCATTTAGGGTGATATGGTGGCTTAGTGGTTAGCACTACTGCCTCAAAGTGCCAGGGACCTGGGTTTGATTCCACCCTCTGGCAACTGTCTGTGTGGAGTTTGCATGTTCTCCTCTTGTCTGCCTGGGTTTCCTCTGGGTGCTCCAGTTTCCTCCCAGAGTCTAAAGATGTGCAGGTGAGGTGGATTGGCCATGTCAAATTGCCCAAAGTGTTCACAGATGTGCAGGCTAGGTGGATTAGCCATGGGAAAGGTAGAGTTACAGGGATAGGGTGCGGGCATGGCTCTGAGTGGGCTGCTCTTCAGAGGGTCGGTGTGGACTCGATGGGCCAAATGGACTGCTTCCACACTGCAGGGATTCTATGATTAATTCAGTTCCGTTGTTGGGCTTCTTTCTTCACCCATAATAATGTAATTCTTTTAATTATTCTTCTAGTTTCTAAGTATCTGTAATTTTTTTGGCCATGTAATCTCTGTCTCCACATTCCTACTCTCTGAATTCCTCCTCATTTATGGACTCTTAGAGTCTCTTTAATGTTACTTTATTACACAATTTGGAGGTGCCGCTGTTGGACTGGGGTGGACAAACTTAAAAATCGCACAACTTATTTCACAATCCTGCACATTCCTTTCAATTTTCGGTTTACTTTTAATCACTTAACTATTCTTTGTTCACTTTGCACCTTGCAAGAGTATATTTATTTTGAATTAACATTATCACAATTAAAGATCTCTGTCAAACTATTGCTAGCTTCACTGTTTAGCCATCTTGAGTGATCAGCATTCTTACCTGATCTTACCTGTTCTCCAGTTAAGCACCCTTGCCTTTGACCTCACATTGTTCTTTAGGTGAAGTTATGTTGCACTTGTATTATTTTCCTTTTGTTCTGCCCTCAGTTATTTACCCAAATTTGTTCAGTTAAACTCTGGGAAACAATGACTAAAAGTAGTCTTCGAGGCAATTTGAAAATTGTTACTCGCTTTATCCCTGGAATTAAGATTTACAAAAAAATCTTTTGCAGTTGTCATGTGTGTTATCACTGTGTTTTTAGTTTAATGCATTTTCTTGTTTAAAAAGTTTGGACTTTCTTGGGGCAACCCAATATAAGAGCCATTCCCAATATAACAACCACTCCACAGGAATTTTGTAACTTTTAAAAAATAGAGCAGACATAGAAATGTAGAAGATAGGAGCAGGAGGAGGCCGTTCAGCCCTTTTAGCCAGCTCTGCCATTCATCACTGTCATGGCTGATTGTCCAACTCAGTAGCCTAATCCTGCTTTCTCCCCATAACCTTTGATTCCATTTGCCCCAAATGCTATATGTAGCCGCCTCTTGAATACATCCAATATTTGGGCATCAACTACTTGCTGTTGTAATGATTTCCATAGGCTCACCACGTGAAATGTCTCCTCATCTCTGTCTAAATGGTGTACCCCAAATCCTCACACTGCAGTTGCTATCGAAATTTCTTGCTAAGATACAAAAGAGCTATCATGCGTGCAGTTTGTAATGGCACAGTTTACTGGCTCGCAGATATATGATGTCCATCTCCTTTCCCTTGCCAATCATGCTCCAAAAGTCTCCCTTCCCTCTTGCCCCTCTCCAAATCATTTTAATACTTATGGTCTAGAAAAATCAAAACTGTATGAAAACAGTTAATGTTTTAGTACATGGAGGAAGTAATGAAATAATTCATTTGTGCTACGGGGAAGTTCCCTGCACATGATATTGTTAACTTTCCTTTTAGCAATAATCATTGTTACTGACCTGAATGTGCTGCCTTAACTGGGAGCTCCAGGGCAGTTTGACCCAGCCTACCTAGCCCCAATACTTGAAACTGTCTCGTATACATTGAGACCTCACTCAGCTCTAGTAATATCAATAGGTCGGATTTGAAACTCTAACTTGTGATAAGTATTGATTTCAGGCAGCCATGAGTGGTGTGATTCTTTTTCTTGAATTGTGCTCACCATTAAATAGGGTCGTAGACAGACATGAAAACAGACCCTTTGGTCCAACTCGTCCATGTGAACCAGATATACTAACCTAATCTAGTCCCATTTGCCAGCACTTGGCCCACATCCTTCTCAACCCTTCCTATTCATACACTCCTCCAGATGCCTTTTGAATGCTAGCCTCAACCACTTCCTCTGGCAGCTCATTCCATACATGCACCACCCTCTGCGTGAAAGAGTTGACCATTAGGTCCCTTTTATATCTTTCCTCTCTCACCCTAAACCTGTGCTCTCTAGTTCTGGACTCCCCGACCCCAGGGAAAAGACCTTGTCTATTTACCCTATACATACCCCTCATGATTTTATAAACCTCTATAATGTCACCCCTCAGCTTCCGACGCTCTAGGGAAAACAGCCTCAGCCTATTCAGCCTCTCCCTATAGCTCAAATCTTCCAACCCTGGCAACATCCTTATAAATCTTTTCTGAACCCTTTCAAGTTTCATAACATCCTTCCGATAGTAAGGAGACCAGAATTGCATGCAGTATTCCAAAAGTGGCCTAATCGATGTCCTGTACAGCCGCAACATGACCTCCCAACTCCTGAACTCTGACCAATAAAGGAAAGCATATCAAACGTATTCTTCACCATCCTGTCTACCTGTGACACTACTTTCATATTGAAGCTGTTTCACTGATAAAGTTTGATTCAACTTTAAATGTCATTTTTTTTTAACAGTCCTAGCCTCTCACTTCCAGAAGTCATGCCCCCAACCCAAACATTGCCCTCTATTTGGGTTTGGGAAGGATTTCCCATTTATCATTCTACTTTTACCTAACAACACCTAGAAAAATAGGGTGAATTTCTTTCTTGCCCTTCCCTAAGTAACTGCAGTCAAATATCTTTCATACGCAACTGTCTTTAGCACTAAAGATAAAACAGCCTTTGCGTGCGCCTGCGCATGCTTGACAATTCCTCTGTTTCTACTACATCCCCCTTCCTCCATTCACCTCATATCTTTAGAAATCTTTCTCGGACCTTGAAATTGGATGACTGGTGCTTCTGGTGAGAAGCCGGTGACGATGAGAATGTGGCAGGCACCCATATAGATGGTGCCAAGCTCGAGCCAGCTGGTCACAGAACTACAGAGAATGCCAGTCTGAACCAAAAGAAAACTGCTGGAGATCACCGCTGGTCAGGCAGCATCCGTGGGGAGAGAGCAAGCTAACATTTCCAGTCTAGATGACTCTTCATCATAGCTGACATGGAGTGATGTCAACTCTGAAGAGTCATCTGGACTTGAACCATTAGCTTGCTCTCTCTCCACGGATGCTGCCTGACCCGCTGTGATCTCTGACGTTTTTTTGATTTCAGTACAGACTCCAGCATTTGCAGTAATTTGTTCCTCTATAACCTGTCTGAACCTAGTTTCGACCAAAAGCTCTGAGATGCAGAGAGATCTGCGTTGTTCTCGTGCGTGCATCTCAGAAGGTAAATGTGCAAGTACAGCAAGTAATCAGTAAAGCCATTAGAATGTTATGTTTTTATTGTGAGGGGAATTAAGTGTGCAAGTAGGAATGTTATGCTTCGGTTATACAGGACATTGAGATCATATCAGGAGTACTGTGAACAGCACTGGTCACCATAATTACAGGAAAATGTTAATGCGTTCGAGGCAGTTCAGAGGTTTATTGAGCTAAAACCTAAATGAGCAGATTGTCTTATGAGGAAAGGCTAGGCATATATCCTCAAAAACTTAGAAGAGTCGAATGTGAATTAATTTCCTGAGGGGAGTTGACCGAGTGGATGTTGAAAGGAAGTTTCTTTTGGGGGAATCTAGAATTAGTGGTGATGGTTTTAAATGTGCAGACCCTTGTTTTTAAACTGAGATGAAGCTTTTTTCTGTGAAGGTTGAGAGTCTTTGGCATTTCCTTCTTCAAAAGGAAGTGGATGCAGAACCTTTAAACATTTTTAAGGTGGAAATACTTTCTGGATTACCAAAGGGATGGAAGATTATCGGGGATTTGAAGGAGTATAGAGTTAAGGTTGAAATGAGATCAGCCTCGATCTTACTGAGTGGCAGGAATTGGATCATGACTGACAGCACTATACACCAATATAGATTTATTCCAGCCCAATAGGAGGCCATTTGGCACGTTGACTCCATGCCAGCTCTCTGTAGAGCAATCCATTTCCCTGCTTTATCCCTGTAGCCCTGCAAGTTTATTTTCCCCAAGTGGCCATCACGTTTTTTCTTTTGAAATTGTTATTTTGTGTCCCAATTCCCTCCAAAGCAACTAGTTCCAGGTCACTCCCACTTGCTAGGTAAGGAAACTCTTCATTGCAACCGCCTCTAACTTTTTCCCAGAGCCTCAAGTCTGTGTCCTGCAGTCATTGTTCCATCAGCTAATGAAATCAATGTTTCTTTGTCTATCTTACTAAACCTGTCATTAATCTAATACTTCTGTCAGAGCTCATTTGCTACAAGAATCACTGCAACATCTGTAACCAAACCTTGCAGTGAAACTAATTCATTTATGGAATCATTCTGGTCAGGATGCTGTAGTTGCAGCCTCACTAGAGCGTTACACCGATAGTGAGTATGTCTGTTTACTGGTCTGACACGAGAGAATGTAAATCAGTTAATGTCCTTTGGATAGAGAGCTGCAGTGAACATGCCAGCCCCAGTCTGAGAGGAGCCAGGTTATCTTTGTCCCATGCTGAGGTTACTATCACAGCTGCAGCATGCACATTTCAATGAGAACAGCATTTCTACTCTCTGAAATCTTGAAATCAGCAAAGAAAAACCCTTCAGCAGCTACTGCACCACCCTTTCCCTTGAAGCAACTACACTACAAAAAGCAGCAAACACTTGTAGAATCAACCAGCAAGGTAATCAATCACCAATTAACCTGTAAGTTCTTGATAATCAATTTAAATACATGCTGGCTCAGGATCTTTCCTACACTTAAGAGGTACATGCACATGTATAAATTAGGAGCAAGCCATTTCACTCTGCCTCCCCATTTCATAATGTTGAGGCTGATCTGGTTGCAATCTTCACTTATCCTGTTTGTGCTCATTCTTTCACTCCCTTGTCAGCTGAGCTCCAAATCTCAACTGCCAAAGCAAGATATCCTGATTAAAGTCACTGTCTGACTGTTCTGCATACTTCCAGCAGTCAGTGATTGGCAGTACCTATATAATTTTCAATGTGATTCATCCTTCACCTTGGTGCATACACCCTGAATGTCACTCTGGAGCATCAAGGTCTCTCCTAAACTGGGGTATTCTTTCTGTATTCTTTCTTTTAAATTTGAGCTTTTATTGCCCATATTGATTACCCTATTGAGCCAAAGAGAGGAACCATATGACTGTGCTTTTGTATTATTGAGCTCAAATCACAATAGAATTCGGCGAAGTGTCATTGACAAAAATTCAGCATTGATATCGCAGGTGCTATCAGACCACTAGAATATAACGTGCGTTGGTGTCTGAGAAACAGCTGTTATGAATGCAAAATATCCTAGCCACTCCCTATTATCTGTAGCTCTGGCAGCAGTCAGGTTAAGCCAGTTTGATTGAAAGTTTGATGTCACACTTGACCCCAAGAAGACATTCCAGTCTCCTATTCAGAGCATCACTAAGGTCGCTGATCTCCGCGACATCGCCCTGAATTTTGATGCTGCTTCGACTTGTCGGGTGCTAAATCCCTCAATCATTTCTTTGCTGCCTCTGGACTCTGCTATTCCAACACACTCACAGCTGATACCCCACAATCTATCCCCTTGAAATCTGGGATCGTCCAAAACTCTGCTGCCTGCGTCTTGTAGCAAGACCCATTCACACATTCGCCCTCTGCTTGCTAATCAGCTTTACCTCTGGTTGACCAATTATTTTAAAGAGTTGTTTTCAAATTCCTCTACTGCCTTGCCTATCCCTGTGTCTCTCATCTCGGTCAGCCCCACAGCTTATGTGCACTCCTGCAATCCTGGCGTCTTGCGTGTTCCCAGGGATAATTGCTCCACCACTTGACCCATAAGCTCTGGAATTCCCTCCCTATGTCACTCTGCCTCTCTACCTTTAAAACCTTAAACCCTGCATCTTTGACCAAACCTTTGGTCATTTGACGTAATATCTTATTGGGAGAATGTGAGGACTGCAGATGCTGGAGATCAGAGTCGAGAGTGTGGTGCTGGAAAAGTACAGCAGGTCAGGCAGCATCCGAAGAGCAGGAGAATCGATGTTTCGAGCATAAGCCCTTCATCTGTAATATCTCATTGCATAGCTCAAGGTCCTACCTAATTTCGGGCCTTCAGGTGTTTCATTCCACTCAAAGTAAAAGTAAAAGTTGTTGTTTCTACGGAGTGGTGTTCTGGTATTTTGAGAAAATGGTTAAAAAAAATCTCTACCCAAAGAGTCCTAGACTAAAACCTCACAGATGGTCCATCATGCATCAGTGTCAGCTCTTTGGTAGAACACTCCAATTATTCCCACTCCTCTGCGCTTTTCCTGTAATTTTGTAATTATTTTCCTTTCAAGTTTTTGTTTGAAATTTACTTCCTCTACTTTCTCAGGGAATATATCCCAGACCATCAGAGCTTGTAGCAAAAGAAAATTCCTGGTGTTGCCTTTGGTTCTTGTAACAACCAACTTAAATGTGTCTCTTCTGACTAATGACAACTCTGACACTGAGCTGTTTCTTCTTATTCCCTCTGTCAAAGCCATTCATGATGAATTCCGATGAACTTTCTCTGCTTTGAGTGGGCCCACACCAGCCCCCCTACTTCCCTCGAATAGCTAATGTAATAACAGCTATGTCTTATGTATTTGTTAAGATTCACCAGACTAATTTCTGTGATGGTAGGATTATCTGTATGATGAGAGAGTTGGTCAAGTGGACCTGTATTCATCAGAGTTACAAAGAATGAGGGGATCCCTTTGAAATGTATAAAAATTCTGACAGAGCCAGACAGATCGGATTCAGGGGTGAGGTTTTCTCTGGACACGTACCCCATTCCCGCCCAACTCTGCCACCCACATTTTTGAACCAAGGAGTGACGGTCTCTGGATACAGAGTAGGTCACTTCAGACTGAGATGAAGAGAATTTGTTTTTGCCATTCAGAGGGTGGCGAACATTTGGAATTATCTATCCCAGACGGATATGGGGGGGCTGAGTCCCTGAGTATATTTAAGAAAGAAATAGATTCCGAGAGGCAAAGAGAATAAGGAGAGAGGAGTATGGCATTGAGATAGAGAGTCATCTATGATTATGTTGAATGGCAGAAACGATGGGCTGAATGGCCTACACGTCCACTTATTTTCTGTGTATTGTGTCATAATCTAACCACGACTCCACACACACAAAAAATACAGGTAATCACGAGTCACATTTCAAACAGGCAGCTATTCCAGAAAAAGGACTGAAGATGAATACTGGAAACAGCGTGGTGTCTGGGAAACCAATATCCTCTGATCATTCCCTGCACTTTGGCTCAAAAGGTATACTCTGGCTTGTAAATCATGCAATATGTTTGATGACCAGCTCAAATTGTACCAAACAAAAATAATAAAGATGCCCCGGAGGTTTCATGGTTGTCCAAGGAGTTAGTGCTGTAACCTTTCTAAAGCCTTCGTGCACATGTAGTGTGTTTTTCTTTGGTTTTATTAATGCTTTTTTTACATAGAGGGTGCTGCGTGTGTGGGATGAGCTGCCAGAGGAAGTGGTGGAGGCTGCTACGATTACAATTAAAAGGTATCTGGATGGGTATAAAGAATAGGAAGGGTTTAGAGGGATACGGGCCAAATGCTGGCAAGTGGGAGTAGATTATTTAAGGCTATCTGGTAGGCATGGATGAATTGGACCGAAGGGTTTGTTTCCATGCTATACACCTCTAACACTCTATGGCTTTATACCTCAAATGTCCATTTGCCCCTTGAATTTGCAGGTTAGATTTTCACTCAGTCTATTTGCTCACCATGTCTTCCCTGGCTCGCAATTTGAGCTGTTCCACTATCATAATGTAGACTACGGCCTCACCTGGAGATCAGTTCTGGATATGACAGTGCCTTGCCTGTCTTGCCTCCACATGTCCATCCACTATAACAGGAGGACACAAGTTACTTTCTTTTCTGACAAATAGGATCAAAGTCTTTGCTGGGAGTAAAAGTCCTAAATGAAATGTGTGTTTGGACAGTTTGCATTCTGTTCAGTCGAGCACAGCTTGGATTTCTGCTCTACTTTTTTCCTCGGCACTCATTGCTTTTTCTTTTGATGTTTCTCATTGAACTGCAGGCTGCTAAAATTTAGCAGTCTGTTTGATCACTCAGAATGTAGCATTGGGATTTTCAAAGTGGAGCTTCAGCTGTGCCTTTTGTAAACTATAAAGATCAAAGAAGACAAAGAAGTTGGTGTTGGTGACTATAGAACAGTGTTTGTGGTGACTTGTCCTCTCAACAATCCGGATGAAATGGGCAAGGGAGGAAAGAAAACTGACAAAACCCTTACATCAGTGAACATTGTAATTGCAACATATTTCCTGTAGTTTCTTTTTTAACTTTTTCAGCCTCAACTATAATCTCTTCCTTGCCCCTCTTACAGCCCATTCCCTTTTCCTGCCAGCCTTTCTTTCGGTCTTCGAACGTCGTAAGCCTGCTACCGGGATGAGTACTCAGAAAATTCTGTTACCTCAGGTGACAAGCTTGTATCTTGTTGCTGAACGTAATGCCCTTGCAGGGAAGGCAGTGATCATCTTTTTGGCCAACTCACGATCAACATGAGGGGCAGCATCGGACTGATCCTTGGGACCACGCTGATGGTATATAGGCTCTCGCATTCTTTCTATGGCTGTGAAATATGGACAACTTACTGCTATCAAGAAACTCAAAAATTTCATTCTCACTGTCTGCGGCTCATTGTGGATGTAACTTGGGAGGTCAATCAGGGACTCAGCTGCCCTCTGAAAGGCTGAAGTTTGTCATAGAGAATTAAACTTTCTGATCTGCAAGAGGGAAGGCCATCACAAGCCCATGGAATAGCTGTGTGATAACGGAGGTGTAACCAGACAATTTGAAGGGTGCCTAAAGCTTTGCTTACAGGAGTGCTTTAAAGGCCATAGACTTTGTTGCAGCAGGGAGTCACTAGCAAACAACAGAGAGAAATGGCAGCACCTCCTATGAGCTGTCACCCATCACCTCCAATGATTAGTGTCTACACTGGCTGGGAGCAAATGTCAGTGCTGACAAACCAGCACCCACAATGACACTTGTAGCTTCTCAAAGACTGTCCTCTTCAGCTATTGGCGCAGGTGTCCCACATGAACGTGGCCCCATCTGGAATGAATTGTTTGCATTTCTATCCTCTTTCTCAGCTGGAAGGATGGCAGATGCTGTTTACTTTCTGGACTCCTCTTGCGGCTGTTCTCTCCGCAAGTGTCTTGAGAGCTGGATCCAGCAATATTGAATCACCTCACCAGATCACCACATAGTTTCATCTTGAACAGGGGCTGCTGAGTAAGGTTCGGAGCAGTGGATTGGGACCAAGAGTTTCCTGATTGGATCGGGGCCTTTGACTCATTGTATCCTCCATCTTAACCCAGCCCCAACCACACTACTGTGGCAACTGAAACCAGCTAAAGGCAGGGATCAAATTTGGACACTTGTGGAATGCAAAACTTTTAGCAACTGACATACAAAACCTATTCTTTCCAAAATCCTAAAGCTTAAAACAACAACCTTCATGAAAAATGAATACTTTTCATTTGTCTGTGTGTTTTTTAAAAAAAGATTTCTAATCTGACTGTTGATGTCTTTTGGGAAATCTGTAAAAGCAAAATGACAGGAGTGGAATCAAACACAGATTAAGTCAATATGTGGCTGTTTGAACAAGTTAATTACCTAATGTATCCCTTGAGTATCCAGTGTCAGTTGAAATACCACACTAGTCAAGGTTCTTTTCTAGTATTGGGTGTAGTTTTGACCATGCAAAATGGAGTCTTTGGAGAACTTCATGCTGACCCTTCTAACTGGACTCAATGGGTTGAATGACCTGCTTCCACACTGCAGGGACTCTAATAATGAAGAATGATGAAGAAAGGAGCAGACTGGTGGGCCCGTGCTACTTTGTTTCTTTATTGTGTTAAAATACGCAAGCGTTTTACTAACCTAATTTTAAAAGGATGCAAGGAACACAAGCATTTGGACTCAGCAAAATGTTGTTTCAATCATAATTTCCACTCCTGTTATTTCGGGAGTTCCGTTACGTTCACATTTGGTCTTTCCTTCTCAACTTCTCCTTTTTCTGCAGAGTCATGTTTTCAAGTCATTTTAGTTCCCTTGCAGTTATAGTTATTTTTAATAGCTTTTCCTTTGTACTTTATTTTGTGTATTTCCCTTTTAGAATGCAACAACTAGGAGCAGGAGTAGGCCATCTGGCCCTTTGAGCCTGTTCCGCCATTCAATTGCCGATGATGGTCTTACAGATAATTAACAACTGTTCAGTGGTTAGAGAAAGAAGGTGTCTTACAAACCTCTTTGAACAGATTTTTCTTCTAGTGATTACACTCCTTCAACTCACTTTGTAAAATTTCAGATACTATTTCAGGCACCCTGCAGATGCTGTGTCAGCAAAATGTATATGGTATTGTGTTAAAGTATTATCACTAATCTACTTGTGGAAATCTCCACATGTTCAAAGCGCAAGTGTTTCATATCCACGTGCTGAATGCATTGGATTATGCTCTTGATTTTTCAGCAAGGTGGTTTCAATAATTCATTATTGACATAATAGATGGAACTCCCTTGGCATTAGTCACAACGAGCCTGTGGATATATGGTTTTGTGCTCAGAATCTTCAAACCTCTCCCACTCCTGGCAGAACCACAGCTAAGTGAGGATGATCTCCAAACTCAAAAGCTTGCTGTGTGACTGAAAAACCTCTTAGTTTTAATAAGAAATTATTCGTTTGTCAGATGTGCGTGTCACTGGCCGCCCAGCATTTATTGCCCATCCTTAGAGACGGTGGTGGTGAGCTGTCTTCTTGAACCGCTGCAGTCCACCTGCTGTGGGTTGACGCACAGTGCCATTATGGAGGGAATTCCTCCATTTTGACCCAGCAACAGTGAAGGAATCGTGATATGTTTCCAACTCAAGATAGTGAGTGGCTTGGAGGGGAACTTGAAGGTGGTGGTGTTCCCATGTATCTGTTGCCCTTATCCTTCTAGCTGGAAGTGGTCGTGAGTTTGGAAGGCGCTGTCTGCAGATCTTTGGTGAATAGTTCGGAATGTGATAATGCAGTGTTTCCCAAACCACTTCTGTTGTGACCCATTTTTCATGCCTCAGGTTTAGAATGAGTCCCATTGAAATTTGTGTTTGTGTGTGTCAATCTGTATATGTGTGAGAGAGAAGGCCATAGCAGCAGAGAAGAGCATAAACTCCCCTCCCCTTCTGTTCACCAACCAGTCCTATCTCAACTCCAATAGCCTATTTATATGCCACCCTTCCGCTCATCCTCATCTCTCCCTCCCTCTGTTCACCATCAGCCTCATCTCCTTCCTTCCTTCCTCCACTATCCTCTTGGTGCAGCTGATTAAAGAAAGGGCAGGATAAACACAAGGCAGGAATCAGGTCTCAGTCGGCAGTTGATTGGTCCCACATCCTCCCAATTCAAACCAAGTGAGCGTTTTGAAGAGGCCAAACAGCTGTCTTGGATCTGACCTTCCGAGGTTGCGACCCTCAAATTTTTGGCTGGCTTGCAACCGGCAGTTGAGGAAGTCCTACCATAAAGGAAGCGACAAAAACGGAAATGGCTTGAAAAGCTCAGCTCTAAGAAATCAGAGTTAACGTTTCAGGTCCAGTGACTGCTGCTCAGAAATTTCCTCAGATTTTGCTGCCGGCTCTCTGTTTGCAGCTCAGAAGATCATTGCCTCTTCATTTGGACCATGAGCACAACAAATGTTTGTTATTTGAGTTCTGTGCTGTTGGCCTCTGCCAGAGGCACAGCTGAGCTTAGTCAGCAAGTGGGGTGTGTGGCTGACAGCTTCCCTTAGGCAAAGTAAATTCTGATAATGGTGGCTTTTTACTTTGTGCAACATTTAATGAATCAAAGTGATGCACAATCAGAATAAGGAACGATTGTGCTGACGGTGTATGTTTATTTTCCTCACTCCTGATTTAAGGAAATCTTCAATCAAATCAACAAAACCTCCCCAAGAGGTCACTTTGTAAGTGAGCAAACATAACTGTCAGATGAGTAGCATCTCCTGAAGATGTGAAGGCATTGGTTGGATTTTCAATTCGTCAGAGTATCGTTTTTATGAGAGAGGACCTCCGTTATTGAAAGATTAATTTTAACCCTCAAGATTGTGTAATTCAGCATTATATGTTTTTTCGTAATTTATGAAAGGTCAAGGGTAGATCAGAATGTCTTCTTGGAATGAGTTATGTGCATTAAGGTGTGTGTTTAAGACTCTGCTTTTGTTGAATGTGGACTGAGCTGCAATGAGCCCATTGTCAACATATTGTCAATTTTCTTTCTCAAAAGGAAACTGCAAATGGTAAAAGTTCAGAACGAACATATAGTGGAGCCCATAAATTGTGGGGTTTGACACTGACCATAGACAGGAAATTACACACTTGAAATTAAGCTGGTTAGGTTTCGATTCAAGTTTCCTTTAAAACTTCATTCATGTTATCACAAATGTGGGACATCAATAAACCAGTCCTGACTCCCCACATCTACAAGGCACAAGTCAGAGCTATGATGGAGCACTGACTCTTTTCCTTGACAAGTCCAGACACCATCTAGGACAAAAGAGTCCAATTGTAAGTAATCACTGCCTCCACCACTGATGCACTATAGTGTGTACCATATGAAAGAAATATCGGAGCAACTGTCTCTTCAACAGCACATGATGTTTACCCACTCAGGACAAAAGCAGCAGATACATGGGAGCACAGACACCTATTTCTCAGTTGACTTTAGCCAACTCTGTCTTTGTACCTTTTGTAATTCCTATTATGAATGTTTACGTGACAGTTTTCTTGCTCACAAATTGCGTATAAAATTCAATCTGTTCTGATCAATCTTCCTCAGAGTACCCTTCACCCTGAGATCATTTATTAATCACATCTCATTAGGAGATCCAGAATTGCCTGTTCTCTCATTGGTTCCACAGTGCATTTTTCTGTGAAATAGCCCCAAGTGCACTGTATGCACTTAAAACCCAAGATTGCTTTTTCCAATTTGTCCATGAAGATTTAAAATTGCAGTAATTTTACATACAAGTTACTGTTATTTCTTGATTTATACCCTGCCTGGCAGCTTGACAGCTGATAAACTACGCCCACCAGCAAATTATTTCTCTCACTGTTTCTTATAGAGTTATGTACCACCCTCTGCGTGAAAAAGTTGCCCTTTAGGTCTCTCTTATATCTTTCCCCCCTCACCGTAAACCTATGCCCTCTAGTTTTGGACTCCCCCACCCCAGGGAAAAGACTTTGTCTATTTATTCTATCCATGCCCCGCATGATTTTATAAACCTCTATGAGGTCACCCCTCAGCCTCCGATGCTCCAGGGAAAACAGCTCAGGCTTATTCAACCTCTCCCTCTAGCTCAAATCCTCCAACTCGGGCAACGTCCTTGCAAATCTTTTCTGAGCCCTTTCAAGTTGCACAACATCTTTCTGATAGGAAGGAGACCAGAATTGCACGCAATATTCCAACAGTGGCCTAACCAATGTCCTGTACAGCTGCAACACGACCTCCTCAATCAAACTAATTCTACGTTTTGATCTTCTGAGTGCAGATCCTTTCTCACTACTTTAATGATCTCAGTCTTTATTAGTTACTTCCCCTCTTTTGCTTTTCCTCTTACCTTTTCAAAATGTTAAATACACTTGAATGTTCCGTTCCTGGACTGACTTTTGGCCTGGGAGCATGGCCACATTTTGCACAAGGCTTGACCTGGGCACATTGAATCTTGAAGCAACATAAAGGGTGATGGAATACACCAGTATAAATGAATTTTAGGTGTATCTCACTGATTATTTGAAATTCCCTGTTTTCCACTGGTTCACCTGACTTCTGCCCAGAATTTGCTGATATTACTATTGCAAGTCAATACTCCAACCTCCTCTCCATCCCCACTCCCAAGAAGAATAGAATAGTAGATTCTCTACATTAGGAAAGTAGGCCATTAGACCCATTGAGACCACACCACCCCTCTGTAGAGTATCCCACCCAGATCCACTCCCCTACCCTATCCCTGTAACCCTGCATTTCCCATGGCTAATCCACCCTAACCTGCACATCCCTAATCACTATGAGCAATTTAGCTTAGTCAATCCACCCTAACCTGCACATCCCTCATCACGATGAGCAATTTAGCACAGTCAATCCACCCTAACCTGCACATCCCTAGTCACTATGAGCAATTTAGCATAGTTAATCCACCCTAACCTGCACATCCCTAGTCACTATGAGCAATTTAGCATAGTTAATCCACCCTAACCTGCAGTCTTATTCCCTCCTCCTCCTCCTCCCTGCCTCCACTCCAGTGAATCCAAAGAATTTCAGATCCTGACCGTGGCCAATTCCACTAACAACCTGCAAGACATTACCGAGGTACATCTCCAAAAACAGTGAAGCATCTGAAATAATCAAGTTTGGGGTCTAATTATCTTCTTTGTCAAAATAACAGTAAACACTTTGGTGTTCGGCAATGCGCTTTATTTGTAACAATGCCTGTACTTTGTTCTGAGCAATTTCAAAGTTGCATCTTTATCTAAACTTGGGCCGCATGCTAAGTTTTTTATTCTCCCCCTGAAGATTCTCATGGGTCTGTGACAGGAAATTCAGAGTGCTGATGCAAAGGGTTGCAAAAGCCAGCACTAGGGAGAGGAGTTCTTATTTTGGGACTGGGAGTTCTATCTTTGATACAGGCAATGCCACTGATAGCTGTTTGAACATGCCTCCACAGAACTGAGAGGCCACAATCAGATACTGGTGCTGCATTCCAATGACCCACCCATCTGTCCCTTTTCAGTCAGAGATAGCGTGCAGTGTTAAGTAACCTGCAGAACAAGGGCAAAATACAAGGAAGTCTCGCTCATAAATTAAACTCTTGTCGTTACTTTGGTTTTCTCTCCTTTTGTTTAGTAAGTCTTTTTAACAGTGGCCAGCATTCCTCTGTGAGGTCATTGTTTCGCGTCTTACAGCAGTGTTCCCGGTTGCCTGTGTTGGTTTTGGATTACAGTTTGTATGGTGTCCAAAAGCCTCTCCAGAAAATGAAACTTTCTCAGGCTAAAATAGAGCTAGTGTCTCACAGGGGAGTTCTTGGCTGGCTTCTATTCTTTGAACAGCCTGGTTTCAAATCTCCCGTGCCAGGACACTACACGAATCAGCGATCGGTTTGGAGGCAACTGATATTTCTGCAGGGGAAACTCCTCTTGCTGAAAAAGAAAAAGAAAACATCTTTAATGAATGACATTTGTATTATAAGGAAGAAAACCAAGAACCCAAATGCTTCTTGCAGATGTTGTAAATCTGAAATTACAGATCTGGAAAATAGCAGAAATGCTTCTACCACTCTGAAATTGTGGATTTGAAATGTACAACTTCTTACGACAATGCATTTTGCAGCAGACCGAGGTCATTTATTTAACTTTGTTACAAATATTGTGTGCGTTGAACTGAAAGCCGTTAATTGTGTGTTGTTGAAACCAATTTAACCCCCTTTGGCCTTAAATGTTACTGTTTTTCTTTTACATGTGGACAATTTGGAGAGACCTCTCTCACTTGCTGTCTCACTCTGCGTATCTAACCAAATAGCTGCCCCGTAATGCTGTCGTATCCTGTTTTTGCTTTTTCAGAGTATGTGTCTCCTCTCCCAAACCTTGCCATCTTTCAGTCCAATCTGAAGCCTTCCCCTGGCCCTTGTTATTTGATTTGCCAGGACACTGGTCCCTGCACAGTACAAACAAAGTCCCTCCCACTGAAACAGGTCCCTGCTACTCCAAGTTCTGCTGCCATTGCCTCACAAACTGAAATCCATTCCACCCTCAGCAATCTCTGAGCCATGTGTTTAACATATTTCCTTACCTTGAGTCAGTTTGCCGATGGCTCAGGTAGTAATTCTGCGGTTATTGTCTTGGAGGACTTGATTTGTAATTGAGCTTCCAACTGTTCACCATCTTTCAGCAGGGCCCCCTTTCCAGGCTCATCAGTGTCATTGGCACCAAGATGAATGATGACAACTGGATCCCTCCGCTTCCTCTCCAGCCCTGAGGAGATTTCCTGAAGCCCTGCTCCAGGCACACAACACAGCCTTTAGAACTTGCACTCACGGCTGCAGAGGACAGCATCCAATCCCTAATTATATTGTCCCCTGTCACAACTATGTTTTTAGTTCCTCCCCTGTACCACAGTACTGTAGTGAGTCCACTCAACTGCTCCGTAGTCCCCACTCTCCTCCACACAGCTTGCAAGAACCTCATAACTGGGTAGCACGGTGGCTCAGTGGTTAGCACCAGGGAACCAGGTTCAATTCCCACCTTGGGTGACTGTGTGGAGTTTGCACATTCTCCCCGTGTCTGCATGGGTTTCCTCCCACAGTCCAAAGATGTGCTGGTCAGGTGAATTGGCCATAACATTAGGTGGGTTAGTCAGGAATAAATATAGGGGGTAGGGGAATGGGTCTGGGGTGGGTTACTATTCAGACAGTCGGTGTGGACTTGTTGGGCCAAAGGGCCTGTTTCCATACTGTAGGGCATCTAATCTAATCTAACCTAAATTGCAGGAATCAAGACTCCTTGAAAGTTATCCCCGGGTCCCCCTGCCTGCCTCACCTGCTACATTTTTGTTTAAGAGGAATATGCCCAGCTTTCATTGCTGTGCACCACCTATTTGAGTTTCCTTCCAGCTTGAGAAGGAAGAATCACTCGATGCTATTTCGAGATGTCTTGTTTTACATTCACCACTGAATCAAAAGGTTGAGTTCAAGTCTTGCAGAATAGACCTGATCTCAATCTACAGGCTGACTGTTGTGCAAGTCTTTGAAGGAGCGCTGTATTGTTGAAGGAGTTATTTTTCAGATAATCAGTTAAGCCATCTGTCCTTTCCAGTGCATGTAAAAGATCCTATGGCACCACACATAAGAAGAACTGAGGAATCCTTGTTTTGGCCAGTATCTATACCTCATTATCTCTTTGTGGGATCAAATCTATGCTAATTGGCTGCTGCAATTGCTACATAGAATACACAGTGACTACACTTCAAAATTAGCTTTGATGGTTATAAATCTCTTTACAATGTCCTGCCATCATGAGATGCATGTTATAAATGCAAAGTTCATATGCAGTAATGCAGGACATGTTTGTGTAAGTCTCTGTCTCTATAATTTAAATGAGCTAAAAACCTTTTTTTAAACTTACTGGTTTTTTAATAATATATGAGTGTATAAGCTTAGAGTATAAAATTGCCATAGTCTTGCCAGACCAGACTGCCCCTTCATTAGGGAGGCAACCGGTGATGATTTAATCTGAAGTCATCACACCTCAGGTGAGGGGAGAGGTTGAGAAGGAGTCCTTAATGGTAATCTTAACGAGTGTGGGACTTGAATGTTGGCATCATTCTGTATTGCAAACCAGCCATCCAAACTAACTGACTCTTGCAAGTGTATATACCGTTACAACAGGCACATTTGAAAACAGCATTTTACAGAACTTCAGCCCTTTTTTATTTTCATGGAAAGAGAGGTTTTTTTTAAATCAAGAAAGTCATATTAACATACTGGACCTACTCCGTTGACATTGTTCATGTAATAATGTTGTACTTCAACATGTTACAAACATGAATTGTATTGTAACGTCTCTTGGTGATACTGTGTTTGGGTGTCAGTCTGTAGTTTGTCAGGGATAGGGAAACAACCTGTGTTGATAAATGACCTTTTTTATGCTGTCCCAGACTGACTGAAGGATCATTAAGTACTACCTTGAGTCTCGTTTGGGAAAGCAGCATCAGATTTGTCCACAGTAAAGTCCCATAAAAACAGCAACCATCACCAGGTTGAAGGATAAATATTAACCAGAATACCGTTTTTAAAAACTCCAGTGTTCTTCTTCAAGTAATGATATCGGATCTTTTATACTACCTTAGGAAGGCAAATGAGGCCTGAACTAATTGACAAATCATTCAAAAGACTGTGTTCCTACTTCAGTCTCTACTAAAATGAAAGTGTGGATTATATGTGCAAGTCTTAGAATAGAGATCTGAACACATGATCTTCTGACTTGATGTTAAGACACTGAATCAAGACTGGCCTCTGCTAAGAATAAAAGATATTTTCATAAATCAAGTGCATGTACTGTATCTCTGTCTACCTGGATGACCAATTTGTATGAAATCAGGTTGGGGAGGTGATCAAGAGGTTTGTGACAAAACTCAATTGGGTGATTAATGATGACGGTAACTGTAAACTGTAGGAGGATCAAGTGGACTGAGCAGCGCAAATGGAATTCAATCCGGAAAGGTGCAAGGTAAGGAACTTGGGGAGGGGTAACAAGCCAAGAGATTACACTCTGTGTGACCTAATCCTGGAAAGTACTGAAGATCAGAGGGAGCCTGATGTACGTATTCATAGATTCCTGAGGGTAGCTGAGAGGTGGATAAGGTGGTTGAGAAGACAAATGGGATAGTTATTATTACGCAGGGGTTAGAATACAAGAGTGGGGAGGTTATGCTGTAACTGTGTAGCATGATGGTTAGGCCTGTTATGCTGGGGTACTGCATGTAATTGTGGTCACCACATTCTAAGACTTAAGATTTAGAATTTATTGTCATGTACATTCAAGTACAGGAGTACAGTGAAAAGTACAGTGCGGCATCATCTTGGGTGCAAAAGATACCAGATATCAGTGACTGCACGAGAGAGGGGTGAGGAAGACATTTTCCAGCTGAAGGGTCTCCACTATGAGGAAAGATTGGATAGGATGGGGTTGCTTTCCTTGGAGCAGCAGGAGTTGAAAAGGGACCTAATAGAGATGCATAAGATGGTGAGTGGCATACAGAGGTATCTTTTCCACTAATAGAAGGGTCAATGACCAGACAGTACAGGTAAGAGGTGCAGGAGAGTTGAGAATTTATTAACTCGGAGAGTGGCGAGAGTCTGGAACTGACTGCTTAAAGGGGTGGATGAGTGAGAAACTCTTGTAACATTTAAACGGTAATTAAATGTTCACTTGTATTGCTGTAGTCTCCAAGATTCCAGGCCAGAAGCTGGAGAATGGGATTTGTGTGGTCAGGTCTTTGTTGACCAGTGTGGACCAAATGGCCTTCTGTCTAGATCTTTGAGGTTCTTTAAAGGAACCTCGATTTATGTGAAGCTCACAGGCAGGGAGTATTTTGTTCGGTTAATCAAATGCCGGATAATCGAATGCTGGTTAACATAGTTCAGCCCAACATCGGGATCTTGCAATCATGCCTGATAATCTGAAATTCAGATAATTGAATACCAGATAATAGAGGTTCCACTGTATTGTCGTTCTATCTGAGGTATTGGAGCCAGAGGTTGATTTTAGAAACCAGGTTTTTCACTCGATACAAACTGCACATTTTTTGATATCAACATTAATAACTTAAATATTTACTTTTCCACAATTTCATGTTAAGACTGAATTGCTTAATTAAAAGAAAATAGCTTCAAGCACTTTTCAGCCACTGTTGTAATATCCAGAAAGTTACAGCCAATTTACTCAAAGCATGTGCCCTTTAGCTACTATTCTGTAATGATAGATATTGATCTGGACACTGAGATAACTCTCTTGCTGTTCCACAAAAAAGGGGAACTTTCACATCCATTTGACATGATCTCAGTACATGTCCTCTCATTTGGGAAAAACAGCAACCCCTGGCAATGTGGCACTCCCTTAGTACTGTGCTGAACTATCAGCCTTGCTTTCTGGGCATGCATTGCAGAATGGAGCTTGAACCCAGAATTGTGTGACTCCGAAGTGAAAGAGCTACCAATTGGAATGATATTTTTGCACTTGGGTTTGCAGACACTGTACAGTATAATCCATGATGAGGAGGTGCCGGCGTTGGACTGGAGTGGACAAAGTTTAAAAATCACACAACACCAGGTTATAGTCCAACAGTTTTATTTGGAAGCACTATCTTTTGGAGCACTGCTCCTTCATCAGGTAGCTAGTGGGGCAGGATCATAGGACACAGAATTTATAGCACAAGATCATAGTGTCATACAACTGACATGATATATTGAACAAACCTAAATTGCTATCAAGTCTCCCATCTTTTAGAATGGGTTGCAAGTTTCGATTCATTTATATTAAAATACCAGAACTTCTTTCAAGTCACATTCCTGAGATAATTAAAGGTTTTATATTTTAAAAAATGACATCTCAGCTCAGACAATGCATTAAAGGTGTGAGGGAGTCTATATGTATTCCAACCTTGCGTCAGACTGATTTTATTTCCAAAGTTGGAATTTATAAAATGTCACATGGATTGACTGCCTGCAGATTGTGTGCGTTTTGAGCAAAATAGAATGCATATGCAAATGCAAGTTCACCCCATGGACTGATGTGTGTGTGCATGCATGTGAGGGAGGGAGAGAGGAGGGGGGAGTGTATGTGCATGTGAGTGTGACTGAATATAAGCCTGTGGGAGGGTGTTTGCGTGGGTGTGAGTGTGAGGAGTGTATGTGTGTGTCTGAGAGAGAGTATGTGTATGAGAGAGGGTCTGCTTGAGTGTGTGAGAGTGTATAGTGTAGTGGGGTCACCTGTAGTGTGACATGAACCTCAGGTCCCAGTTGACGCCATCCTTTTGGGTATCAAACTTGGCTATCAGCCTCTGCTCGGCCACTCTGCATTGTTGCGTATCCCGAAGTCCGCCTAAGAGGACGGCCACCCGAAGATCCGAGGCCGAATGTCCCTGACTGCTGATGTGTTGCCTGACTGAGAGGGAACATCCCTGTCTGGCGATTGTTGCACGGTTTTCATTCATCCATTTGTTGTAGCGTCTGCTTGGCTTCCCCAGTGTACCATGCCCCGGGGCATCCTTGCCTGCAGTGTATGAGATAGACACTGTTGGCCAAGTCACATGAATACCTGCTGTATACATGGTGGGAGGTGTCCCCATGTGTAATGGCGGTATCCATGTCGATGCTCTGACACATTTGTTGTGTTTGTTATGGCAGGGTTGTATGATGTTGTGGTAGATGTTGCCCTGAAGGCTGGGCTGTTTGCTGCGAACAATGGTCTGTTTAAGATTTGGCAGTTGTTTAAAGGTGAGAAGTGGAGGCATTGGGAAGGTCTTGGCGAGATGCTCATCCTCATCGACAATGTGTTATAGGCCACGAAAAACATGGCACAGCTTCTCCGCTCCCGGGAAGTACTGGTCAACGAAGGGTACCCTATTAGTAGTATCCCTGTTGGTAGTCTGTCTCCTGAGGAGGTCATTACGGTTTCTCGCTGTGGCATGTTAGAACTGGCGATCGATGAGTTGAGCATCGTATCCTGTTCTTAAGAGGGTGTTCTTCTGAACCTTCAGGTGTCTGTCGTGTTCCTCCTCATCTGAACAGATCCAGTGTATGCGTTGTCCGTAGGGGATGGCTGTTTTAATATGTTTAGGGTGGAAGCTAGAGAAGTGTAGCATTGTAAGGTTCTCCTTGGGTTTACGGTACAGTGAAGTACTGAGGTGCCTGAACCTGATGGAGATGCATGTGCCCAAGAATGAGACCAATACTAAAGAGTAGTCCGTGGTGAACTTGATGGTGGGATGAAACTCATTGATATCACTGTGTGGATGTTTCAGTGACTCCTCGTCATGGGTCCAGAGGAAGAAAATGTCGTCAGTATATCTGGTGTATAGTGCAGTTTGGAGGTTCTGTGCAGCAAAGAGGTCTTGTTCGAACTTGTGCATGAAAATATAGCATAATCCATGGCATTGATGATGATTAAGCCCACCCATGCCCCAGTATTTACAGGAAGGGCAGAAAGGGTACAGGGGAGAGAGGAAACCACTGGAGAATGTGTCAAGCCCAACAATGCAGAGGTCCTATTCCAATTTAAGGCAGGAGGTCGGTTTTTGTTTCTTCCTATTCCCATTCTTAGGATAATTGTCAGCTGGGGGTGGAGGTCAAAGATCAGGGTCTGCAGCCAGCTCTCTTCGCTGTCTCATCAGTGACCTTCTGTTAATCAGAACATCAGAAGTGATGATGTTTGCTGCAGACCCCTTGGATATTGAACCAAGCTATGCACTATGTCCTGCAAAACCTGGGCAACATTCAGGCATGGGATAATAAGTAGCAAGTAACATGATCCCTCCACACAACTGGTAAGCAATGGGCATCTCCAACAAAAGGAAATCAAACCATTAAATGGTATACTTTTGAATGCCATGTGTCAGACAATGATCGTCGCCAACAAGAAAGAATCTGTTTAACTGGTCAATGGCAGTCAGCTGTATCCATTGTTGAATGGATTTTTGACCAGTAACTGCATTGAACTTGCTGATGAAATAATGTGGCTACAGAAGCTGGGAATTGTGCAGAAGGTAACTTGCCTGCTCACTGCCTAGAGACCAGGCACATGTCAGTCAGGTGACGGAATCCTTCTTCTTGCCTGGAGGAGTGTAACTCCAAGAAAACGCTGGGAGCTTGACATTGTCCAACACAAAGCATCTTGCTTCAACTATACCTCTGTTTATTCACTCCTCCACTAGCGTAACATGTACAGGCAACAGCTTTCCAAGGCCCCTTTGACTGTACTTCCCATCTCACAACACCTTTCACTAAGGACAAAGGCTTTAGCACCACATGCAAGTTTCCCTTCAACTCAAACACCATCCTGACTTGGAAATACCCTGCCACTCCTCCTCCTCCATCACTGAATCAAAATCCTGGAATTCCTTATTTCTGGGAGCTCTTTCACCACAGATACTGCAGCAGTTCAAGAAGGCAACCTTCTGTCAGGGTTCTTGAGATGGTCAGTAAACACTGAGTGCCCATATCTTATGTACAAAAGAATATGCACTTTGGAATGGCTGCAGGTGCACATGCTGACATTTTGATGTGTTCAAAGTTTGTGCGAAGATTTGTAGCTCGGGTGCTCGTTGTTGTGGTTCTGTTCGCCGAGCTGGAAGTTTTTGTTGCAAACGTTTCGTCCCCTGGCTAGGCGACATCATCAGTGCTTGGGAGCCTCCTGCGAAGCGCTTCTTTGATGTTTCCTCCGGTGTTTATAGTGGTCTGTCCCTGCCGCTTCCGGTTGTCGGTTTCAGCTGTCCGCTGTAGTGGTTGGTATATTGGGTCCAGGTCGATGTGTTTGTTGATGGAGTTTGTGGATGAATGCCGTGCCTCCTAGAGGCATCAAAGAAACATCAAAGAAGCGTTTCGCAGGAGGCTCCCAAGCACTGATGATGTCGCCTAGCCAGGGGACGAAACGTTTGCAACAAAAACTTCCAGCTCGGCGAACAGAACCACAACATTTTGATGTGTTCCCACTTTTCAGTGGATCAGTGGAGTGCTGTTGGTCTGGGAGGCTCATCTGACTGTCTGTCTGATTTCCCTTATCTATTTATGCTGCCTTGGGATTTACACCTTTTTGTTTTTTTTCTCTTTTGTCTGCCACAGCTGTTCAAACATAATTGCTTATATGTGGTTTGTGGGCATGAAATTCAGCTACTTTGTATAATCAAAGGCAAAACGAGATGAATCACACCTGCCTGGACAGGCCCCATCAGAAACACAGTGGACAAAAGAAAGCATATTTGTATAAAGATGAACGAGGATGGATCAAGGGAATTCCCCAAGTTGGCTGTTCTTGAAGAGCTTTTGTATTTTGGCTGAACCCTTGGCAGGTATTTGATACACCACCTCTGATGTGCCTTTTCTGTTGATGAGATGACCATTTTGCTGATGAGAACACTGCTTCTCAGTCTTCCTTCTCCAAGTACTTTTATTTGTTTGCAAGAGGCACAGAGTGACTGGTTCACGCTTATAAAAGTGTTTGGCTTATGAGTTAAACATTACAGCTTACCGAAACTGATATGGGGAAATAAATTGTTTAAAGTTTGAGATACTTTCTATTGCAGGGGAGCAACAGCTCATTTCTTACCAGAGGTCTGATGACTTCTACCTCAAACGTTCACATGCACAAGCTGTTCATGTGGGAGCAGGTTACAGTTGTTAACAAGTGGGGGGAGGCCTTTGGTAGGCATAACTGGTCACCATTTTACAGATCAATCAGCCACTTGCTGCTGGCCAAATCTCCCATTGTATATAACCCCCAGGCTCTAGCTGGTCAGTAGCTAGACTTTCCCCACTGCTTGAACCAACAGCTGTGTAAACCACACTCGCAGTGAGTGTCAGGTAACTTAATTTTCAGAAGTGCAGCAATCACTTCCATCCTTGGTTTTAAAACATTCCTTCCACCATTTCAGTCCACAATCAAAAATACAGCAAATTATAAAGGTGCAGTCTTTGCATCATCTCTATCTTAAAAGGGAGACCCATAATTTTGAGGTGTATTCTTCCTCCTGTTTCGAGGTTCCCCCACATGGGGAAAAAACCTTCTCAAGCTTATATCCTTTTGAGATCCCTCACAATTTTAAATGTAAGTCAATGAGATAACCTTTTTATTTTCTAAATGGCAATGAGCATGACCCCAAACTGCTTCTCCTTTCTTAACACACCTCCTTCATCCTAGGAATTTGCCCAGAGAACCGTCTTTGTATTGTCCTCACAATTAGTATTTTTACGTATCTCTGTGTCATCATCAAGTTTGACAAAAGCAAATCTTTCTTCAAATCATGAAGATAGATCATAAACAATTGATGTTTAGCGCCAGTCCCTTTGGGACTCTGCTTGTTGTGGTTTATTAATTTGAAAACTTATAAACCATGGATACTGCTGAATGCCATTGACAGGTAAAAGGATCCTTTCTTGTTGGAGATGATCATTGTCTGACACATGGCATTCAAAAGTATACTCATTTATATTTTTGCTCGTTCTTGCCCTCTCTCTCTCCAGGAAAGGTAGGACTTGAACCCGGACCATTCAGCCCAGAGTTGATGACATTTTCACTGATCTACAAGATCCTACTTAGTCTTAAAGATCAGGTACTTTCAAATTGCATTTTGGGAAAGCAAATCTTAGCAGGACTTATACACCTAATGGTAAGATCCTTGGGAGTGTTGCTGAACAAAGACACCTAGGAGTGCAGGTTCATTGCTCCTTAAAAGTGGAGTTGCAGTGAAGAAGGTGTTTGGTATGCTTTCCTTTATTGGTCAGAGTATTGAGTACAGGAGTTGGGAGATCATGTTGTGGCTGTACAGGACATTAGTTAGGCCACAGTTGGAATATTGCATGCAGTTCTGGTCTCCTTCCTATCGAAAAGACATTGTGAAACTTGCAAGGTTTCAGAAAAAATTTACAAGGATATTGCCAGGGTTGGAGGATTTGAGCTATAGGGAGAGGTTGAACAGGCTGGGGCTGTTTTCCCTGGAGCGTCGGAGGTTGAGGGGTGACCTTATAGAGGTTTATAAAATCATGAGGGGAATGGATCGAATAAATAGATAAGGGGCAACTTTTTCACGCAGATGGTAGTATGTGTGTGGAATGAGCTGTCAGAGGAAGTGGTGGAGGCTTGTTCAAATGCAACATTTAAAAGGCATCTGGATGGGTATATGAATAGGAAGGGTTTGGAGGGATATGGGCTAGGTGCTGGCAGGTAGGACTAGATTGGGTTGGGATATTTGGTCGGCATGGATGAGTTGGACTGAGGGGTCTGTTTTGTGCTGTACATCTCTATGACTCTCGTACAATCTGTACCTGAAGGTATGATTACTAAGTGTGCAGGTGACACCAAAATTGATGGTATAATGGACAATGAAGATGATTATCTGAGTATACCAAGACCTTGACCACATGGGCAAATAGGCTGAGGAGTACAGATAGAGTTTACCATAGATAAATGTGATTGTTACATTTTGATAAGGTAAGTCAGGGCAGGACTTGTACAGTTAGTGGTAGGCCCTGAGGAGTGTTGCCAAACAAAGGGACCTAGGGGTGCAGGTGCATAGTTTGTTGAAAGTGGAGTTGCAGGTAGACAGGGTGGTGAAGAAGGTGTTTGGCACACTTGCCTTTATTGGTCAGTGCATTGAGTGTAGGAGTTGGGAGGTCATGATGGGGCTGTACAGGACATTGGTTCGGTCACTTTTAGAATACTAGGTTAAATTCTGGTCACCCTACTATAGAAAAGATGTTGTTAAATTTGAAAGGGTGTAAGAAAGATTTACAAGGATGTTGCCAGGATTGGAGGGTTTGAGCTACAGGGAGGCTGAATAGGCTGGGCTCTTTTCCCCCCCTTGTGCATCAGAAGCTGAGAGGTGACCTTCTAGAGATTTCTACAATCGTGAAGGGCATGGATAGGGTAAATAGTCAAGGTCTTTGTCCCAGGGTAGGGGAGTCCAAAACTAGAGGGCATTGGTTTAAGGTGAGAGGGGAAAGATTGAAAAGGGATCTGAGGGGTAGCGTTTTTCATGTAGAGGGTGACCCATGTATGGATGAGTTGCCATTGGAAATGATGGAGGTGGGTATATGAATAGGAAGGATGTAGAGGGATAGGGGCCAAAAGCTGGCAAATGGCTCTGGATTAGTTCAGGAGATCTGGTCAGCATGAGTTCGACAGAAGGGTCTGTTTCCATGCTGTATAAATCTGACACAATAATTCTATCAGTTACATTCTTGACACTTACCATACTCTTGTGATTCAGGTGGAGCACATCCCATCAGAACAGCTCCCTCCGTCTGCAGCACTGATGCCAGTGTTGTATGATTTCGAACCTGTTTCTCCCAAACCAATCTTTGAGCCAAAGTTTACCTCATCTTTGGCAAGAGAGTGGTGAACCTTTTGAATTCATTACCACAGAAGGCTGTGGAGGTCAGGTCACTGAGTACACTTAAGACAGACTTAGGTTCTTGATATCAAGGGCTATGAGGAGACAGCAGGAGAATTGGGTTGAGAAACTTAGCCATGACTGAAGGGTGGACAGACTCGTTGAGGTGAATGGCCTTAATTTCTGTTCCTATGTCTTATGGTCTCATGGTCTTAATCTTGTTGACCCTTTGCCAATTTGCTCTTGGTTCACATGATAATCCATTTGATTCTGCTTTTTAATTTAAACCCTAGTAGCTCATATTCCTTCAGCAAAACCTGTTTCTATCTATATGATTAAATTAAATTACTTACAGTGTGGAAACAAGCCCTTCGGCCCAACAAGTCCACACCGCCCCGCCGAAGCGCAACACACCCATACCCCTACATTTACCCCTTACCTAACACTACGGGCAATTTAGTATCAATATCATTGATACCTGCATGGACCTCAGCAACTGAATCTTCCTCTCCCATTCCAAGTTCCTCTGCAGCCCAGATGAGATTTCCTGAACCTGGTAGGCAACACAGTATTTGAGATTCTTTGTTCTCTGTGGCCAGGATCATGTGTATTCCCTGACTATGCTATCCCTGATGACAATTACATTTCTCATTTTTTCCCCCTCCACCCCTTGAATGGGTCTTTTTACCATGGTCCTATGGTCAGTTTGCTCATCGTCCCTACAGCCCTGCGCTCATCCACACAGGGAGTGAGAATCTCAAACCTGTTTGACAAGCTCCAGGGCTGAGGCTCCTTCAGCTCTACCTGCCTCGCTCATAGTCCCACCTTCCTGTCCCTGACAACTGACCGAATTAGAGGTAATGTAAGGAGTATAACTGCCTCCTGAAACACAGCACCCACTCCCTGATGTGTCGCAGTGTTCAAAACTCAGAGTCCAGCTCATCAACTCTGAGTCAGAGTTCCTCAACAACCAGCACTTGCTATGGATGTGGTCACTTTGAACTATGATTGGGTCCACCAGCTCCCACATCCCATTGTTACAACATGCCTACTGGCCTGGCATCTCTCTTTTAATAGCTTAATTCTTAATTTGATTTTTAAAAAATTCCTGTCAGCCTTTTAGTTTGTAATTTCTAAATATTTCTCCTATTTACCTTCAATCTGAAAGAAACCTGTAACATAGGTATCACCAACCAATGAACTTACTGTATACTTGTGATGGAACACTTTTGCACTGAGCCCCTGATCCTGGGCTTTAATCTTGTTTTTTAAAAAACACTTCATAAACTATGAGCCAAAAGAAAGCAGCTCTTCCCCTCTGCACTGAATTCCCACGCTGGCTCCAAATTCCTTGAGCTACACACCCACTCGGGCTGGGTCTCACTTTGGATGTGATCTCTCCTTCCTGACTGTGCAAAGCTTACTGAACCTGTACCTTTGTTGTAAATCTTTTTAAGACCCTAAGATGCAGGCCACTGGGTCTCACAGAATTGTCAAATTTTTTCTCCTTGTAGATTTCCCAGTACTTTTTCTTTCATAATTACAACTGTTTTGAGTTCTTCCCTTCCTTCTGTGCCTTCTTTTAACTCCTCTGCATCTGCATGTTTCTCCTTGAAGACAGATCTTTCTCTTTAGTCAAGCTGTCAGTTAGCCCTCTTGATGTCGTTTTTGGCTTAGCAACAAGCTTAGTACCTCTGTGTAGGACCTTGAGAAAAATGTTTCTTTGCTAAAGATGCCATGTAAATGCAAATTATTATATAGTACTATATTGTAATGTATCTGCACAGTTTTGCAGTTTGAACACTTCTCAGCTGAACTACAGTCCTCTGTACACTATGCAATGTGGATTGGCATGACTGCCATGCCTCGTAATAAATACATGGATTGGATGGTATGGACGTGTATTGCAGTGGTGTTCCAGTCATCATTTTTGCTTTTGCAGAAATGTTCTTTCACCTTTTTTAGGATCAACAGTACTAAGATGGACCAATTCTTCTGATCTTACTTAGTTACTATCTGCTGGTCCAGTTTAACTTATATCATAGCTTTGTTGTAGCTTTTAAAAATCTTTAATAATAACCTTTTTTAAGGTGAGTTTGTGCGGAGTTTAATCCTGACTTGTCACTGCACTGACCCACTGGTGTCAATGCTGACTTTACTCTGAAGCAGAGTGGGGTGCTACTCCACAGAGAGCTAAGGTTTTGATTTTGCACTGTTCAGTATGAGGCAGTCAAACCTATGCTGCAAAATGTCCATCAGGTTTGTTAATTCCAAGTGTGAGGGGAGTAAAGATTCTCTTGTTTCTGGTCTGTAGTCATTGAAATTAGAATTAGCTTTATTGTCACATGTACTCAGAGTTTACAAGTCACCACTTATGGCGCCATCTTAGGGACAAAGGTACCTCGGTCCAGATTCTGGAGTACAAATTTTTAAGAAAAAAAAAGAATTAAGAAGTTCAGCATTACAGACCTTCAAAAGTACAAAATCATAGAAAATAAATTAGAAAAATAAAGAGATTAAAAAGTTTAGAATAACAGTCCTTCCACCATAATATACTGAAAGGGGGGGAAAAAATTAGAGAATTTAAGACAAGTCCACTTAGTCCATTTCATGGCTCTGGCTCAAAAGCATGACCCCCCCTCCTGGTTAGAATACTGGACCCACCACGATTGCCGAAGAAAGTGCTGCATGGAGTCACAGACCGACTGAAGCTGCTGTAAGGAGAAAATCAACTAGGTAAAAGTGAGGACTGCAGATGCTGGAAATCAGAGTCTAGATTAGAGTGGTGCTGGAAAAGCACAGCAGGTCAGGCAGCATCCGAGGAGTAGGAAAATCGACATTTCGTCCTGATGAAGGGTTTTTGCCCGAAACATCGATTTTCCTGCTCCTGGGATGCTGCCTGACCTGCTGTGCTTTTCCAGCACCAGTCTGATCTTGGCTGCTGTAATGAGAGCCAGACCGATGCCGATGAATACAGCCACCGAGGCTGCCTGAAGGAATCCCAGACCAGACCAGACCAGCCATTTATTGCTTTTGCCAAAAGCTCTGTGAGCCAACCCAATTTGCGTGCAGGCCAGTCCATCATCCAGTTAGATTTCTTTTCAGCTAGTATGGTGAATAAGAGAGCTCCTGTTTAGTAAGAGTGGTTTCCTGTAGAGATTAGCAGAAATAATAGCACGTGGGATTGGAATTAACCTTCTTGTATGGTTTGGGAAGTAGGAGAATTGTGATAACAGGAAGGTCGGCGGAGAAAGAATGTTCTGGTATTAACGGGTTGTGACAGGTTCTATTTGCTAGTGAACTGTTTCAACCTTTTTCCAAATATATTACTGACTGATGAAGGAGATGAGAGCATTGTAGACTTAATTTGGCGGTGACACTGAGTACGGAATCCCAGTGCATTGTGTGGGAGGGAGCAGTCCATTGCAGGATGTACTGTGGCCATTCCCTGTGGCCTCTTGAGGAGTCACTATGAAACACCCATCCATCTAGAAGATGACAAACGTGGATGGGATCAGCATCAGCACAAAGTTCTCCTCCTTTTACATAAAATACTACCAAGAATGGCAGAGGCTGGAAATCAGAAGGTGGAGGGTGTTTGGATTCCAAAGTTATCAAACTCGATATAGTGTCCCGAAGACTGTAAAGGGCCCCCAAGCAAAATAATGATATGCTGTTCTCCCAGCTTGAACAGGGCCTCATCAGGAACTGCAGCGGGCCTGAGACAGAGATGTTGCCAAGGGAACATGGTGATGTGTTGAAATGGCAGGCAACTGGAAGCTCAGAGTCTGTGGACGGAATGTAGGTGTTCTGCAGAGCGGTCACTCAGTCTGCATTTTGCGTAGAGGAAAACCCAAACACCTTCTATGTCCTTTTACCTACCCCTATACCTCAGGCTCTGTCATGAACTGGGCTGCTTTCGGCAAAGCCAACCTATTTTCACCTCCTCGTTGTCCCCGTTATCAGCTTTTCTCCTTCCCTGGCATTCTATCAACTATCCCTTTGTCTGCCTAACTGTTGTCTCTCTTTCTCATCTCCACTTTACCATTAGCTCCTCTCTTCCTCCCGATGTCTTCAGCATATATACTACCTTCTCCTTACTACTACTATCCGTTCAGAAGAAGGGTCGCTGGACTCGAAACATTATTTTGTTTTCACTCCACAGATGCTGCCCGATCTGCTGAGTTCCTCCATCAAGGGTGTTTTTGACTCCTCCATGTACATTCTGACTGGGTGTTTGTCGGCATTCATTCATTGTCGATACATTAAAACTTGCATTTAAATCCTGGAATTCCCCTACCTGAATGTACAGGTGCCAATGTTGGACAAGGTCAAAAAAATCACCAGGTTATAGTCCAATGGGTTTATTTGAAAATACTAGCTTTTGGAGCGCTGCTCCTTCATCAGGTGTTAGTGAGAGAGGAAGATCTTTGACACAGAATTTATAAGGAAAAGATGATAGGGTCATACAACTCATGTAAACGGATTGAACACACTTGGACAAGGTTAAAAAAAAACCACATGACAACAGGTTATAGTTCAAGGGATTTATTAAGTAGGTATCCTGCCAGTAACTTAGGACAGCTACAAATGCTACTTTTTTGTATAAAGGGAGCAGCAAATAATGAGGTGTGTAGTTTAGTTATCCATTACAAAGCCTCTTGCAATGTTGAGTGTAGACATGAGGTACTTCCAGCAGTAAATATCAGCAGGCAGTTTCATGTGATAGGGACTGGGATACACGGCCACAAGTGCTGCTTTGGGTCGTGTCTCATCTTCCACTTAATGGAGAAGATGTAATCTCTGGCCTGTGTAATTTCGGTTGAACATTTGTCTGCTGTGTCTGGGAGAGTTGGTTGGCAGGTGCCTATGCAGTTCAGTTAGTGATGGGATGTTGGTTCTTTCAGCTGCATGCACACCACTTGGCTGCAGGGACACTGACTGCCATTTCCCAGGATGTCCCTCTGGTTTGGTGGTGGGTTTCTCAAATCTTCATGAATTGGGATGTGGCTCATGATTTATATCCTTCTCGGGCTCTGTACCAGTCTTATTTACCACCCACTGTTGAATCCAGATGCTGATGTGAAGGGCCTGGAAATGTGAATAGTGTCTTCCCCAAACCAAAGACAGATTGAGAAGCCTCTACTCAAATAGACTTGTTCACAAAAACAAGAGAGAAAGTGAGGACTGCAAGAACGATCAAGGGCTTATACCCAAAATATCAATTGTCCTGCTGCTCATATGCGGCCTGACCTGCTTTGCTGTTCCAGCTCCATGCTTTTTGACCTTGTTCACAAGAACAGCACTGCTGACCATCATGTGCTTTGTCAATTGCAACCAATTCTGAGTTGGCCCGTGAGATGCAAGAGCAGAATGGGACCATTCGGCCCTTTGAGCCTGCTCTGCCATTCGATCATGGCTGTCATATTTCTCAAGCCAATTCTCTTGCCATCTCTCCATAAGCCATATGGTGGACAGTCTAGAAACGGTGGAAATGCCGAGGTAACTCTTCCCCCTGGAACTCTGCCCAACATGGGAAATTGTAATTATGCAGAAATGAATATTAACTTATCTAATCTTGCCATTAAACATTTCAGGAAAAAGAAGTTAAAAATCACACAACACCAGGTTATAGTCCAAAAGCTAGTGCTTCCAAATAAACTGTTGGACTATAACCTGGTGTTGTGTGATTTTTAACTATATCCACCCCAGTCCAACACCGGAACCCCCACCTCAGAAAAACAAAATGCAGTGAGCAAGTGCAGTATTCATCTGTGATTTTGTGTGCTTTTAAATATTACGCTTACAAACACAATGAGAGCTACCTTTCTTAACTTAATATGTAGTGGGAGAAATCATATTATCAAGAATACAACAAGGTAAATAAGTGGTAGATTTCTGAAATTAATGTCCAAGGTATATAAGTTTTTAGATATTAGGAAAAAAATTTTAAAGTTTCAACTTTTGCTCCTGCATTTATAATTATTTGTCCATGTTTCCTTTTTTATTGATTTTTATCATTAGTGGAAATAATGTTCCAGTATTTTTCTAGTCAAAACAGTTTCATAGCTTTGAAAAGCTCTTTTCAATCATTGCCTTAATCTCTTTTGTTCTAGTGCAAAAATAGCCCAGATTTCCACACCTTTCTGTATAACTGTCTTCTCATCCTTGCATCATTATGGTAAATCTTTCCATAATGTGACTTGTCCCAATAGTAGCACATTCGTGATATATTGAGGCTCCAGTTCAGTCTTAGATGAAGCATGAGTGCGGTACTGAGGGAATGCAGCACTGTCGGAAATCCTATCTTTCAGGTAAAGTATTAGAGTGATGGGCCATCTTTCTGTCAGAGTCATACAGCACAGAAACAGACCCCTTCAGTCCAACTCGTCCATGCTGACCAGATATTCTAAACTAATCTAACCTTATTTGCCAGCATTTGCCCTTCTAAACCCTTCCTATTCATGTATCCATCCAGATGCCTTTTAAATGTTGTAATTGTACCAGCCTCCACCACTTCCTCTGGCAGCTCATTCCACACACGCTGTTTGAAAAAGTTGCCCCTTAGGTCCCTTTTAAATCTTTCCCCTCTCACCTTAAATCTGTGCTCTCGACTCCCGTACCTGGGACAAATACCTTGGCTATTCACCCTATGTATGCCCCTCATGATTTTATAAATCTCTATAAGGTCACCCCTCATACTCTGATGCTCCAGAGAAAACAGCTCCAGTATATTCAGCCTCTCCCTATAGTTCAAACCCTCCAACCCTGAGCAATCTCCTTTGCAAATCTTTACTCAACCCTTTTATAGCATCTGTCCAATAGCTAGGTGTACAGAATTCAATGCAGTGTTCCAAAAGTGGTCTAACCAATGACCTGTACAGCTGCAGCATGACCTCCCAACTGATGAAGTACTTACGTTCAAAACGTCGATTCTCCTGCTCCTCCGAAGCCGTCTGATCGGCTGTGTTTTTCTAGTGCCACACTCTTCCACGCTGATCTCCAACATCTGCAGTCCTCACTTTCTCCCAACTCCTATACTCAATGTACTGACCAATGACAGCACGTGTACTAGATGCCTTCCTCACTATCCTGCCTACCTGCAACTCCACTTTCAAAGAACTGTGAGCTTTCAGGAGGAAATGATTGAAGAGCCAGTATTAAACTCTTAGTCAATGCCACCAGGTGAGAGAATCTGTTTCTCTTCCTGTAGGATCTGGTGTAATTCAGAAATATATTGAACTTTGACAATTGCGTCAGATTTAATTGTAGGGAGTATAAGTCATAGTATACAAAACTCACACATTACTTGTGTTGTACACTGGATGGCGCTAATTTTAGATCACTTCCACAGCACTGAAATTAATACTTTAGGAGTCTACATCTACAGTACTTATGAACTTGCACTGGCTTGCAGTCTTCAAATGGAAAGAATAGTTTTCCTTTCCGTGTGAATAAAGGGACTGGAACGAAGAATATTTAGTCAATGTGAAAAGTGATCTTTTACTGGCAAGAGTTGTATTGAATTATAATGCCATAAAGAGCCTTGACCTAGCAAATGTACTTCCTGTTTGCTGCCCTATCTCTGTCTTGTTCATTTTTATTTACAAATTCTCAAATCAAAAGAGAATGTGTTGAGATTTTATCTCATTTTTATCTCTGCCAAAAGTTGATTTTTTTCTTACTTAATGCCTTGGTGCCATTTACAAATATATTCTAATGTGTAAATGCACTGAGCTGGTTTAAATCTAAAATAAGTCCAACAAGTTTTAAATATTTCTAAGATACTTCTTCTTTGTGAGAATTTCATTGAAATCTGGTATTCTGCCTTGAAATAAACAAGCTCGGTGCAAATGCTGGGGAATGTTGGTTACCGTGGTAACTGAGTCATTCGGGATGCATTGTTTAGTTTTAGATTGCTGGTTTTCAAGAGTGTCATTTTTGTTAAAAATGAACAGTTCCAACAAAAACAAGTATTTCTGTCAAAGTTGATAACTTTTCATGCTTTTTTAGGGCTCTCAATCTGAAAGAAATCGGTCCAATTTGCTGTGTTTTGTTTGGCCCAGTCCATTCTATAATTTAAGAAGTCTTGAATTGAAGTTTTATAAATTCCTAACCCTACTCATTTCTTTCCTAGCTGCCAATCAGGAGGGATCTTGGCTGGGAAAGTTCAGTCACTACCCAAGCAGATAGCAGGCCTTAGCTGCTATAATTATATTCCATTGCCTTGCTTGATGAAATGTTATTTATCCATAAGCCCTACAGTTTAAAGTGGAGGAGTTAACTGATAGTGTTACATCTGGATATCTGCCTCATCTCTCCTTCATTAGGTCAGAGAGGACAGTGAAGATTTTTTCTGCTTATGTTTAACTTTAACCTCCTTTGATCTAGCAGATAATTCATCATACTCCACAAAGAACCATAGATATCTCTCTCTCGGGTAAATAATCATTATTTACATGCAGCGCAGGGGTTAGTTAGCTCAGTTGGTTGGATAGCTGGTTTGTGATGCAGTGTGGTGCCAACAGAATAGGTTCAATTCCTGTACAGCTGAGGTTATCATGAAGGACTCTCCTTCTCAACCTCTCACCTTACCTGAGGCACAGTGTCCCTCAGGTTAAACCACCACTAGTAGCCTCTCTCTCTCTCTCTCTCTCTTACACTCTCTCACTCTTTTGCTCCCTCTCTCTCGCTCACACTCACGCTCTCTGTCTCTCGCTCTCTCTCTCTCTCTCATGGGACAGAAAGCCTATTGCCATGTCTTACTAGACCACGTTACCTCTGCCATGTTGTGTGTGTTTGTGCCTGTGAGTTGTTTGATTTGGATGGGGGTGGGAGTTGATGGTGGTTTGAGGGGAGAGTATGAGAGAGAGAAAGGAATGCTCAATCAAAACTGCTGCCCCTGAAAACGACAGAGTTAAGACTACATTAAGGGATAGCATCATCTATTAAAGAAACCGTAATCCTGAGAAAATAGTAACAAAATAATTTAATGTTGATTGATTGTAGTCAGAGAGGTCACGAGACAGAGCTTGAGTGAAATAAGTTATTTGGCTAAGGATTGGAAGATTAATTTCTACATGAGAAAGTGCAGAGCAGTGTGCATTGGTAAAGGAATATTGAACATGGCTACAAAACAAAAGCTATGTGGAGAATCCAGTGTTAGGATACACACTCGAGTCCTAGAATGGCACTGAGAGTCATACATCATGGAAACAGACTCTCCAGACCACCCAGTCCATATCGACCATGTTCCCAGGGTAAACTAGTCCCACCTGCCTCTGCTTGGCCAAATCCCTCTGAACCTTTCCTGTTCATGTATGTATCCAAATGTCTTTTAAACATTGTAACTGTACCTGCATCCATCACTTCCTTTGGAAGTTCATTTCACACACGAACCATTCTCTGAGTAAAAAAAGAAGTTGCCCCTCACGTCCTTTTTAAAGCTTCCTCCTCTCATCTTAAAAATATGCCCTGTAGTCTTGAAATTCCGAACCCTAGGGAAAAGACACCTGCCATTCACCTTATCGATACCTCTCATGGTTTTATAAACCTGAACTGTTGTGAAGGATTATGGGAAATGGCAGGATAGTAGAGTTGAGATCAAGACCAGGTTATCCAGGATTTTATTGATGTGGGGTGGGGAGGGAGTGGGTGGGGGAGGAGGAGGAGAGAGGAGACTGGCTCGAGAGTTTGTACAATACACTCCAGCTCCTATTTCTTTCTATTCTCATGTTTTGTCTCACCTGATGAATCAGTCTCTCCTTGTGCCTCAATGTCTGCCTTTTATTGGTAATTACATGATGTTTGGATGTAGCAGACCTGGTCGAAAATAAGAGCTGTGCAGAGATGACAGAGGATGTCGTTTCAACTATACTAGTAATGGTGATGAGAAGGGTCTTGTGGTACAATGATAGTGTCCCTACTTTTTGACAGAAGATCAGGGTTCAAGTCCTACCTGTCCTGTCAGTGTGTCATAACCTATTAAAGGCTCCGTATTAGCGAACCAATCTCTGGGCTGAAAGGTCCAGGTTCAAGTTTAACCTCGACCATAAAACATAGAAGCTGAAATTAGGCCATTCAGCCTAGCAAGTCTACTGCACCATTCAATCATGGCTGATACGTTTCTCAAACCTATTCTCCCACTTTCTCCCTCTAACCCTTGATACTTAAGAACCTATCCATCTCAGTCTTAAATATCCTCAATGACCTGGCCTCCACAGCCTTCTGTGACAATGAATTCCATAGATTCACCACTCTCTGGCTGAAGACATTTCTCCTTACCTCCCTTCTAAAAGGTCTTCCCTTTACTCTAAGGGTGTGCCCTCAGGTTTTAGTCTCTCCTACCTATATGTAATAATCTGCCTAAATCATTTGATTAAAAACACTTACACGAGAAATGTGGGACATGGTAAAATAGAGAACAATTCCCAGCAGAACACTGGTTTATTTCCCGAGGTTTAAGCCTGGAAAAGACTAATGAAGAAGACGTGAACAATACACAATGCTACTTTAAAGGTCACTTTTCTGAATGCTGTGTTTTGGTTTTAGGTTAAAAAATTAATGAAGCTGTCCACAAACTATTATGTTCCTCTGCCCATGCAATAAAACTACACATTGGATATCAGAAAACTTGGATTTTTTACCTGCTAAATAAACTTCAGATCAGAAATAAATACCAACTCCTGTTTGATTAGTTTCACAACATAGAGGAACATTGTCACTGTTGAAATGAAATGCCACGCTAGGAAAGTGGTATGTGGATTACGGCACAAGAGCAGAATGTGGAAATGTGTGATTCATACTTTATCAGTTTTAACACACAAACTGGATTAAATCCGGGGTTCAATGTTAGGTATGATCATAAAAATACAAAGCTTGTACATGATGCATTTTATTGGTAAATTGCTTCACACATAAACTTCAGTGTTTAATTTTAGAAAATTTGTCATGTAAAGAAACATTTCCATCCACTACCGGTAAAAGTGAATTTGATGTAAATATATTTAAGTCTAACTTGACTGTGTTGAAAATTAAGACTATCCACTTGCCTGCCTCTGTCCTTCACCAATGCAGCCCGACCGGGACAATCCGCACTGGTGTGCCGAGCTTTCCAGCCTTATCCCATGGTGCAACCATTTCTCCCATCTTTGTGCGTGGGAAATCATGTTTCACGAACTTGATTGAGTTTTTTGAAGAAGTAACAAAGAGGATTGATGAGGGCAGAGCAATAGATGTGATCTATATGGACTTCAGTAAGGCGCTCGACAAGGTTCCCCATGGGAGACTGGTGAGCAAGGTTAGATCTCATGGAATACAGGGAGAATTAACTATTTGGATACAAAACTGGCTCAAAGGTAGAAGACAGAGGGTGGTGGTGGAGGGTTGTTTTTCAGACTGGAGGCCTGTGACCAGTGGAGTGCCACAAGGATCGGTGCTGGGTCCACTACCTTTTCTCATTTATATAAATGATTTGGATGTGAGCATAAAAGGTATAGTTAGTAAGTTTGCAGATGACACCAAAATTGGAGGTGTAGTGGCCAGCAAAGAAGGTTACCTCAGATTACAACAGGATCTTGATCAGATGGGCCAATGGGCTGAGAAGTGGCAGATGAAGTTTAATTCAGATAAATGTGAGGTGCTGCATTTTTGGAAAGCAAATCTTAGCAGGTCCTTGGGAATTTTGCTGAACAAAGAGACCTTGGAGTGCCGGTTCATAGCTCCTTGAAAGTGGAGTTGCAGGTAGATAAGATAGTGAAGAAGGTGTTTGGTATGCTTTCCTTTATTGGTCAGAGTATTGAGTACAGGAGTTGGGAGATCATGTTGCGGCTGTATAGGACATTGGTTCGGACAATGTTAGAATATTGCATGCAATTCTGGTCTCCTTCCTATTGGAAAGATGTTGTAAAACTTGAAAGGGTTCAGAAAAGATTTATAAGGATGTTGTCAGGCTTGGAGGATTTGAGCTATAGGGAGAAGCTGAACAGGCTGGGGCTGTTTTCCCTGGAGTGTCGGAGGCTGAGGGGTGACTTTATAGAGGTTTACAAAATTATGAGGGACATGGATAGGATAAATAGACAAAGTGTTTTCCCTGGGACAGGAGAGTCCAGAACTAGAGGGCATAGGTTTAGGGTGAGAGGGGAAAGATATAAAAGGGACCTAAGGGACAACTTTTTCACACAGGGTGGTATGTGTATGGAATGAGTTGCCAGAGGAAGTGGTGGAGGCTGGTACAATTGCAATATTTAAAAGGCATTTGGATGGGTATATGAATAGAAAGGGATTGAAGGGATATGGGCTGGGTGCAGGCAGGTGGGACTAGATTGGGTTGGGATATCTGGTCGGCATGGACGGGTTGGACTGAGGAGTCTGTTTCCATGCTGTGACATCTCTGTGACTCTATCTTGCTTTCACCTCAACCTTTATCATACTTATCACTTCCATTTGGCTGATGACCCAGAGAACGTACTATGGCATGTTGGGAAATGGAATCCAATTAGTCTGACAGATTGTAGACTGGCATTTGAAAATTAACCATGTTTGCGACTTATCATTAGCTGGTTCACCGGTGCCCTTCAGAGAGTAACCTACCACCCCTCCCTAATCTGGCTTACATGACTTCAACCCCACATTACCTTGAAACTTTGGTGCCATATTATATAATTGACTTTAGGAATGGACAAGGCATGATGCAATATCAGTATCACCTACACCCTAACATGAGGTCTCCACTATTCTGATCTTGCAATCCTACCCTGAACCTCGAGCTCCTGAAATTGCTTGACACTTTGATGGTCTGCTGACGGACTGTTGCAAATTTGTTTTTGGACCTATGTCACCTGCAGAGAAAATCTTAGAGAAACCTGTTGGCCTGTTGCAGTGGCTTAGCGGGGTGTTAGTAATTCCATGATACAAGCTAAGAGTACAAATTTGGCCTGTTCTCCTCCACCTGCACTTTCGAATCTAGATATCTGATTATTCAGCTCATTATTGTTTGTAGAGCACATCAAGTTCAGTAAATAGTTAACCATGTAACTGAGATACCATTGGAGCACTTTTTTCCATTTATGTGGACATAAGCAAGTAATTTGAACCAAACATACTCTAAAACATGCAATTGTGCTAACTCGTACGTTCATCAATATCTCCAATAATATACAATGTATGTTAGAACATATTCTGTCACTCACCATGAACAGCGCTTTGGAGATCTGTTATGTATTTCACATCCTTGATGTACTGCTGCTTGTGATTAATAACAATGCAGCAAGCTCCACTGTCGTTGTCTTTTTTTCTCTCAGGTGCAAATGCTTTTCAACAAGTTCACATCCCCTCAATTCAAGGTATGTTTGGTTTTGTGAGCAGTGAGCCAGCTGTATAAATAGTTCAGGAAATGGTCAGCTATTGTTCATCTCCTTCCTTGTGGTGAATCAATCATTCAATGATGCACAGTGAGTCATGAGCTGCTAGAGGTTAACTGTCCCACTCAGCTCCGTGACGTTCACTTACTACTGTTCCACAAATTCTCTACTGTCTTTTTTCAGAAAGTGCATCTTTTTAAAAAAATTCCGCCAGCCTATTTATATTTCTGATCTTCCTTTGAAATGTTAGAGTGTCGTATAAAGGATGTAATAGAAAACAGTTGGAACTACATAGTATAACCAATTGGATCGGCATGGCTTCATGAAGGAGAAATCATCCCTGATACATTTATTAGAATTCTTTGAGGCCATAACAAGCAGGATAGATAAGGAGGAACCAGTGGATGAAATGTATTTGGATTTCCAAATGGTGTTCGATAAGGTTTAAGGCGATTCAATATTAGAAAGGCCAATGTTATTGAGGATTAAAATGGATTGAGGACTGGCTCACTCATCGAAGATTCTCAGCAGAATGTTAATAGGGACCTGAGTGATGTGGTCAGTGGTGAGATTTGTGGCATAATCAGGTGAGAAATCCAATGAGGCCTGTCTCAATGCCCAGAGCACCTCACTGCATCTATTATGCATAGGCTAAAATATAAGCACTACTGGAGTTGGGCGGTAGTGTGGGGGGAAAATAAAATAACAAGGGGATTTAGAATTTCCTCAGTTCAGGGAACTGACTCTGAGCTAGCTGGCCAAAGAAAAAATATGCATTTGCTGAGCAGTGAAGCAAGTTTCTTGCTAAGCAGTGGCGAGTTGCAAATTAAGGAGATTATTGCTGGTTGCATTCTTTATTAAGGCAGTTCATTAATATTCAGCTTCTCATTTTTCCAAATGCACTGACCTATCTAGGTGTCAAGGATTCTCAACGTGGAAGTCAGAGCGAGTACCTGGTGAGCTCCACTTGCTGCTCGTTCCAAAGAACCTCCATGTTGGATACCATGATGTGAAGGTGCCGGTGTTGGACTGGTGCAGACAAAGTTAAAAATCACACAACACCAGGTTATAGTCCAACAGGTTTATTTGGAAGGACGAGTTTTCAGAGCACTGCTCCTTCAACCATCTGGATACCTCCGCTCGCTGCTTGCTCCAAAGGATCTCCATGGTGGAGATCAAGCAGCAACATCCTAGGCATTCAGCCTCCTTGGACACTGGCATCCAACACGTGTCAGCCTCTCTGAACCAATGTGGCACATTCCTGTTGTGATTATAGTATGCTTCCGCACATCAGTACTGCACCTCTGGTCGCACCGGCAACTCTTATTGCAATACTGCAGCAAGGATACCGTGTGCTCAGGGACACACACACACACACACACACACACCATGACTGGACCAGAGCTTCATCTGCAGGCTATTGGCTCACTGCTGCAGCACTCACTCACCCTGAGTCCACCTTGAATCTCTCAACATTCCTGCCTTCCCTCTTGTGTACTTTGCTCCCTCAGCCAGAGATACCAGTCTCCTATTACTTCTGTCTTTCCCTGCTGTTTAGCAGAGACACAAAGTTAGGAAGTTCATCATGGTTGTCAGCGTCCAGTCAAGGGAGCTGGCCTTCTCTCAGGGGTCCTGGCACAGTAAGTCAAAAGCAACCTATTGGGCATGGGCACTCAGGTGCCCAAAGCAGTGGAAGTCCACATAAAGGAAGAGAATCTGAATGTCATGAAACCCTCCAATGGTCAAGACTCTCTCTTCCCTAGTCTTTCTTTCAATTGTAGGCTGCTTTGCTACTGGATTGAAAGAGATGCAGGTACTAAGGGAGATGAAAGTGGGACAGATGCTGATCTTGATGTCGGTGAGAAGGTGCCCAAGCAAGTGAGTAGGCAACACAGGGGGCATTCAGGATACTGGTGTCAAGGGTTTCGGAATAGTTGATGGCAAGTGAGTAAAGATGTCACAAGCAATACTGGGAGTGGTACAGCATTAATATTTTGTAGGGCAACTGTTAACATTCAGATTTCTCAAAGGAAGAGAAAATTTAAAGGAACTTTGCATTTAGTGTAAAATTTATAATTAGGACCATCCTCTCTTGCAGGGTATTTTGGATCTAAATTACACAACAAGGGAGAGAAATAGAGTCACATAAAACAACAAAAACATGTTACTGTAGAGTTGCTGTTACAAATCAATAAATGTGTAGTAGTGGAAGGGAGCTTCTCAAAATGGAGACCTGTGACCAGTGATGTTCCACAGGGATCCACGCGGGACCACTGTTGTTTGTGATATACATAAATGATTTGGACGAAGGTGTAGGTTGCCACATTAGTAAGTTTGCAGATAACACTAAGATTGGTGGAGTAGCAGATAGTGAAGGGGACTGCCAGAGAATACAGCAGAATGGTGAGTTAGGCAGAGAAATGGCAGATGGAGTTCAATCCAACAAATGCGAGGTGATGCATTTTGGAAGATGCAATTCAAGAGCGAACTATACAGTAAATGGAAAAGTCCTGGGGAAAACTGATGTACAGAGAGATCTGGGTGTTCAGGTCCATTGTTCCCTGAAGTTGGCAATGCAGCTCAGTAGAGTGGTCAAGAAGGCGTATGGCATGCTTTCCTTCATCGGATGGGGAAAGAGTTGGCAAGTCATGTTAGAGTTGTATAAAACTTTGGTTCGGCCACATTTGGAATACTGCGTACAGTTCTGGTCGCTACATTACCAAAAAGATGTGGATGCTTTGGAGAGGGTGCAGAGGAGGTTCACCAGGTTGTTGCCTGGTATGGAGGGTGCTAGCTATGAGGAGACATTGAGAAGTTTAGCATTATTTTCATTGGAAAGGAGAGGTAGAGGGGGGATCTGATTGAGGCCTACAAAATCATGAGGTATAGACAGGGTGGATAGCAAGAAACTTTTTTTTTCCTCAGAGTGGAGGACTCGATTACTAGGGGTCACAAATTTAAAGTGAGAGGGGAAAGGTTTAGGGGAGATATGCATGGAAAGTTCTTCACGCGGAGGGTGGTGGGTGCCTAGAATGTGTTGCCAGCAGAACTGGTAGGGGCAGGAACAATAGCGTCATTTAAGATGTATCTAGACAGATACATGAATTGGTGGGGAGCAAAAAGATACAGATCCTTAGAAAATAGGCGGCAGGTTTAGTTAGAGGATATGGATCGGCACAGGCTTGGAGGGCTGAAGGGCCTGTTCCTGTGCTGTAATGTTCTTTGTTCTTTCTTTGTTCTGTGTGACATGAATGGAAAGATGGAGCTCAGTTAAAGTCATTAAAAAGGAAGTAACCATGATAGCAACATCAACTCAAATAATCAAGAAACACAACAGCCTTTTAAACCTCTGAGACATCAAAGATGAAGTTGAAAGGCAACAGAGAACCACACCCAGTCTCTCTTCATTCAATTACAGAATAATGGAGTGTTGTCGTCATCTTTGCAGAGGTCCTTGGAAAAGGTCGACACATCTGTCTTGCATAATAGTTACTGTATCTGCTCATTTTGTGTAAAAGATGGTTGGTTTTAATTGAAAGACATTAATTGTAGAGAATTACAGTCTTTGGACCACCATGTCTGCACCAGTCATCAAACACCCAATCATTCTAATCATATTTTCCTGCACTTGACCTATAACCTTTTATGCTGTGACATTTCAAGTGTTCATCTCGCTAGTTCTTAAATATCTTGAGGGTTCCCACCTCTGCCCTTCTTTCAGACAGTAAATTCCAGATACTCACCACTCTCTGGGTGAAAGAAGTTCTTCCTTAAATTGCCTCTAAAATGCCTGCCCCTTTACCTTAAATCTACTTATCAATCCCTCTACTAAGGGGAAACCTCTCTTTCTATTTGTCCTATTAAAGCTCCTCATAACTTTGGATACCTTGATTGGATTATTCACATTTTTAACTACCTCTCTAGGTAATCAGCTTCTGTACATTTTATGCACTACTGTATTTGAAGTCCAGATCAATTATCTGCAGTTGGTTATTAACTTCTCCTTTCAATCTGAGTTGAGGACAGTACGTAATGGACTGAGTTTTAGGCAAATGCAGTTTCCCTTCTATAAAACAGTGAAGGTGACTTTGTTGTAAGGAGTGCGCTGGGTCTTTATTGGAAGCTTTTAAAAGTGATCTAAGAAAAGACTTCTCATGTTTTGTAGGCAGAAGTGAGTACTACAGATTAGAATCAAGATTAGAGTGGAAAAGCATAGCAGGACAGGCAGCATCCGAGGAGCAAGAAAATCGACATTTCGGACAAAAGCCCTTCATCAGGAATCATATTTTGTCCCAAGCCATTAACTAACTCCTGAACAGGCCGAATGAAGAGGCTGTGTGGCTCCTCTCGCGACCACTCCAGTTTTTGTGAAAGACTGTCCAAAGCCCTGGAAAAATTGTACAGCGGAAGCTGAGAGAAAGTGTGGAAAAGATTCACAGTTGCCAGTATTAAAAGGAACCAACAATTGGCAAAGCTTCAGCAGGCTGGGATCTTTTCTGTTGAAAAGGAGCAAGACAAACCTGAAAGAGGAAAGTAAAATTCTACAATGGATTTGTTAGGGTGGGTGTGAAGGACCTGACTTCAGTTGTATTTCGAGTGAGTTTATTAGTTGCTAAACATGAGAGAAAGTAATGATGCAACATATCCACACAGGTTAGAAATGAGGTGTGATTCCAAAAAAATGGGGTAAAAACCGAGTCAGTCTCTGGGTTATTCTTGAAGAGTAGATAAAAGAACGTTGCTGGTTAAACAGTTGGTGTTGAGATCCTTGGCTTTGCAGTTACTTGAAATGCTTTTGTCCTATTTTCATTTGATTGGCTAGCTGCCTTCTAGGACTCAGAGCAAGATAGTTCTTTGACTGCAATGCAGGGGTAACCAGTTTGTCCTCTGTAACTTTCACAAAACTAGACTTGCTATGCATGAGTACTTCAACCTAATGCCACACATGAGCCCCTTAGCTCACTAGCGTGCCTTCTTCCACTAGGGAACGTAGACAAAATTGAACTAGCTTTTAATCCATGTTCTAGTGTACTCGCGAAAGAGGAGGACATAAAATGTCTCTCACTCAGACTGCTGTCTTTTTTTCTCTCATCATGTCCCCAGTCTGAGATAACACCCAGAAATTACTGTTTACTTTTTAGTACTTTTCTCCCTTTAAGCCCATGCCTTTGAAGATTTCTTAGCACCTCATCAGGTGTGACATTCCAGGATGTGACTGTCCTGATAGTCACTGAATTTACATCCACAGTCACCTTGGCCATGCGTCCTTTCAAAAAACATGTTGGCATTAAAATATTCAATATGTCCAAAGGTGATCTGGGGTTATGATTCATGATGATGAGAATTGATATGATAGACATTGTTGAAGGACCTGAATATTAGGCCTTACTCTTTCAAAGCCCCAGGCTGTTCTGCCCAGTACCCCACATGACATCATTGTAGGAGCTGCTGAAGGCACTCCTCAATATTAACCCTTTCAGACCTTGTACAACAGAAGACACTAGAAAAGGGAACAGGCAAGGCCATGGTGGGATTTGCAAATACAGATGAGAATTTTAAGGCGTTGCTTAGCTGAGAGTGAATGTAGGTCTAGGAGCACAGGATTCTGTGTAACTGGGACTTGGTGTGAGTTGTGAGCAGAATTTTGAAAGATCACTAGTTTATATAGGGTATGGAACATTCCTGGAGTGCACGGTAATAGTCAAACTCCTAGGTAACAATGGCATGAATAAGGGTTTCGGTAGCAGATGAGCTAAGATGGGCAATGTTTCTGAGGTTGAAGTAGGCTTCTGTGAATATTTACGTGGAGGAATTTCCTTACCCTGAATACGGGAAGGAATACTCAGTGCTCAAAAGATTGACTTGAGATTCCCTTGCACACAAATGCCCAGATGTTCAAAAACCAGCTTAAGGCCAGCCTATATGTTATCTCCCAGCGTAGTAAAAGTGAAGGGAAGGAATGTTCAAAGTTGATGTACTACACTTTTAAGTTTTGGGCTTTGTTTGTTACCCTTTTTATGATAATTCTGTACTATCTGAAAAGTTACTACAGCATTCATGATCTTACTACTCACTTATCTCAGACAGCTGTAATTAATAGACAAATTAGTTAAAGCAAAAAGCACCAAGATCTCGAAGGAGAGAGATCCAGAACTGTCTGCTTCTCCTTGCACACACGTGCTTTTTAATCCTACACATTTGAGATGGGTAGTATTTATTCAATAGCAAGTAACATCTCAATCAAAGAAATGTGGAACTATTAAGACATCAAGTAATTTGTTATTCGGATAACTTGGGGGCATATCCTTTCATGAATTACAAAGGTATTCAAATTACCCACTTTAATACAGAGGAACCTTGATTATCCAAAGGACATGGGCAGGCAGTATTTCGTTCGAATAATCGAATTCCGGATAATCGAATGCCGGATAACATAGTTTAGCCGAGCATCAGGACCTTGCGATCTTACCGGATAATCCAATATTTGGATAATCAAATGCTGGACAATCGAGGGGCCTCTCTACAATATTGAAGAGTGTGTAATCTGAGTGTTTTTGATGACTTGGACTTTTTTTGTGGTTCTCAATTATTGCTTTTCCAGGCATGGCTTTAACATTTGACGAAAGGAATATTAAAGAGAGACGTCCTGTATAAATGAATATTTTTGTTGTCAGCTTTCTCTTCTCCTTTGTTTGAAAATGTCAGTTCTTTCAGTATGTTATGATTCTATGGATGTTAGGTGCCAGCTTGTACCTTTAACGAAAATGATAATTATTCATTCATAGTAACCTATGACAATGAATACTGTAGGTGGTTTATTTGGAAACATCACAAGGGAAGTGCCACGTGATGCCCAAGCTTTCATTGCCAGCAGGGAATGCTGGATAGTAGTTGGGAATCAGAACCCTGCTCACTATTTGTTCAGAAGTTTGATTTGAATAAGATTTGGTACTGCAAGGAGATACAAGTATCCTGAGGAGTAGGTTGAACTTGCTGGAACTATGGTTACGATGATGTAAAGCAATTTTAAGTTGTATCTTTTGATCCCCTCTAATGGCTTGTCACGTCTTCTGAAATATCTTGTGACATTTTACCATGCAAAAGACAAATGCAAATTGGTGTTCTCGTTATAGAGTTAGTCAGAACCATTGTTGATTAAACTAGTATTACCTGTTTTAATTCCTTCGATTACTGTAAACCTCATTAAATCCTAAAATTAATTGGCATGCTACTCATTGTGTTCGTTAAGTGCCACACCAATGAATGAAAGTTGGAGGAACCATTCACATAATTAATAGCTTTAGTATCATCAGTATTGTTTATACAGGGAAACCTCAATTATCCGAACGAGCTGGGCGGGCATTATTTGGTCCGGATAATTGATTATTTGGTTAATCGATTAAATGCCTTTCCTCTGGGGCTCGGAGCTTTTAAAAGTCTGCTCCCTGTTCAGGAGAATAGCAGCAGCGTGCGAGACACCCACCAAACCCGTGCCCCGCCTCCCAGCACAAAGCGCGCGAGCCCCCGCCTGCACCAGAACCCCATCCAACACCGCCCCCCCCGACCCCTCAACACCGCTCCCCCGCCTGCTCCCCCATCCCCGTCCAGCACTGTCCCCACCCCCTCTCCTGCCTGTACACAAACAACAAGATTGCTGCTGCTGCCTTTGTGTGGTAAGTGTCCAAATACACACACACACCTTATTTACTACAACTTTTTGACAGGTTCCACCTATGTCCTGTACAGGAAAATGTTGGAGAGATTATCTAGGGACAGGGTTTTAGGGTACACCCCTCTGTAGAACTCCAGGGAAAGTGTGAGAAGAGAGAGGGAGGGCAGGTGGTCAGTTATTTGGAGACGGTGCCTGTTTAATCACTGTAAACAAAAGACGCGATCACTGTTGAAAACACATCTTTGATGTAATGTTTCTGTTTGGACCTCTGGATCTTCGGATAATCTGATTTTCAAATAATTGGTATTTGGATAATCTGGCGACACGGTTACTCAGTGGTTAGCACTGCTACCTCACAGTACCAGGGACCTGAGTTTGATTCCAGCTTCAGGTCACTATCTGCATGGAGTATGCATATTCTCCCCCTGTCGGCATCTGTTTCTTCCAGGTGCTCTAGTTCCCTCCCACAGTCCGAAGATGTGCAGGTTAGGTGGATTGGCCATGCTATGTTGCCCATAGTGTCCAGGGATATGCAGGCTAGTGGCATAGTCTTAGGAAATGCAGGGTTACAGGGATAGGGTTTGGGTAAGATTTCTTCGGAGGGTGGTGTAGTGATTAGAACCAGGTAGATCTTGTTGACTACAAGATCCTTGATTAGGTTTGTTAACCTGGGCCAATCAGGATCCCCTGGATGACCAATATTAACAGGGGATGGGTGCTGGGGAAAAGTAAGCACTACTGCTGTCAGGAGGTAGTGTGGGGTGATGTAATGAAAAGAAAAACAAGTGTAAACCAAAAAAAATTAACAGGGGATTTAGAATCCCCTCAATTCAGGGGACTGACTCTAAGCGGCTGGCCACAGCCAGTGTACAGTGCATAATTTAATAAAGAGAGACTTGGTGACAGGACTGTGGCCACTGTGCAGTTGTTTCAGTCAGTGTAGACTCAATGGGCTGAATGGCCTCTTTGTGAGCCGGTATGGTGGCTTAGTGATTAGCACTGCTATCTCACAGCACTAGGCACCCTGGTTCGATTCCAGCCTCTAGCGACTACGTGCAGTCTCCCCATGCCTGCATAGGTTTCCTCTGGGTGCACTGGCTTCCTCTCTCAGTCCAAAGGTATGCAGGTTAAATGGATTGGCCATGCTAAATTGCCCACAGTCTCCAGGGATGTCCAGACTAGGTGGATTAACCATGGGAAATGAAGGGCTACAAGGATAGGGTGGGGGTTGGGTCTGGATGGGAGGCTATTTGGAGGGGAAAGTGAGGACTGCAGACGCTGGAGATCAGAGTCGAAAAGTGTGTTGCTGGAAAAGCACAGCAGGTCAGGCAGCATCCGAGGAGCAGGAGAGTCAATGTTTCTGGCATAAGCTGTTAGAGAAGCAGTGTGGACTCGATAAGCTGAATGGCCAGTTTGCAAACTGTAGGGATTCTATGATAAACTGAAGCAGAGATCCAACAGGTCATTTATTGAGATGTGATATTAGAAGTTAGGGTGAGTATGACTTTGTGTATGTAATGAATTAATATTGGAGTAGTTTGCAAGCTGAGTAAAGTATTTTAACTAGATCGCACTGGATGTATTCAAAGCCCTGATCTGGAGTGTTTTTGAATTGTGCAACACCTGCCGCACCCCCACCACACAACCTACTCTTGTATAGGGACACTGAGGCCAATCGCAGTGTCCTAACCACTGCGTTTGCAGAAATCACTTTACACAGACTCAACATCAAAGCTGCGTGTTGGTTTGCGTGACTTTTTTCTTTCAGTTTGCCATTCCCCTTTCCAATTTCATGTATAATTGCTACGCTTCTGAAGAAGTGTCAGATTGCATGGTTCATCCAACTTTCCACTCCTACGTACTGGGAAAATTATTTCCAGTTTGGATTTCCTACTGCATGAAAGAGTTGGGAAGAGAGAGAACTTTCAGTCTATCTAAGAAATTTGCATTTTTATATTATGCTTTTCTCAACCATCAGACATCGCAGAGCATTACACAGCCAAGTAAGTACTTTCTGAATGTGGTCACTGTTACAGTATAGGAAGTGCAGCAACCAGTGAGAGCTCAACAAGTTCCTGCAAACAGTAAAGTGTGGTGTGGATTTGAGGGATAAATATTGTTCAGGACATCTGGGGTTCATTCCCTCTTTGAAGTGTTGTCTTAGCATCTCTTCCATCTCCATGAGCAGGCAGCCACTTTGAATATCTTACCTGAAAAGCCTATGACAGTCTGACTAGAGTGTCAGCCTTGACTATTGCGTACAAGTCTTGGAGTGGTACCTGAATCCATAACCCTCTGATACAGAGGTGAGAGAGTAATGATAAGTGGGCAATTTTCTCAACCACTGGTCTGCCCAGGACCATATAGAACATAGAACAGTAATGTACAGGAACAGGCCATTCGGCCCACGATGTCGTGCCAACCATGATGCAAAATTAAACTAATCCCTTCTAACCACCCCAGTCCATAACCCTCCATCGCTTGCATATTCATGTGCTTATTTAAAAGTCCCTTAAGCACCCTTATTGTATCTGCCTCCACCACCACCCCTGGCAGTGCAGTCCAGACTCCTATTACACTCTGCGTAAAAAAAGACTTGTCCTTCATGTCTTCTTTGAACTTTGCCCCCTCACCTTAAATGCATGCCCCCTATTATTAGATGTTTCAAGGCTGGGAAAAAGATTCTGACCATCAACCCAACCTGTGCATCTCATAATTTATTATAGACTTCTATTAGGTTTCCCCTCAGCCTCCACCACTGGAGAAAACAACCCGAATATTTCTAGCCACTTATTGTAGCTCATAATTGTAATCCAGGCAGCATCCTATATGTGGGAATGGAGGTTTCCTTCAGACAAGGTGTTTTTATCATTTTAAAAATGGATTGTCACTCAAAGGTGACTTGGGAAAATAAATGTCAAATCCGCATCCTTTTGAGAGTTATTCTAGGTCCATTTGACGTTTGTATTTGACATTCATCTCGTCTTATATTATGTCCAAAGATAACACCAGTTAGGGTGAGGTAATGTCATTAATTTCAGTAGATTGTTGAACCTCTCTTCAGAGTCATAGTCATAGAGATGTACAGCATGGAAACAGACCCTTCAGTCCAACTCGACCAGATATCCCAATCCAATCTAGTCCCACTGCCAGCACCCAACCCATATCCCTCCAAAGTCTTCCTATACATATACCCATCCAAACGTCTTTTAAATGTTGAAATTGTACCAGCCTCCATCACTTCCTATTCAATATATGCACCACCCTCTGCATGAAAACATTGCCCCTTAGGTCTCTTATATCTTTCCCCTCTCACCCTAAACCTATGCCCTCTAGTTTTGGACTACCCCATCCCAGGGAAAAGACTTTGTCTATTTATCCCATCCATGCCCCTCATGATTTTATAAACCTCTGTAAAGGCATCCCTGAGCCTCCGATGCTTTAGAGAAAACAGCCCAGCCTGTTCAGCCTCTCTCTTTTGCATCCTTGTAAATCTTTTCTGAACCCTTTCAAATTTCACAACATCCTTCTGATAGGAGGGAGACCAGAATTGCACACAGCATTCCAAAAGTGGCCTACCCAATGTCCTGTACATCTGCAACATGACCTCCCAATTCCTGTACTCGATACTCTGACCAATAAAGGAAAGCATACCAAACACCACCTTCACTATTTTATCTATCTGAAACTCTACTTTCAAGAGCTATGAACCTGCACTCCAAGGTCTCTTTGATCATACCGTTAAGTGTATAAATTGCGCTAAGATTTGCTTTCCCAAAATGCAGCACCTCGCATTTATCTAAATTAAACTGCATCTGCCACTTGAAAGCGCATTGACTCTAAAGTGAAAATTGTTCCTTTTGGGCTTTTGCATTAATTTTTTGATGTTCTGCCATGACCACTTGGTGGCTTTAAACAAGAAATGAGAATGTCTGGTTCCCAGAGGTTTACCGAGTTTCCAAGAGCCAGCCATTTGGTACCGCTGTGAGAATAAAAGGCCAAATGTTTCTTTTGCTTTTTACATCTCGGTTTCTTTCCTGTACTGAACCAAGAGCCATTATTGAAATTCTGAACCTGTTCGACCATTGGGATGAAGCTTAGGTTCCATCATCTTCTCTGTGGCTCAGTAGTCTGCACCAACATTCCTCTGATCCCACCATGACTATTGTAAAAGCAGGTGTAAAAGTAGGAGTAAAAGTAAATCAGATGGACGACTTGAACCTGCTCACCTGCTTTGTGGCAATTACAGCCTAGAGCACTGGGTCACCTTGACAATTTTGTCAAATAGGATAGTAAGCATGGTTAAATATATATGTCTGGAAGGGACTGGATAAGCATGTTGTGGAACCTATTTCTGTAGTGCTAGAATTCTCAAGTGAGCTATTAACCAGTAGCCTGGAAATAAATAACACTTGGATCCCAAACAGAAGTGCATTGGCAAAGGAAAGTTGTTTGATAGGGGACCCAACTTTCCTTTTAAATTACCTCATTACGAGTGATTCCTGCAGAAGTAATTTTCGTCCTATTGGCTGACCCAGCTGAGAGGCTTGCTGTGAGAACCTGGACAGCAGCCCACAGGAAAAAGGACGCCCTTTACTCTGTTTCTGCAACAGTCTCTGCATGGTGCAGAATGCTGTTTGTGTTGCACTTCTTGTATCATGTTTAAAACATTATCCAGGGCTTCTTTAGGTAAGTGTGTTTAGACCGTTGGCTCTGCTAATCAGTCCACTGTTAGTATTTTGTTTCGCTGTTATTCATAAGAGGTTGATTTACATTAACTCTGATCAACGGAAGGCTGACTAAACATTCAAAGCAGTTTATTAATTGCATATGCAAGGTTTCCTCCTTTTTTCGCCAGGCTTTACCAGAAATGTTGCAGTAACTTTTTAAAAATTCTTTCATATTTACGATAATGGTCAGTAATGAAATACTTTATATATTATTATACAAATTAATTTTGAGTTTGGCTTGATCATGATGTGGTACTGCAAGTAGACACAAGTATCCGAAGGATTACATTGAACTTGCTGGAACTATGATTGTAATAATGTAAACCAAAGTAAGTTGTGGCTGTTGAACCCCTTTTAACGGTTTGTCATATGTCTTGTAATGTTTTATGATATAAAAGTCACTAAATGGAAGTTAGTATTTTCACTGTAGAGTTATTCCTAGAGTCTGATGATACTTAAGCTGGTATTACCTGTTCTAATTCCTCTGATTATTATAAACCTTGTAATGTCTGAACTTAACTGGCACATTCACATTGTTTTCGAAAGTGCCACACCAATGGTTGTAGGGTGGAGTAACCATTGATGTAATTAACGGCTTCAGTATCGAGGTAAAAACAATGACTGCAGATACTGGAAACCAAAGTTTAGATTAGAGTGGTGCTGGAAAAGCACAGCAGTTCAGGCAGCATCCGAGGAGCAGTAAAATCGACATTTCGGGCAAAAGCCCTTCATCAGGAATACCTTCAGTATCATCAATACTTATTGTACTGTATGGATTGAGGCTGAGATTCAACTGGGAATTTATTGAGATATAGAGTTAAAGGTTAGAGTGAATGCAACATTACGTAAGGAATAAGTTATTTTAGTATTGGAGTACTTTGCAAGCTTAGTAAAGCACTAATTGAATAAGATTTTGCTAGATATATTCAAAGTGCTGATTGGGACTACTTTTTAAGTTTTGTCCAGCATTTTAGTGTCACCCAGGATAATGGGTACCCAAAGGTAAAATGCTATCTGCATTTTGAATTTGACTGTCTGTTCTCATATGGCAAACAATGAACTACAATTTAATTTCTCCACATTTAATATCTTATGAAAAATGTCAAAATGAGTTATAGTGAATGCTTTGACTATTAGCTAATCTGTCTTGAGGATTTCTTTTTAATTTTTGTTCATTTCTAATCATTTTCTTATTTTTTAAAATCTTAGTGACACCGTGACTCCTAATGGTGTAGCTGTCCACAGTGGATGAAACGTAAATACGGGTAAGTGCAATTTTCTGCTGGTTTACATCTTATTGAAGTCCTACAACACGAACACACAAGCTGCTGCACATTCAGAGCCCCTCAATGTTAAAATAACAACTTCCTAATTGTTGAATAAATGCAGAGAAAGATGAAAGCAAGCTCATGTAGAGCATAAACACCAGCAGAGACCTATTAGATAAAATGGCCTGTTTCAATGCTGTAAATAAAATGTAAAAAAAGATTGAGCTGTTAACTTGCATTAGAACTGGACTAGCTCAGAAGTTATGTGACACCAGGTTATAGTCCAAAAGGTTTAATTGAAATCGCAAGCTTTCAGAGCACTGCTCCCTCATCAGATGACCTGACAAGCTTTCGGAGCGTTGCTCCCTCATGATTTAAAATGAATCCTTTGGGCTATAACCTGGTGTCATGTGACTTCTGACTTTGTCCATTGGCACCATTGGACTGGAATAGCACAAATGTTGATCAGGTGTGAGAAACACACAGACCTATGTAGTGCATCTGCACTGGCCAATGAATACAGCACCTGCAGGTAAATCAGCTTTATTATGTAGTCATTTGCATTAAAGCATTATTAGTTTATGATATGATATTGCTGCTTCAGCACTTAGTGATATAAGCGTAGATTTGACAGTGTTAAAGGAGGCACTTGACGGTTAATTTAAGAATATGAGAAGATCCTTTTTAAACAACTAGAAGAAAGTGAGGATTGCAGATGCTGGAGATCAGGGTCAAAAAGTATGGCGCTGGAAAAGCACAGTCGGTCAGGCATCATCTGAGGAGCAGGAGAGTTGATGTTTCGGGCATAAGCCCTTCATCAGGAATGTGGGCTTATTACTGATGAAGGGCCTCTGCCCAAAATGTTGATCCTCCTGCTCCTCGGATGCTTCCTGACCTGCTGTGCTTTTCCAGCACCACACTTTTCTTGACCCTTTTTAAAACAAGTTAATGCCTTCATTAAAGCGGTGATCAGAAAGTTGTGGCATGAGCAAATTAAGTATTTTGGTGTTTGGTGTACCAAGTAATTTCTAAGCTATAGATCTTGGTGTGAGAACCCTTGCAGGAGACTAGTTGAAACATTATTTTTCTCGGTAGAACGAATGTGGTGCAGAGAACTGGTTGCTTTTCGTTATAGGTTAATACACAGCTTGCATAATTCTTCTCAGTTTAGTGCATGGCTTTTGAAAAACATGGGTGTAGTTGCAAATAGCAAAAGTTAACCATCATGTCTGGCTCAATATCCAGCTGTTTTTACTGTCAGCTGGAAACATTGCCATATTTCGTAATAAGTGAATTTGGTTCATACATTCTGTGTGATACTGCCACTGTTTTGTTTTGTGTTCTTCAAATCAAAAATGCTGTAGGCCTGGTACGTGAGTCTGCAAAATCCGTGACACATTTAAACCATTCCAAGTGTTATGGGTGTGCACTTAAATTGAGCTATTGGATGTGAGTTGAAAATTACATCTTCTCAAGTTTGTCTCCTTTTATTCCCATGCCAGTTTCTTAGTTATAAACAAATAACTCAATCTCTCGACTTTAATACCAGATAGGTATGACCAAAAAGATATAAGATATGTATAAATTACTATCCTAGAAATTTGTCATGGTTCCTTTTGGCATCTTATACAAAACTTTAGCTTTATGAATGTTAGGGCAAACCGCAACGAGGCAAGGCTTCTGGTACGTGTAAAAATAGAGAGTGGATGATAAAGATGCAAAAAAACTATTGCCAACTTTCTCAGGGAATAGTATACTGTTTCAATGTCACAATGTGTTTTTTTTTAATTGAGCACAGGATTAACTTTCTCAATAAGGAATAAAGTTATTGAATGCTTGTTATTTTGAATGTTTGCTGCTACATTTGTATCAGATGCAACGGTGAATGTGACTCTATTTGTAACAACTGATTTCATTAGTAAAAAGGAAGTAAATGAATATCTAGTTCAATATTATTTTCCTCCATGGTAGCAACAAGCTGAAGAAGTTTGCTTTGGTCAATTATAGAGTCATACAGCGCGGAAACAGACACTTCAATTCAACCAGTCCCCACCAACCAGAATTGCAAACTAAAGTAGACCCACCTGCCAGTCATATCCCTCCAAACCTTTCCTATTCATGAACTTATCGAAATACCTTTTCAACTTTGCAACTGTACCTGCACCCACCACTTTCTCTGGCAGTTCATTCCACTCACGAATCACTTTATAAAGAAAAAATGGTCCTTTATGACATTTTAAAATCCTTCTTCTTTCACCTTAAAAATATGCCCCCTAGTTTTGAGCTCCCCCACCCTAGGGGAAAGACCCTTGTCATTCACCCTACCTATGCTCCTCATGATTTTATAAACCATAATAAGGTCATGCCTTAACCTCCTCCATTCCAGTGAAAAAAGTCCCAGTCTTTCCAGTCTATTTTTATATCTCAAATTCTATTCTTGGCAACATCCTGGTAAATCTTTTCTGAATCCAGTGATATCCTTCCTATAACAGTGCAACTAGAACTGGACACAGTATTCCATAACAGGCCTCATCAATATCCAGTACAACCTCAGCATGATGTTCCAACTCTTTTATTCAAAGATCCGAGAAATAAAGGCAATGCTTTCTTAACCATGCTGCCTTCAAAGAACTATGTACCTGAACCCCTAGGTGTCTCTGTGCTACAACATTACCTAATTCTGAGTCCTGTCCTTGTTTGTATTCTCAAAATGCAATGCCTCTCATTTATCTAAAACTCGATCTGCCACTCCTCAGCCCATTGACCCAATTGATCAAGATCTAATTTAATGGTCTTGTGATTCTGGTTGTTTTGGAGGTTGGGAGGGTTGCGTGGGAGTCCGTGTCATTGCAGCAGTGGGCAGTTCTGTGGATTGCCTAGCCTCATCTTATGAAACCATATGAAAATACATATTTTCATGAGTTTAGCTTGCTTTGTCTATTATAAAGCAATGCCGAAGTCAGTTTCAAGTTGTTTTCCCTTGAGCGTCGGAGGCTGAAGAGGTATCTATAAACTTTATAGAGGTTTACAAAATTGAGGGGTATGGATAGGATAAATAGACAAAGTCTTTTCCCTAGGGTGGGGAGTCCAGAACACGAGGGCATAGGTTTAGGTGAGAAGGGAAAGATATGAAAGAGACCTAAGGAGCAACTTCGTCATGCAGAGTGTGGTACGTGTATGGAATGAGCTGCCAGAGGAAGTGGTGGAGGCTGGTACAATTGCAACATTTAAGAGCATTTGGATGGGTATATGAATAAGAAGGGTTTGGAGGGATATGGGCCGGATGCTGACAGATGGGACTAGATTAGGTTGGGATATCTGGTCGACATGGACAGGTTGGACCGAAGGGTCTGTTTCCATGCTGTACATCTCTATGACTCTAATCTCCGACAACCTTCTTCACTGTCCACTATACCACCAATATTGGTGTCATCCGCAAATTTATTAATCATGCCTCGTTTATTCTCACCCAAATCACTTATATAACGGACATGGAAAAGTGGACACAGCACCAATCCCTGTGGAACACCACTGGTCAGTCTGAAACACAACCCTCCACCACCACCCTCTGTCTCCTACCATAAAGCCAATTTTGTGTCTAATTGGCAAGTTCACCCTGAATCCCGTGTGATCTACTTTTACTAATTACTCTCCCATGTGGAACCTTGTCAAAGGCTTTTCTAAAGTCAAAGTAAACAACATCAACTGCACTGCCCTCATCAATCTTTTTGTTTACTTCATTAAAAAAATTCAAGTATGTGAGACACTATTTTATTTGCACAGAACTATGCTGACTATCTTTAATCAATCCTTGCCTCTCCAAATGCATATAAAATCATCTCCAACAATCTACCCACCACCAATGTCAGACTCACAGGTCTATAGTTTCCAGGCTTCTTACAGCCTTACTTAAACCATGGCACAACATTAGCCACCCTCCACTCCTCTGGTACTTCACCTGGGTTTATAAATGATGCAAATATTTCTGCTAGGGTGCAGAAATTTCCTCCCTAACTTCCCAAAACAACTCATCCATGCCGACCAGTTTTACTAAACTAGTCCCATTTGCCTGCATTTGGATTCTAAGCCTTTCCTATCCATGTACCTGTCCAAATGTCTTTTAACTGTTGGAATTATACCCGCCTCTACCACTTCCTCTGGCAGCTCATTTCACATGTGCACCATTCATGTGAAAAGGTTGCCCCTCTGATCCCTTTTAAATGTTTTCCCCACTCACTGTAAATCCATGGTAGTTTTAGACCACCCTATCCTGGGATAAAGGCCTTGGCTATTCACGTTATCTGTGCCCCTTGTGATTTTATAAATCTCTATAAGGTCACCCCACAACCATCTCCGCTCCAGGGAAAAAAGGTCAAAGCCTATCCAGCCTCTCCTTAAAACTCAAACCTTCCAGTCTCAATAACGTTCTTGTAAATCATTTTTGCACCCTTTCCAGTTTAATAACATACTTCCTGTAGTAGGGTGACCAGAATTGTATGCAGTACCCCAAAGGTGGCCTTATCAACAGCTTGTATTACAGTGGCTATTTACTAGGTAGCAAGGTAGTTTAATAGATTGTTTTACCTAATTTCCTAGATGCAAGGAGAACGAAGAGAAAGAAATGGATAAAGAGCCATTATATTGATATTTCCTACCTGTGTGACATGAATGAATGTCATGGAGCCACTGGCCCAGCACTCCATTTAAGTTGTTCTGAAGTGGCCTTAGTAGGAATGATTTCAGTGTGGCATCAGATGTCATTGTAAGAGTCTGAATGATGTGCTCAACAGGATAAAGTTCCTAAATTACTTCCTACCGGACAAAACAGGAACCTTCGAACCTGATTCTGAAGATGAAACTGAAAAAGGTATTACAAAAAAACAATAGGAAATGCAAGCTGCGGCAGACCACATGAAGATCGAACAAAGCTGATCATCTGCCTGCCTTAATTGCTTCACTTCCGTTGATTCCCTAAAGATCAAAATAAAAGTGTCCATCTCTAAAGGTACTCAATAATGGAGCATCATAATTTCTAAAATAGGGAGTTCCACAACATTTTGAGTAAAGAAATTTCTCCTCGTACTTGGCCTAAATGATTAAGATTGTCTCCTGATGTTTTATATTTCCCAATCAGGGCGAGCAACCTCCACTCAGTGTCAACTTTGTCAGATCTCCTTACAATCTGGTTTATTTAACTGAGCTTACTTCTCATTGCTCTTCACCCGAAGGTCCAGGAGTTAGGTACGAAAAGCTCATTCAAATTTTAAGATCTTCAAACTTCTTAAAAGAATTAATGACGTCCTGTTACGTTCCTGGAAATATTAAGCAATATCAATCTTTTAGTTAAATTAGAATCGAAACAAAGATGAGCATTGATAATTCGATGTGTCTTAAAGTTAATGAACTTGAGACTGAAGAGAAGCTTGGGACAAATTCCAGTAATGGTTACATTGTCAGTCTCTAGATCAGGCTGCCTTTCATATTGTAAAAACAACTATGTAGCAGCAATCTAAAATGTGCTTATTTCCCTTGATTTGAGAAATACTTTTATAGCTTTGCTAACCTATTACTCCAAAGAGTTGAGAATGAGTGAAAATTGGCTTTCTACGCACCATGATTAATTGTATCCTTTTTGTTGGGATTTTGATTTATTGTTAGAACTTCCAGCTGTCTACCCTAACACAGTCTGGAAGTGCTCTTGGGCGCTGTTTTAGAGTGTTTTCCTGTAACTTTGAGAAGACTTCTTGTACAGCTAGTACTTAATAGTGCTTTCCAAAGGATTGAGCCTCTCAGACACTGCTAATATCTCAGTTCATTTGCAAATCTCCTGTAATATTTCACGCTGAAACAGGATGATCCTGACTGATGGTATACCATAGCAGTTTCCAGCAAGGGGATAGATGACTATCCAGCAAGGCGTTTGTTCTTGGGAAATTGTCAAATATTGCTGCTAAGAATGTCAATTTTAGGAGTTCTAGACATTTACTGAAAACACACCATTATGAAGCTGAACCTGGCTTGCAGCTGATCAGAGACCACTTTAATACCTTAGCAGGGATGACCGTGAAGGAACAATGGCAGATATTTCTGTGTATAATGCAGAAGTTGCAGGATCAGTTCATTCCTAAAAGGAAGAAAGATCCCAGGAGGAGGCATGGGCAGCCGTGGCTGACGAGGGAAGTTAAGAAACATATAAAGTTAAAAGAGAAAAAGTATAACATAGCAAAGATAAGTGGGAAAACTGAGGACTGGGAAGCTTTTAAAGAGCAACAGAGGATTACTAAGAAGGAAATACGCAGAGGAAAAATGAGGTACAAAGGTAAA
>NC_057718.1:91024199-91076530 GCF_004010195.1 Chiloscyllium plagiosum
TATTAGTAATAGCATTAGCAAATTTGCTGATGATACTAAGCTGGGTGGCAGGGTGAAATGTGATGAGGATGTTAGGAGGTTACAGGGTGACCTGGTCAAGTTAGGTGAGTGGGCAGATGCATGGCAGATGCAATTTAATGTGGATAAGTGTATGGTTATCCACTTTGGTGGCAAGAACAGGAAGGCAGATTACCACCTAAGTGGAATCAATTTAGGTAAAGGGGCAGTACAGAGAGATCTGGGGGTTCTTGTACACCACTCAATGAAGGTAAGCATGCAGGTACAGCAGGTAGTGAAGAAGGCTAATAGCTTGCTGGCCTTCATAACAAGAGGAATTGAGTATAGAAGCAAAGAGGTGCTTCTGCAGTTGTACAGGGCCCTGGTGAGACCACACCTGGAGTATTGTGTGCTGTTCTGGTCTCCAAATTTGAGGAAAGACATTCTGGCTATTGAGGGAGTGCATGCGTAGGTTCACGAGGTCAATTCCTGGAATGGCGGGGCTACCTTACGCTGAAAGACTGGAGCGACTGGGCTTGTATACCCTTGAGTTTAGACGCTGAGAGGGGATCTGATTGAGACGTATAAGATTATGAAAGGATTGGACATTCTGGCAGTAGGAAGCATATTTCCACTGATGGGTGAGTGCTGAACCAGAGGACACAGCTTAAAAATAAGGGGTAGGCCATTTAGGACAGAGATGAGGAGAAGCTTCTTCACCCAGAGAGTGGTGGCTGTGTGGAATGCTCTGCCTCAGAGGGCAGTGGAGGCCCAGTGTCTGGATTCATTTAAGAAAGAGTTGGATAGAGCTCTCAAAGATAGTGGAATCAAGGGTTATGGAGATAAGGCAGGAACAGGATACTGATTAGGAATGATCAGCCATGATCATGTTGAATGGCGGTGCAGACTCGAAGGGCTGAATGGCCTACTCCTGCACCTATTGTCTAGTGTCTATTGTCTAATAATGGGTGCCATTCCAGCCTATTGCACAAACGTTTCATGAAATGTAATGGAATTTAGTATTTCCTAACAGAAAAGGAGTATGTAATATGAAATATGAGATTGAAATAAAAATTCAAATAATGAATATGGCAGTCTGATCATGAATGAAAGAGAAAACATTAGGGAAAAAAGCAGAACTAATTTGCTGAAAACTTTTATAAATTAAGTCAGCACTCCAGAGGCAAATGTAGAATTAAGCCATTTTCTAAGTTTAAAAATCTCACAACACCAGGTAATGGTCCAACAGGTTTATTTGGAAGCACTAAATTTTGGAGCGCTGCGCCACCTGATGAAGCAGCAATGCTCTGAAAGCTAGTGCTTCCAAGTAAGCCTGTTGGACTATTACATGGACGTTGTGTGATTTTTAACTTTGTACGTCCCAGTCCAACTCCAGCACTTCCAAATCATGACTACCATTTTTTGATTAGATTAGATTACTTACAGTGTGGAAACAGGCCCTTCGGCCCAACAAGTCCACACCGACCCGCAACCCATTCCCCTACACCTAACACTACAGGCAATTTAGCATGGCCAATTCACCTGACCTGCACACTTTTTGGATTGTGGGAGGAAACCGGAGCACCCGGAGAAAACCCACGCAGACACGGGGAGAATATGCAAACTCCACACAGTCAGTCACCTGAGGCGGGAATTGAACCCGGGTCTCTGGCACTGTGAGGCAGCAGTGCTAACCACTGTGCCACCGTGCCGCCCTATATATAATTTTCTAAGTTTGTGATTTTGTTTCTCTAAAACCTTTATTGTTTACGTGCAGTACATAAAGCAACAGAGTGATATTGGTGATCTTTACTTTGTAATGAAACAGTTGTAATTGAAACATGACAAATTCTCTACTTAATATTTCACAAAAAGGCATGGGTTCGTGTGAAGCTCATAATTTGCTTTGAGCTTGCCGGCAATACTTGGATCAGGTGGAGATAATTGATCTCTCTTTATAAGTGCAACTCACCTGGCAACTTTTTTTATGATTCACCTATATAATCTGCTTCCCTGCTTATTAATTAGCAAATGTTTTGTTCAGCATGTAACCTTTTTGAGCAAACAATGGGTTCCCAGAAATGACTGTGAGCAGTGTCTTACGCCAACAATACTTGTCAGGGCTTAGTGATGATTTGTTGATTTGCAGTTCCAGGAAATAACTGTTGTGTACTTTGCACGTATTTACCATCAATCTTTGTATTGTTGCATATTTCTGCACCAGTTGTACCTTTTATTTTTGCGTAGATGGTTTCTTATAACAGTATTCGTCCCTCTGAAGAAACGTCATGGCAATTGCATGCTGAGACGCGAAGCAATAGCTGAGCTTTGAATTGTTATCTGTGTGGTAAAGTACTAGACACTTAGACAGGACAAGGTCAGAGCTGTGTTTGAGCTTGAAAGCACAAGTGAGAAACCTTTACAGCTAAAATGGCTACCTTCAATGTAAACTGTGCACTAATTCGCAGTTAATCCTAGTGCAACGGGTATGGATATTTAAGCAAAAATCAAAAGAACTGCGGGTGCAGTAAATCAGAAACAGAACAGAAATTGCTGGAAAAGCTCAGCAGATCTGGCAGCATCACTGGAGAGAAATCAGAGTCAACGTTTCAAGTCGAGTGACCCTTCCTGTTAACTCTGATTTCTCTTCACAGATGCTGCCAGCTCTCCTGAGCTTTTCCAGGAATTTCTGTTTTTGGTTCTGATTTACAGCATCTGCAGTTCTTTCGGGTTTTTATTCAAGAACAGCCTAAGTCCGATAAATTGTTGCAGACTGGGGGAAGTGGTGGTGTAGTGGTAATATCACTGGATTAGTAACCCAGTAGCTCACACTAATGTCCCGGGGACATGGCAGATGGTAAAAATTGAATCCAATAAAAAAATTTCCCTTTAAAACTCTAATGATAACCGCCAAACCATTATCAATTGTTGTAAAACCCAACTTGTTCCTGAATGTCTTGTTTCGAGGATAATCTGAGCTACATGCGAGTTTCAACCCAAAGCAATGCGGTTTGATTCTTAATTGCCCTCTGAACGATTAGGGATTGGTAATAAATGGTGGCATAGTCAGCAACACTCACATCCCATGAATAATTAAACAACGGCGTACTGTGGAAGTCAAAGGATAATTCAAGGTGCTTTCAGTGTTGGTAAGGCAAAAGTTAAAATTGTGAAACAGGCAAAAACAGAAATTGCTGGAGAAACTCAGCAGGTCTAGCAGCATCTTGGTAGATAAAACAGAGTTAGCATGTCGAGTTCACTGACCCTTCCCCTGGTTTTTGTTTGTTTCAGATCTCCAGCATCCGCAGTTTAGTTTTATTTTAGCGTTCAATTCAGTGCTACATCTCTACCAGATATGCCATTCTGAGGAAGGCTCATTGGACTCGCAATGTTCACACTGTTTTCTTTCCACAGGTAATGCACAGTATCCTTAGCTCTCTGTTTTATAGTTAAAATTGGGGTTTGTAATTGGTTTAGCTGTCTGAAATAGAATGTGTTTAATTTACAATGCCGACGTTTAAAATCCTTCAGCAAAGAAAAAAATTAATGTATCCTTAAATTTGCTTAAGTGAAAGGTCAATTGTTCATTCTGAAGGTATTTACTTAGACATAATTATTCTTTGCTGATCCAGATTGGTTGGACACACCTTGTTTCTTTATCCTTCCTGGTTAGATTAGAAGCATTTTGTTTGATCCATTGTTATAAACTTTGTCAGAGTCCTGCATAACGACGGCCATTTCTTTGCAGAGATCAAGCCAAAGAAAATGCAAGTTTTTTAGGGTGGAACCAGGCAAGTGAGCAACATGATTAAGCTTCATAAGAACCAGTAAGATTGGTCTGCTGAAGACTGGCATTTTGATGTGAATTAAGGCTTTTAATTGCAATCCAAAACTGTTTAGATTGGAATGTACAGAGTGTGTCATGCCTTTTTTAAAAGTGTGCCGATTTAGTCCAGCCCTTTGATGGGTATTTGTTCTGGGTGTCTTAATGGGCACAAGCCCAGTTTTTCAATGTCCTGGCCAGCCATTTGGTTCCATTTCCTGTTGACATGCAGTGAAATGTTGAAATTAGGAAAACCATCGCCCATTTGTATCCGGATGTTCCTGTGGGAAACTCAAATTCTTGTCATGTGTTTCTCTGAAAATCGCCGAGCATAAAGTTGGTGAGATTCTTACACCAGCTAGATTGGCAATAACTTGATCTGAGCACAAGCATTTTGAACTTCAATAAACCAATATTGGAAACATGCCCAGCTATGACCCGTTTCCATGTTTTGAATAGTCCAATGGGTCATTCAGAAAGTAACCTGCTGTAAATATGCAAGCTACATTGAATCCTACAAGGACTTGTCTGTTTAATTTCACTTATATAATTTATTTTAGGATTTTGAATTTCTGAGGTGTATTGCAGCCACACAGTTTTCAATATGAGTCACTTTTTCTGATGCATTTGGATGTCTTATGGCTGTTGCTTAAATCCCTCCTCTCCTGAAGGGCTCTGATCATCCTGATTCCAAGTGGGATTTGAAGAGGGAACACAGAGGAGCTATGCCATGGGTCTCAGTAGACTTTTCAACCAAAAGGAAGTATCGCCACTAATTCTGATCTAGGGTCTGCATGTGACATGTACAGAGAAATACCATATCCAGCATGAGCTGTGTTTGAGATTGCAAATCCGAGACCGGATTAGAACTGCCGCGGGCAGAAGGTGAAAGCTGGGTTTCCACAGGTTTCAAGCTGGGTCCATGATCCACATCCTGAACAAGCCCTGGCTGGATCCACAGTGGATCCCCGAGCTTTTGGAGAAGGTAGCTGTCCCCCTACCCCGTGTCCCCCCAGAAGGGCCATGTATACCAGACAGAACCGCAGCCTGAACCTGCCCACAGGGAGGCAGTTTTCAAGATGCTATCAGTTCTAGTGCACACACCGATTACGTAGACCTAGGAATCTTGGATGTAAAAAGCAGCTTTGAAGCAAATTTATTGATACAGTGAAAAGAATCTTCCACTCCCAAGAATTGGAGATGGTGGTCGTACTGGTAATGCCACTGGACCAGTAATTCAGAACCCCTGGCTAGCAATCTGTAACATGGGTTCAAATCCCACTGTGGCAGGTGGTGAAATTTTACTTCAATAAAAATCTGGAATAAAGTGCTAGCCTAATGACGATCATGTAGCCACTGTTGATCTTTGTAAAAACCCAACTGCTTCACTGATGTCCTTTAGGGAATGAAATCCACAATCCTTACCTGGTCTACACATGATGCTGGAATCGTAACAATGTGGTTAATTCATTGTTGATATCTGAACAGTTATGGATGGAAAATAAATGGTGACCTAAACAATGATCCCACATCTCCATGAACAAACATTGGCAGGTGAACGGAAAGGGAAATAATGGGGTGACGTTAACACACAGCACAGGGACTCCATTGACATGCACTTAGAACACCCACTTGCATTACGAACCTTGAAACATGCTTAAGGCATGTGCCATGGCTGCCCTACAAAATGCCCAAGAGTGCGGGCGGTGTACGTTCAGTGTAAAATGAGTACCTGGTGCTCAAGAAATTGGAGCCTTAAATGTACACTTAATACCTAACACAGGCACAGTAAGGTCTAATTTCTAAGTCTTTGTCTCCATTTGGTTTGGTGTATCAGGTAGCATGACTACCCTAACTGCTCACTTAATGAGAAAAAACGAGTTGGACGGAGTTCAGCAAAGGCATCCAAGTTTTAGCTCCATTGCAGAGTTCTAAGAAGGAAAATCTGTGTTTCATACATAATTGTTACTTTGTTTGGTTGACTGTTGGCATATGGGGCGATAAAACGGCAGGAATGTTGCTGGTGGTTGTTCCACAGGATTGCTTGCCTGTTTGGTCTGCTCTTGATATAGCCCCTTATTTCTTCTCTCCAACTCTTGGCAAGAACTACGTGTACTTTAAATAACTTCATTGGGCAATTTATTTTGTTCCAAATCTGAACTTGCCTAAAATTAGGTTTAAAGGACAGATGTCAAACTTATTTCCTAGCACAGACCAAGTTTCAAACTTCTTGGGAAACTTTGTAAGTTTAAAAATTCCAAATTATTTCTATCACTGATGGAATTACTAGCGGAATGTAAAATTCCTACTGAGCCATACAGCTGTGATATATCTGTTTATATATTCCAGTATCAATTACCGTCATTATTACTAAAGATCTCTGACCTAAATGTTTTGCAAATTAAATGTTTTTCCTACCATGTGTATGATGTAAACAAAGGTCTTTTGCCAAAATTCTATGGAGTAATTAGTTAACCCCAAGGGATGTAATGTTTATCATCTTTGCCTCATGGTTCTAGTGTCATTATTTAGTTAGTACATTATCTTGCAAAATCATTGTTCAGTATTGAAAAGACATGGTCACAGCATAAGTATATAATCATACCATTTTGCAATGGATGAGGAAGGCCATTTATTCCAATTTAGATCATCCATCATGAATTTATCGAGACATAAAGCCTGTTAGGTATGTTCAATGCTGACATGGACAGATTTCTAATGAGGAAGAGAATCAAAGATTACAGGATTAGACGGGAAATTGCAGTTGAGAATTATCAGATCAGCCATGATCTCATTTAATGGTGGAGTGATCTCACTGGGCCACATGGTCTATTTCTGTACCTATATCTTATGGCGGTATACCTGAAGATTCAACCTATTACCCTTTGTTCTACTCCCACTAATTATTTTAAAGGGGTATTCCAGAATAACATATCCCATGACGTTTACTGTATCTCACACCTCTCTGAAGCCACCATAAGAACGAAGCAGCAGAAGACGACTATTCGATCCATTGAGTCTACTCCACCAGTCAGCGAGATCACTTCCCAGGCATCACATTTCCCAGTGTGAAAGCCCACATTTCTCCAGTGTTTTGTCATAGCCTGACACCCGTAATCAACTTGTTGCATGTGCTGCCGAAACAACATTCAGGAAAGCCAGTTGCTGTATACCAAGTGAGTGACCAAATGTTAAAAACTGTCACACCTTTCTGCAGTGCTGAGATTTCTGCGCGCATCAGCAGGGTAGCTGCTTCAGCCAAGTTCTCAGGACAGTCAGTTTCTGCACTGACAGCAAATCAACGAGGCCAAAACAGCCCACTGAGCCAGTGATTCCTTTTTGTAGGAGCTGCGTGATTATGTACAGAAAAAACATAAAAGAATTGCCATATGTCTGTAAGCACTGATTTTTATCTTTGTATCTGCAAAGATTGATAGAATATACTAATTGGGGGTATATTTGTTTAAACGCCCATGATTGGCAACTCAAGTTTTGTAAAATTCCATACGTATTTAGCTTGTTTTTTTTTGTAATCCTGAGTCCTTAAATACAGTCCTGTCACTTCATATAAAAATAACTGATTGTGTGAGATGCTGGATGACAGTTTGAGCTTAATGAATGTAGGAACAATACTTGGAAAGAGTACTTGGAATGATACTTTGCAGAGATATGTCAGTATTAGCTATCTAAATCAGTGGCAAATGCACTGTCTGATTCCTCTTCTGACTTTGTGGCAAATGTTTCCAGTCTGCATGTTAGTGCAAGCTGCAGATATGCAGAGGAGCGACATAGTTATTAATGTAATGACAGCCATTGTCTGACGCTTCTGCAGTAGCAGAAATGGATCATGAAATTGTTTTGGAGAGGCTATGTGATGCATAATACATCAAAGTGAGATACTCTTGGAGCTTATCTGGAACAGATACTGGGCATGGTGATATAAAATGTAGTGCTATAGAATTGGAGGCTTTTCTGAAGTTGGTATATGTCATATACTGGCATTGATGCCATTCTTTTCAGTTTTCTTGAATTAACTACACAGAAAAGATCATGTCTGTAGGTGTGTTTCATTAAGCAAATTCGCACTGCAATTCTAGAAGGCACTCTGCAGCTACTGGGCGGAGTCAATGTGGATGTTTCCTTGCAAAGATCTTCCCTCTGGCAAACAACAGGGATTTTTCTGAAGTGACAGTGATCAGGTTTATCTCCCTTCTTAATGTAGATGTGATCACAATATCCGCAACACCTCCCACTGACACTCCTTTTCCTGGGTGAGGGATATGAAGTTGTGCAGCTGTGTCAGGAGTGTATCTTTGCCATTTTTCAGATTCCAGCAGGGATTCCACCTGCTCCAGAGATCTTGTTTATTTTTTTGAATAACTGTCAAATGGCTTTTTCAACTTTGCAGACTTGGAGGCTTAATTGTGAAACTGATCTGGGTAATAGAGTTGAGGGATATCAAGTTGAAGTCAGAGTCCTAGATAAGAAATTCACAAGTGTGTTGTCTCCGATGAGTACTGACTGCTTTGATGAGGTCCCTGCCCCAGCTCAACTGTTCCCCAGGGACAGCAGAAATGACTTTGATATGTCCTCAAAGCATCCTTGAAGTGATCATATATCTTTGTCAGCTTGAGAGAGTCCCTGATTCGTGATTGACCAAAATGGAGAATGTTAATTCAGGAAGGCACTAAGCACACCAGATCACGATCATCCAGAGGTGAATTCGAGGCAATGAAAAGGGGTCACAAATCTCCAAGTTCCTTTATCTTCCTGCTCCTTCAAACAGGACCTATGCTATGCGTAGCCGCATCTGAAGATAATGCATTGGACTTCTGAGCCATCTCTGAACCCATCAAATCAGAGTGGAAGCAAGATGCCCTTGGTATCAAGGGACTGATAAATTATTGCACACATTTCAGAAATGCACTATAGCTTTAAGAAAGCTAGATGGCATCATAATATGCTGTAGTTTAAGGGGTCTTTATTCATTCAGTTAGCAATTAGTCAGTCAACTGTGTGTATAATTTAATATTAATTTAAGCAAGTTCATAACCAAAGTTAGATGTATAAGTCTGAGGTGTCATGCCAGTGAACATTGTTAGGTATTAATAAACTTTCAGATATCTATATCAATATAAACCCAACTCTTTTTACTATATGTTGCATAGGATACCATATAGAAAAACCAAATCACGTCAGTGGTCAGTTGTAAATGAAAAATGCTCTTGGACAGCATACTGGGAACTGCAGAGAGCATTTCAAACTTTCTCTTTTCCGGATGGTGAATGGACTTCTCTTTGATATGTGGAAATGCCCTTGTTATTTCAAAGTACAGTTATATTTTCTCACCTCTGAAAGCAGGACTCTTGTAAATTGCAAACATTTAAAGACATCAATGGGACAGAAATGAGGAGGGATTTCTTCTCTCATAGAGTCATAGAGATGTAAAGCACAGAAACAGACCCTTCGGTCCAACCTGTCCATGCCAACCCAATCAGATATCCCAACCCAATCTAGTCCCACCTGCCAGCACCTGGCCCATATCCCTCCAAACCCTTCCTATTCATATACCCATCCAAATGCCTTTTAAATGTTGCAATTGTATCAGCTTCCACCACTTCCTCTGGCAGTTCATTCCATACACGTACCACCCTCTGTGTGAAAAAGTTGCCCCTTAGGTCTGTCTTATATCTTTCCTCTTTCACCCTAAAACTATGCCCTCTAGTTGTGAATCTATCAAATTCTTTACTGCAGAAGTGTAGAGGGGCTGGGTCATTTATGTTATTCAAAGCTGAGATCAACAAGTGTTTAATCAGAAGGGAATCAAAGATTGTGGTGAAAAGGCAGGAAAGTGGAGTTTGCATTTATCAGATCAGCCATAATCTCATTGAATGGTGGAGCAGATTCAATGAGCTGAATGGCCGACACTTGATCCTACATATTAAGGGCTTATGGTTAACTGAAACTATCTCTGACTCACTTTTTTTAAAAAAAAAGGTGCATGTGGATGCTAGTGGTCTGTCTATTCTTCAATTTGTGGCAAATTAAGGTTTAGCGACTTGTAGCTTCCAGTGCAGTTTTGTTTTCTCAAGATGTTACTTTATTGAAACAACATCCTCCATTAGAAACTTTTGGTCATGGCTTCCCTTACAAATAAGTTGCTTGGTTTTCAAAGCTGGGAAATGGGTTGTAAAGTTCAATTTGCAGCTGAACAGTTTGTAGTTTGTTAGAACAGCTAGCAACTTAAAGACATCTTTCTTTGCTTTTGCACCATCATGATTCTGTGCTAGAGCAGAAAAAAGGAGGGGGATATGTTACTTGAGTATTGAGTACAGGAGTTGGGAGGTCATGTTGCGGTTGTACAGGACATTGGTTAGGCCACTGTTGGAATATTGCGTGCAATTCTGGTCTCCTTCCTATCGGAAAGATGTTGTGAAACTTGAAAGGATTCAGAAAAGATTTACAAGGATGTTGTCAGGGTTGGAGGATTTGAGCTATAGGGAGAGGCTGAACAGGCTGAGGCTGTGAGGCTGAGGCTTTATATATAGGCTTATAGAGGCTTACAAAATTATGAGGGGCATGGATAGGGTAAATAGGCAAAGTCTTTTCCCTGGGGTCGGGGAGTGCAGAACTAGAGGGCATAGGTTTAGGGTGAGAGGGGAAAGATATAAAAGAGACCTAAGGGGCAGCTTTTTCACACAGGGCGTGGTACGGGTATGGAATGACCTGCCAGAGGAAGTAGTAGAGGCTGGTACAATTGCAACATTTAAGAGGCATTTGGATGGGTATATGAATAGGAAGGGTTTGGAGGGATATGGGCCGGATGCTGGCAGATGGGACTAGATTGGGTTGGGATATCTGGTTGGCATGGACGGGTTGGACCGAAGGGTCTGTTTCCATGCTGTACATCTCTATGACTCTACTGGAAAGAAAAGAGAATTAACAAGCTTGTATTCCAAATCAAAAATTAAACGCTAGCAGCTGCATGTCTCTCTTGACCTCAAATTACCTTCAGTCCCATAATGTGCACATGGAGAACTTAAGTTACAGCACAATTGTGTCTTTTTAATGAGTTTTATACTGCTTCTATTTGTTGAAAGTGAAGACGATATTTGAAGGTAAAGTATTTCTGAACTCCGGTGTTGCGTGATCAACTCTGTTTTGGGATCACTTTGCCGATATGGAATTAATAAGAAGGTGTTGTTGCTGTCATAGATGTTGGCAAAATATCGGTTCCTAGTGGGTTTCTTTTTTTTTGTATGTGAGCATCAGAATTTCCTTTCACATGGAATAACCATTAAATGTTTTTTTGGTTTTAGGTCTGTCTGGCTGAACTCTGAAGCCATCCCAGATATCTACTGAGAATGTCAGGCCCAGTTGAGCTGCAACGAGGGAGTTTTTTTAAGGTATTGCAATTTTGAGGGAGCAACTTTTCATAAAGGCAATGTTTTTAAAAGTATCCTTTTTTTATTTAGTTGCTTTAAGCTCATTCTCTTTCTTTACCGCACCCCTTGTCTCCACTCTGAACCCTCCCCTTTTTATTTGGATGGGTGAACTCAGACACTTCACTTCTACAGTATTTTTTAGTCCTTTGCCAGGAAACATGCTTGAGAGATGAGGAAATGATCCCGCCCTGGGTATGTTTCCTTTTTCCTATGGACAGCTCGGTCGAGGCAGTCAAAAACTCCGATGTAAAAGTTGCTGGGATAAGAAAAATTTGAACAATTAACAAGCAGCCTTCTGTTATAGCTATCTCGATGTCTTGTTTCAAGTAACCTGCTGTTAATGACAGTGACTTGGCATACAAATATGAGCTGATCTGGTAAGCCAGCATGAATTTGTAAAAGGTCAGCAACCATAAAGCTAGTGTGATTTTTTTTTGAGGAAGAAACCAATTTAGCACAGAAGGATGTTAATCGTGCAAACTGACAGAATATATTTTATAAGGCTCTTATACGTGGCTTAACCAAAATGAGAACTTGCAGCTTTGCAGTCGCCTATTGACATGGATAAGGAATTGGTTCTTCCTCAAATTAGCAGGATGTGCCTAGTAACTAGGGATTGTTGTGAGCTCCATGGCTTTTCACAGCATTTAGAATTGACTTGGATGAAGAAACCGACACGGGCAGCACAGCAAATAGCACGGATGAGATTATGAAGTTGGAAATGCACAGCGATTGATTAAGTTCAGTGAGAGACACTGTGACAGATAGACTCTGTTGTGGGGGAAACCCCTGAGGAAGAGAGAGCAGATCATTTTGTAAATTGTGAGAAGCTAGGACTGCGAATGAGTTGAAGCACTTTGGGACCCCGAAGTACAGAAATTACTGCAGTTAGTGGAGTGTTCTTGAAATAAAAAGGCCAATGGAAGATTTGGCTCTTATCTCAAGAAGCCTGCAATCCAAAGGGATTGAAGATACTTTACAGTTGTACAGATCTATGATTAGCCCCCATAATATTGCATTTATTTCTGGACACTGTGCCACGGGCAGGATATCTTGGCCTTAGAGGTGGTGTAACGCATATTCATCAGAATGATGAATGGTTAACTTATAAGGGCAGCTTACATGACTGGGTTATATCCTTTTCAGTATAGAAGATTTAAGGGATGTTTCAGATGATTAAAGGGGTGGAATCAAAGATGGGGAGAAGCTATTTCCTGTGGTGGGAAAGTCCAGAATAAAGGGCATAAAGTTAAAATTAGAGCTTGGTCACTCAGCGTTGATGTCGGAAAGCACTTCTGTTCACAAAGGATAGCAGAAATCTGGAATTCTCTGTGGCCGTATCCCCTTAAAAGAGATGGCTCCTGACTGGGTCACTTGGAAAAACTGGCAGATTTCTGTTAGATAATGAATTAAGGATTGTGGTTGGATGGAGTTAAGATACAGGTCAATCTTGCCTTGTCAAATTTAACTTTGAATGAGGTGAAAGGGATAGAACTTCAATGTTGTTCTACTGCATTTCAGGTGAGTTTATCATTCTGAGAGTTAAAGTGCTGGACATGTAGCATCTCCGGATTTGCTAAGGGAAGTCAGACATTTCATTGACGCACATACTGCAGTACATCCTGAGGTCATGTATGATGCCATATATAAGACGTTCTGGTAAAGAAGCTTGAGATCCTGGTGTGGGCTGTCGCTGATTTTTGTTTAAAAAGCAGCACATAGTGCAAATTGTATTTGGTAAATCTGTTCTGTTGTATAGAACATAAACAAAGATAATAGAGTGCTGATGCAGCAAAAGAGCACATTTTCAGTATCTAAATTCTGTGGAATGTCATTCTGTGGTTACTGAAGTTTAGTGTTTTAGGAAGTCTGTGGGAAGTCTAGCCGATGCAAATTGGAACATCTGTCTTTATCTCCTTACAGTGGAACAACATGTTGCTACTTTAATGATTGTAGGAGTACTGTTTATAGTCTGGGCAGTGTCACAGAAGCCAGGCTTGCTGAGTAGTTTTTTTCTATTTACAGGAGACTCGAGGTTTAAAAATAATGACCTGTATTTGACATATCTCTGTTTTTTTTTAAGTAAAGTTATTTCATAGTGTCAGAGAGAGTCAGAGTTTTTGCAACACAGAAGGAAGCCCTTTGGCCCATCATGTCTGTACTAGTCATCAAACATCCATCTATTCTAATCCCCATTTTCCTGAATGTGGCCCAGACCCTGGTGTGCTGTGACATTTCAAGTGTTACTGTATACAGTATAGTTCTTCAATGTGTTGAGGTTTTTAAGCCTCCCCTGCCGTTTTTGTAGGTAGAGAGTTCCAGATACCCATAACCATCTGGAAAAACAATCCTTTCTCAAAATTCCTCTGAACCCCTGCTCCTTGCCTTGAAACTGTATACCTGGTTGTTGAGCCCTCTATTAGAGGGATAGATTTTCCCTTTCTATCCTGTCGATGCCCTTCAGAACTTTGTTACACTTACAACAGCTTCCCCTGTCATACTACTCTGCTCTAAGGGCAACGACCTCAGCCTATCCCATTCTGAAGAAATCATACTGGACTCGCACCAGTAGCTCTGTTTCTCTCTCTCTCTCTCTCTCTCTCCAAAGTTGTTGTCAGAACGACTGAGTTTCTCCAGCATTCTCTATATTTGAGCCAGCCTATTTAGTCTCTTTTCATAGTTGAATCACTCCAGGCAAGTCAACACCCTGGTGAATCTCCTCTGCACCCTCCCTTGTCCAGTCACTACCTTTCCTATAGTCTAACCACAGAACTGCAGACAGTACTCCAGGTGTGGGCTAACTAACACTATATGCAGCTCCATCACAACCTCCTTACTGTTGTATTCAGTGCCTTGCCTAATCAAGCGAAGTATCCCAATCGCCTCCTTAACCATCTCAGCTACCTGTCCTGCAGCCATCAAGGATCTGTCCCCATAGGTTTATATGGAATTGTGATCTTTTCAACATGAAACCTTGCTCATAAAATTTCCCAAGTGATTATGAATCTCAGAAGGAAAAGGGCAGATTTATCATTTGCTGTTCTTATGTGATTCAGACCGAATAAAGTAATTTTACTCTCATCCAGTCCTGTGTGTTTTAATTTAATGTTGATAGAGTTTGTATTAAAAATACTTTTTGTTAATCATTCAGTGCAAGAGGTTACTGGTGGTTATCTGATTCGCTCCCCAAGTATCTTTCCGAGTTCTGTCACACCAAGAGGTTGGAAGTCTCTGAATAGTAGCAGGGTGACATTTCACTGGGACATTGGGATTCACCTGTTTCAGAGGCATTCAGTGCTGGATGGAACTAGTAAACACTGTCCTTTCCTCTGCCCACAAATATTTGTGTGTTTTGATCAGAAACTTGCTCTCACCTGGCATCTGATTCCTGTATGGTACCCTCTAAGGGAGTCATTCCCGCAACTGTTGCTCCCGCTCTGCCTGGCTCCACGTCTTCCTCCCATTCCTTGCGAAGGCCAAAGGTGGACAGACCCCCTGACCGGTCACCCATGACCAAGGTCACCATTTCTCCTGGTGTCTTCTATAATGTGTCTTGTAAGATGATGCCCTCAGAGAATTTTCAGAATATCTGTTCATGGAATGTTGTCAAAATGTTCCAAAATATCTCCCAACACCTTTTAAGAATTCACTTCAAACCTCCTGGCCAACAGTGAAAGCTGAATCCTTGCTCAGGGTCGCAAACATCGTATTTTAAACTGTCACTTGCTTAGCTCTGAGCCAGTAGTGCTTGTACCAACTTTGCAGAGTTGAAAGTGTGGCACTAGAAACGCACAGCAGGTCAGGCAGCATCCAAGGAGCAGGAGAGTTGATGTTTCAGGCATAAACTCACCTCTGCAGAGTGTTATTGAAGTGCTACCAATTTAAGTACCATGTATCATCTTTAATAATCAGCAGCAGGCAATTTACCTATAAATCAGATGCTTACACAACTTTCCAGCAACTGTTCCTAGAAAACAGTTCAGTTCCTTCGCTAAGATAGTTTCTTCTGTTATAGACATTGTTATATAAAAGGTAAAAACAATGACTGCAGATGCTGGAAACCAGAGTCTAGATTAGAATGGTGCTGGAAAAGCACAGCAGTTCAGGCAGCATCCGAAGATCAGGAACCACATCTTGTCTACAGCAAAAACATTTTCATGCTGGAAGTAACTGGAAAAATCCAAGTGCTGTGTTTAATCTTGAAAACAGAAAGCGGGAAGTATAAATTAGATTGGAATTGTGCGCGAAAAGTAAAATAAATATTGGGGAGAAAAGAAACAGATGAGGTTAAGAGAACCAGTTAAAGAAAATATAAAATCTTTTTTCAAAAAAAGCTGAACTTTTTTTTAATATACGTATCACAAATTAAATTATGAAAAATGTGATTTGTGAACCTTCAGTATTGCATGAATTGCTTACCTGCAATATTCATTGACTGGTGGCTTTGGTTCAGAGTTGAATTTTGTTCCATAATGCACATGCGAAACACACTAAGATGTTTTTTCTCACCATTAAAGGTGCTAATTAATGACAAGCTGTTGCTTTTAAAACAAAAATTAATCTCTGCTGATTGTACCAACTCTGCCGTCTTTAGAGTGGATTTTGTGGACAAAGATTCCATTTTTCACATTGCATGGATGTCAATGTATGTCTTATCAGCAAGAATTATTACACTAAGAGAATTATTATACTCTAGAGGTGTGGAGTTTGCCAGACATTACAGATTTGTGTGTTTAACTGTGCAGGTGCCAATGCTGGAACTTGCAATCTGATTTACTGCTCAAAACAGTAAGGAGTATTCGCCATTATTCCCACTACCTATCAATTATTTTGATTTTTTTTGTGTACCATTAACAATTATAAAAAAGCAAAACAAATTGCTTTTATGTGATACCTTATCAACGGAAATGTTGCAAATGCGATTTAATTGGATACAAATACATTGGGGTACGAAGGCAAATAAGAACTATTATTCTGTGCTAGAAACTGTTCTGAAAAGGCTTTTAGGTGTCTGGAGCAACCTCATTATGATGCTCCAGGATGGCTATCAAGAGCACAGTGTGGTTGGAGGGAGAAAGATGGTGAGTGGCTTTGTTGGTTGATGTCTAACCATGTGAATGTTAGAGAGGCAAACATACAGAGAAGCGCGTGGAGTAGACTGACTAGCAATACCTGGTAGATTTTACGAGATAGATATTCAGTAATGTAACTGTGAGCTTAGAAGCAGTTTTCTCCTGAATTGAATCCCGTATTTAGTCTTTATGGCCCAGGTCTTGCAAGCAGTGACGGGCATAATCAGATTACTAGTCTGCTCCTATTTCATTTCCCCACGAGTGCTGATGTCTATGTTCATAGCCAGGAATTTCAATCCTGGTTCCTTGAGGCAGGAAGATTGTACCTGAACCCAAATATTTCTCTTATAGTGCAGGATAACAAGGTGATGTCGAACCATGTCGTCTTTTTGATAGTCAGTGCACCGTGTTGTGACATTAAACTGTGCAGCTACTGCGAAAGGATAAGTTAGTAAGCTACTTGTAGGGCCAGGGTACCAGGGAAATGTTGTTCTGGTTGGGATGGGGAAGATGGAGTGGTTGTCAGGGTCCAAGGGATATAAAGGTTCAGGGGAAGTCTACTTGGGAGAGAGGGTCTGTTGAGTCCATAGGGTTAGTTTAATACATATTAATCCAGGAGTTGGACTAAGTTTTTAATTGTCTAAGGTTTCCTGGGGAACTATGGAAATAACTTCACAGAGGTGTGAATCCCATCACGAAGTCACTCTTTATTTACATGTGCCCAGTACATTGGCTCTGACAAATTAGCTCAGAGTTGGTCACTTGAGTGAGGAGACTCTCTAAATGTCCTGTTTATATCTTTCAGCCAGGGCTCCCTGATTGGCCCAGGTTAACAGCCCCAGTCAAGGATCTCATAGTCAATAAGATCCATCTGGCCCTTGTTCCAATGGCTACATCTCAAACCTTGTCCTCTTCCTCCCACTAACCTCCCCCCCCACCCCCCAATATCCCTGGATGTAGGCCTGCTCTTTCTCTGCTAGCCTATCCTGTGACATTTTCACCCCAGGCCTGGTTCTTCCAGCTCTGCCACAGTCACGGGCAGCATGTACTGGACCATACCATCTGCCCAGAGCATCCAGGGAGATTTCCCTCCTCTTGTTTAGGTGGTGTCGGTGTTGAGGCAGCATCCATCCCACTCATGTCGCCTCTGAAATAATTACACAGCGGCCAGTATCCTGTCACTAAGTCACCCTTTATTTACATGTGCCTAGTACACGTGCTCTGACCAGCCAGTTTCGAGTCCTTCCCGAGAATGAGGAGATTGTCTTGAATCTCCTGTTTATGTCTGTCAGCCAGGGTTCCCTGATTGGGTTAACCTGGGCCAATCAAAGATCTCCTAGTCAATGAGATCCACCTGGCCCTCATTCTAGTCACTACACCATAAACCGAAGAGAAACCCTCCAAATTCTGCACCTTTTAAAGAATTATTTCAGAGGGTTGCTGACACAGGGGACTTGGCCATTGAAATCTTCAATTTCCAATGCCATTTCTATAAACTCTGCTCGATCTTGACTTCTACATGGTCCTAATATGCAAGTCCAGTCAACACTGCTCCAAAGTCTATCTGGCCATCGGAATATCTGGGTCTGCGTGTAATAAAAAAATGCTATAAAGAAGTCCAAGCCTCGAGATTATTCTTGACTTTTCTTCTCAACAAGTTTCTTTTGAATCCCATCCCATGATTGTGGGCATAGAACCACAGAACAAAAGGGAACTATCCCACAAACAACAGTGCGGTCCATTTATAAAATAATTTCCATGTGTGAATACAGAAACGATTCAAGTCTTTAGGCCATCACAAAAATGTTGTTTCTCGTGAAAAGCAGCTTTGAATCAATGCTAAAGTTGAAATATAAGTTTGGAGTTCAGGACCTGACTTGATACTAAAGCAAAGTGGAACATTCTTTTTTTACAGAAAGCACCATTACTGCAGTCATAGTATAGGTGGAGCTTATCTTTAGTCTGCACGTGGTCAATGCGTGTAAACTCCTTGTGAGCTGGTGACAACCAAAATTGCTGTGAAACAACAATCAATAAAGCAATCAAATGCTGAACATTGTAGTCAAGCTGTAAGCATGGGTCAAAAAACTTATGTTAAACAGTATTGTGTACTGATTTAGAATGCACCTTGCAGTTTGTATCCCATGTTCATCAAAGCATGAGGGAATAATCTAATCCAGCAGTCCACATAAGACTGTTTAATATTGAAGTAAGTTTTAGCAACAAAAAATTTTCATTTATTTAACACTTCCATGACCTCAGAGGATATCCCAAGGCACTTTAGAGACAATGCAGAGGATTTGAAGTTTAGTTGCTAGTGCAATGTTGTAGTAGACATGTGACGATGAGCAGATAGAGTTTGAAGGATAAATATAAGCCAGAACACTGGGATATCTCCACTGCTCCTCTTTGAAATATTGCCATTTAATCTTTACGTCTGCCTTAGAGGGCAGACTGGGTTCCTGGTTAATGTTTCATTTGAAAAGTGGCACCTCTCACATTTCTGCACTCCCTTCATTCCACACCAAAGTATCAGCCTAGATTTTGTGCTCAGGTCCTGAAGTGAGACTTGAAGCCACAACCTGCCAACTGAGCAAGGACTGACACTAGCAATGAGAATATTCTGGAGAAAACTTAGCTTCTCAACTTTGATAGAAGGTGACGTGAGGCGAACTTGCTGAAGTATATCTAAAAATAGTATGGAGTAAGGAGTCCTTACAAAATACAATAAATCCTGTGTTAAAGCTTTATCAGGTTGACCCTGATATTCAGGTGTGCCTGATGCTGCTCCTGGCATGCCCTTCTGCACTCTCCATTGGATTGACACTCATCCCCTGGATTGACAGTAATGGTGCATTCGGGGATATGGTAGACCATGAAGGTACTGTTTGCGTTGAAGTCCACTTCTGCTGTCGATGCTCCCTCAGTGTCTCATGGATACCCAGTCTTGAGTTGCTAGATCTTTTCTGAGTCTATCCCATTTCGCAAAGTGATAATGCCACACAGCATCTTGGGGTGTATCCTCAAAGAGAAGATGGGAATTCCATCTCCACTGTGTGGTCACTCCTACTGATACTGTCCTGGATAGATACTTCTGAGAGAGGTACATTGGTAAGGTGATGGGTAAGGTCAATGTTTTTCCCTCTTGATTCCCTCATCCATCACCTGCCCCGTATTCAGTCTAGCAGCTGGTCCTCACCCAAAGTGCATTCTGCCCCCTTGTCGCCTCAGTGCTACCTCCAAGTGGTGTTCAGCCTGGAGGAGTACAGGTTTGTTGTCTAAGATTTTTATTAGGGGTTGCGGAGCGATGTAGTGTATGGGAATTACTCGCAGGTTTACTTGTTTGAGCTGATGCCATGAGACTTTATGGAGTGTGGAGTCCACATTGAGGATGCTTTCTGACGTGATACTACCGTACTGTTGGCACCTGTGCCGGATCTGTCCAGGTTGCTTAATCCAGTTGCCTGGGTGACCGTTGTGGGTCAGATTGGTGTTAACAAGATAGCATTCTGTCCCCATCCCGGCTGAGCTGGATTTGGGAATTGTCTCCTTACATTACCCGTTGTGGAGATCGTAGTGCTGTGAGTCAGACCTGTCTTTGGCCAGAGAACTCGAGTCAAATCCATTACTTAATGGGTAATTGTGGGTATGCCAAAACTTAAAGCCCTGCCTGTTTTTGGGTAGAGTTGGATTTGTGTTTCTAGTGGCTTAATCTATTTTTGCCAACTGAAGAAAATTGCACCTGAAGAGTGGAAACTTTACTGTTTATACAACTGGTTCTTTTTACCAAAACCTGCAGTAATACTCATGAAATAGGAATGCCTTCAAAGGGACATACTGAATGTTTTTATTGTAGCAGGAATTGGCAGGATACTTGGTTTTTAATGTAGACACAGGTGAAGTTTGAAAGTGAGTACAAAGTTAAGCTGTGCACTTTCTATTTGTTCTTTGATTTTTACTGCGGTCAAATATTATTCAGAAGCCGCGTCAGATGTGGGTATCTGTCATTCTACAGCTTGAAATAAGAACAGTGCATATCCCAAAGTATTTGCCTTTAATGGGAGCACTCATGGCTGCAGTAGTATAGGATAAAACATAACTTAGATACTTTGTGTTCTTAATGATTTCAAGTTCTTGCAGCCTAGTTAGCTTGTCTTTTCCACTGTCTAACACTACACTTTGTCTGCTCATCACAGTTAATTGACACACTTGCCTTAGAGATTGGAGAACTGAAGATGGGTCATTCAATTCCTGACTTGGATGAAGATTCTCAGTATGCCCAGTGGTTGAGGTAAGTTTTTTTTTGTTCCTGTAAATCTTTTCCTTCGTGACCACATGGTTCTTTCTGCAGATGTAGGCAACTCAGCCTTTCAAGTTAGGTAGGATTGTGGGCTGCATATTCAGAGACCCTTTTTCTGCTGAGTCTCCAGATGCCTTTCTGTGCTGGCATTCCTCCTTTCAAGGGGGTTCTTACACAGTTAGAACTTCTCAGTTTGTTTTTCTTGAATAGCATCCTGTTCAAGTTGGTCAAGTTTCTCGCTCTCTGGAAAAATAAAAAAGTCATGAACTGCATGTTAAATTTTCTTTTCTATTACTAACGTTGCATGTGTCATTATCTCTGACTGGGATCTTTATCAGGTATTTCTCAATCATAGAAGCTTTGGATTGCTTAATTGTACTGTTTTAGTGGCCAATTGACACCAATATCTTCATAATAAAGTATGTATCATGTTGGCTCTTGTTTTTGTCTGCGTTTCTCAGCCATCTCGCTCAATTTAAGGATGGCTTATTTTTTAATAAGTCATAGGATCATTCAGTGGTATGATTGCACAGAAGAGACCATTAGGCCCTTTGTTCCCATGCTGGCTGTTTAAGGGCTGCCTTTTTCTAGTCCTGCAGGGGCGCACTTAAAGGTAGAAACTTGAAGGATTCCACAGAAGTTGACATCAGGCCACTGAGCTGATGTAGTTGTACCTCTGGGCAATCATCCCTGACAGAGGCTAACCACACAGTCTGGATAATTAAAGGCCTGTTAGTGAACTGACTGGAAAAAGCGCTGATGGCAGACAGACCCTTGGACTTGCTCGGTCTCCTGCACTACCTCCACCCAGGGGGAGCTGCAGCCATGAGTGACTGCTGCTGCCGACTATGCTGGGAAGGGGGATTCACCATTTATTACATTCATTTGAAAGCTTTTTTTTTTTGGAGGTTGCATTTAGAGTCATAGAGATGTACAGCACGAAACAGACCCTTCAATCCATGACTGGAAAAAGAGCTGATGGCAGACAGACTCTTGGACTTGCTCGGTCTCCTGCACTACCTCCACCCAGGGGGAGCTGCAGCCATGAGTGACTGCTGCTGCCGACTATGCCGGGAAGAGGGATTCACCATTTATTACATTCAATTGAAAGCTTTTTTTTTTGGAGGTTGTATTTAGAGTCATAGAGATGTACAGCACGAAACAGACCCTTCAATCCAACTCGTCCATGCCAAACAGATATCCTAACCTAATTTAGTCCCATTTGCCAGCACTTGGCTCATATCCCTCTAACCCTTCCTATTTTAAATACCCATTCCAGATGCCTTTTAAATGTAATTGTACCAGCCTCCATCACTTCCTCTGGCTTCTATGAAGCTGCCCTCCTGCTCTGCCTCTAACAGGGACAGTGCCTGGTGGTTGAGAGTTCTGATAAGGTCTGCAATCTCTTTCAGTGGACTGCAAACACAAAATGGGTTGCTGGAAAAGCGCAGCAGGTCAGGCAGCATCCAGGGAACAGGAGAATCGACGTTTCGGGCATAAGCCCTTCTTCAGGAATTCGGGCTTATGCCTGAAACGTCGATTCTCCTGTTCCCTGGATGCTGCCTGACCTGCTGCGCTTTTCCAGCAACACATTTTCAGCTCTGATCTCCAGCATCTGCAGACCTCACTTTCTCCTGCAAACCCAAAAGGCAGCCTCTTAATTGCTCATCATGGGGTAGAGCTCGCAGACAGGAATCCCAACAGGTGGAGCAGGGCTGAGACCAGAAATAGTTCTGGCACGAGCCCACAGCACACAGACAGAAGATTCTGCCTAGAGTAAGCAATCCAATTACTCTTACTCCCAGATCATAACTTGTTACATGTATTAAAACAAAACGTCAAAAGCAACAACAATGGAAGTCAGAGAGCAGCTTCATTTAAAAATGACAAATTAAGCAGTAACTTGCTGGATTCAAAATTCATCAAAGATTGTTGCTTTCAGTGATCAAAATGGACCAAAGAGCTATGGATTGAAAGTAGTGACTACAGAGGGATTTGAATTGCAAGAACTCTAGGAATGGATCAATTGTTTTATCAAAATGATATCCCATTCAGTAGGAATATGACGTAGTATAATATCGCCATTGGCTCGAAGGTAGAAGGTAGTGGTGGAGGATTGCTTTTTGGACTGGAAGCCTGTGACCAGTGATGTGCTGCAAGGATTAGTGCTGCTTCCACTGCTTTTTGTCCCTTTACATAAATGATTTGGATGTGAACACAGGACATATATGTAAGCTTGCAGATGACACCAAAATTGGTGGTGTAGTGGATGGCAAAGAAGGTTACCTCAGAGTACACCAGGAGCTTGATCAGATGGGCTGATTGGCTGAGGAGTGGAGATGGAGTTTAATCTAGATAAATGTGGGGCACTACATTTTGGTAGGGCAAATCAGGGCGGTACTTATACACAGTTAACAGATCCTGGGGAGTGTTGCTGAACAAAGAAATGTTGAAGTGGAAGTTCGTAGCGCCTTGAAAGTGAAGTCGCAGGTAGACAGGTTAGTGAAGAAGGCATTTGGTATGCTTGCCTTTATTGGTTAGTACATTGAGTATAGGTGTTGGCAGGTCATGTTGCACCTGTACAGGACGTTGGTTAGACCACTTTTGGAATATTGCATTCAATTCTGGTCTCCCTGCTATAGTAAGAATGTTGTGAAACTTGGAAAGCTTCAGAAAAGAGTTTCAAGGGTGTTGCCAGGGTTGGAGGGTTTGAGCTATAGGGAGAAGCTGAATAGACTGGGGCTATTTTCCCTGGAAAGGCAGAGGCTGAGCTGTATCTTTATAGAGATTTATAAAATCATGAGGGTCATGGACAAGGTGAATAGCCAAGGTCTTTCGCCAAGAGTAGGGGAGTCCAAAAGTAGAGGAGAAACTGAGGACTGCAGATGCTGAAGATCAGAGCTGAAAATGTGTTGCTGGAAAAGCGCAGCAGGTCAGGCAGCATCCAAGGAGCAGGAGAATCGATGTTTCGGGCATAAGCCCTTCTTCAGAAATGAGGAAAGTGTGTCCAGCAGGCTAAGATAAAAGGTAGGGAGGAGGGACTTGGAGAGGGGGAGGGGGGGCATTGGAAATGCGATAGGTGGAAGGAGGTCAAGGTGAGGGTGATAGGCCGGAGTGGGGTAGGGGCGGAGAGGTCAGGAAGAAGATTGCAGGTTAGGAAGGCGATGCTGAGTTCGAGGGATTTGACTGAGACAAGGTGGGGGGAGGGGAGATGAGGAAACTGGAGAAATCTGAGTTCATCCCTTGTGGTTGGAGGGTTCCCAGGCGGAAGATGAGGCGCTCTTCCTCCAACCGTCGTGTTGTGGTCTGGCGATGGAGGAGTCCAAAGACCTGCATATCCTTGGTGGAGTGGGAGGGGGAGTTGAAGTGTTGAGCCACAGGTTGGTTGGGTTGGTTGGTCCGGGTGTCCCAGAGGTGTTCTCTGAAACGTTTCGCAAGTAGGTGGCCTGTCTCCCCAATATAGAGGAGGCCACATCGGCCTTTTGTAATGTGATGAGAAGGTTGTGTGTTTGTCCCTTTTGGTGTGAGCACTCCCAGCACAGGCCAGCTTTGAAATATTGAAAAGTCAACAAAATATATGCTGTTTTTGCTGGGGATTATTTGATCGTGGGATGTGGGTGTTGCTGGCTGGATTGGCATTTATTGCTAATTCCTAATTGGCCCTTGCTCTGATTGGCTTGTTAGGGCCATTTCAGAGAGCTGTTCAGAGTCAACTACATTACTGAGAGTCTGGAGTCAAATGTAGACCAGAAGGGAAAGGATGCCAGATTTCCTTCTCCAAAGGACATTAGTGAAGCAGATGGGTTTTTGTAACAATTGACAATCATTACATGTTTGCCATTAAACCAGCTTTTTAATTTCAATTTTTTTAAAAATTCCAATCTCACCATCTGCCATAGTGTCCCCATAGAATTAACCTGGGATTCTGGATTACTAGTCCAGTAACGTACCCACTATGCCTCTGGCTCCCACCGTAAAATATAAATGCAATTTTTTTTTCTTTTAACCAGTTATTTTCTGCTCTGCTTTCAGAGCAATTAAAATGCCAGACATAATTGAAATGATGCAATACAGAGGATTGCTTTATAAAAAATGCAGTTCCTTGGAAAAGATGGTAATTTTCACTTCTGCCTGATTGTACTCGAATTTTGGATGAGTGTTGAAATAAATATCTCCTAAGGTCTGTCAGCTAACATTGCTTCTTCATTTAACAAACCCCAGAAAAAACAAGTTATTCATCTCAATGCTGTTTCTGGGACATTCCTGCCATAGTATTGCTGTTGCACTTTCAAGTCAGTGCACCTCAAAAGTAATTGAGTAATAGAAGAAACTTGCATAACAAATTCAGTCATTGAATATTTAATGCCTTGAAATAAGGCACTAAATGATTTAAATGGTAAAAGCCTTGGTGCTATATTTCAATGGCTTTTACTTCCATGAAGTTGAAACCTTTTATCAGTTGCAACATGTGGACAGCTCACAACCAATGGAAAGCCATTGCAATGAAGCTATTAAGTTCAAGTGTTTTCCCTACTGTTAAACAGAAATGCAAACAAACAAGGAAGAACATTTTTATACCATTTGTATGAAAATATTCACCCCAGTGAATTTCACCCAAAATCTCTTTCTTGTTCAAGGGAAATTCCTAGTTACAATGAACCTGAATGCTTCACCTTCTCTTCATATGAAATCGAAATGTGTAAGTGATGCAGCCATGTAGAGTGGCCTCTCACCACAAGGCATTACTTGGGCACATTTAACCAGTTGTTGATTTAGACCTTTTACAACATCGGTAAAAACAGTATGACTAAATAGCTTTGTATTAATTGGCACGATCAGTAATACAGGATATGCACTCATTCTAGCCTTATTGATGAAAGAAAAATTTCACTCGCCAAAGAAACAAACAACTTGTCCTGCGACGGAAGTTCATAAACCACCTGGTATTTGTTACCATCAAGCTACCACCAACTTAGAGGGTCGTGGCTGCAGCATGACATGGACTAGATTTGTATATTGATGGATACAGGACAATTAGGAAAGACTGGTAGCAAGGCAAATGTGGAATAGTGGCTCTGTTGATTAAAATTATCACACAGAGAAGGATGGTTTAAATTCAGGAGAGCAGGATGTAGAAACAGTTTGACTAGAGATTACAAATGATAAAGGCAAGAAGTAACTTGCAGGAGTGGTGTACATGCTGCCTAACAATAACCATAAGGTACAGTGGAGCTTAAAGGAAGAAATGATGGGAGCTAGAGAGAAGGTTGTGGTGATTATCATGGGGGACTTTAATCACATAGACTGATTTATTTCCTTAGAACATATGTTTTAGCAACAACTAAAGAACAAGCTATACAGAAGAACCTCGATTATCCGAATGAGATGGGCAGGCAGTGTTTCATTTGGATAATTGATTATTTGGATAATCAATTTGACTTTAAATAAATGAAGCCATACTGATCTAACACTGCTCTATCAGAGAGTTTGTTTAAATCTATAATTTTGATGAGTCTGCTATTTAAACAAACTAATCTTTGCACTCTGCAAGTTAAACTGAGAAGGACTAAACCCTTACCATCACATAAATATATGAAATCCCAGCATTAAAACAAGGTCACGGACCGCTTTACAATCTCAAGAGCATTTGTCAGTTTCCAATTAACTCAATGTCGCGATAGAAAGACAGAAGCACTGCCTCGCGCATGTGTTTACTTTCTTTGCCATTTTTTCCATGAATGGCCCGGTAAAGTGACGGGAATAAAGCACTCACTTTTACAAAGAGCTGTGTAACTAACCCTTACATTAAAAATATCCAGAATTGCTGTTGCTTGAGGTGTTTGGGTTTCTTTGTCTTAGGCAGTGTTTTCACATGTTCTTCAGTACAGGTAATCCGAATCCACTTACCTCTTTGATGCAATGTTTTTATAGGACCTTGAGACCTTATTTGGATAATCCGAAATTCTGATATTTGATATTCGGATAATCAAGGTTCCACTGTAGACATGGTCTTGATAGGATTAATTAATGACCACATAGTGAAGACGCCCTGGGAAGCAGTGATCATCATTTGCTTGATCTCATATACAGTTTGAGTGTGAAAAGAATGGGTTTGAAACCAATATCATTAACCTAGATAAGGGTAAATATTTTGGTATGAAAGCAAAACCAGCAAAAGTAAACTGATAATTTAGAGTAAGGAACAAGGCAATAGGGACACGGTGGTAGAGATTTAAGAGATATTTCAGACTGCATGGAATAAATGCATTTCAATGAGAGAGAACATTTCCAAGAGAACTATTGTAGTTAACAAAAATAGTATTAAGAGAAACAATTTAATTATGTAAAGATGTGGGGAGGCAGTGGCCTGGTGGTATTATCACTCGACTATTAATCCAGAAACCCAGAATAATGTTCTGGGGACCGGGGTTCGAATCCTGTTATGGCAGATGGTGGAATTTGAATTCAATTTAAAAAATCTGGAATTGAGAGTCGATTGATGACCATGAAACCATTGTCAATTGTCAGAAAAACCGATCTAATTCACTAATGTCCTTATAGGAAGGAAATCTGCAATCCTTACCTGGTCTGACCTATGTGTATGTCCAGACCCACAGTAATATGGTTGCCTCTCAGCTGCCCTCTGAAATGGGCCTAGCAGACCACTCAGTTGTATCAATCGCTAGAAAGTCGCAACAAAGAAATGAATCCGTACGGACCACCTGACATCGAACTTGGATCAAGAAAAGACAATGGCAAAAACACAAAATTGCTCTGTTGACCAGGCAAAATCCTCCTTACCAACATCTGGGGGCTAGTGCAGAAATTGAGAGAGCTGTCTCACAGACTAGTCAAACAATAGCCTGACATAGTCATTCTTACAGAATCGTACCTGACAGATAACACCCCAGACATCACCACTATCATCCCACTGATAGGACAGATCCAGCAGAGGTGGCAGCACAGTGGTATATGGTCGGGAAGGAGTTGCCCTGGGAGTCCTTGACATTGATTCCAGACCCCAGGAAGTCTCATGGCTTCAGGTTAAACATGGGTAAGGAAACCTCTTACTGGTTATCACATACTGTCCTCCTTCAGCTGATGAATCAGTACTCCTCCATGATGAATCAGTACTCCACCTTGGAGGAAGCACTGAGGGTGAAAAATGTACTCTGGGTGGGGTATTTCAATGTTCACCTCCAAGAGTGACTCAGCAACAGCATTACTGATTGAGCTGGACGGGTCCTAAAGGAGATAACGGCTTGACTGGGTCTGCAGAAAGTGATGAAGGAACCAACAAGAGGAAAAAAACATACTTTAACTCATCCTTCCGAATCTGCCGGCTGCAGAAGCGTCTGTCCACGACCGTATCGGTAAATGTGACCACCGCACTGTCTTTGTGGAGACTAAGTTCTGCCTTCACATTGGGAATAACCTCCATCTTGTTCAGTGGCACTATCACCGTGCTAAATGAACTAATCCAGCAGCTCAAGACTGGGCATCCATGAGGCGCTGTCAGCCATCAGTGGCAACAAAACTGTACTTCTGCACAATCTGCAACCTCATGGCCCAGCATATCCCCCATGCAACCATTACCACCCAGTCAAGGAATCAACCCAGGTTCAATGGAGAATGCAGGAGGGCATGCCAGGAGCAGCATCAAGCATACCTAAAAATGAGGTGCCAATCTGGTGAAGTTACCAAACAGGACTACTTGCGTACCAAATGGCATAAACAGCAAGTGATAGACAGATCTAAGCAATCCCACAACTAACGGATCGGATCTAAGCTCTGCGGTCGTGAATGTTGGCAGACAATTAAACAACTCACTGGAGGAGGAGGCTCCGCAAGTATCCCCATCCTCGATAATGGAGGAGCCCAGGACATCAGTGTAAAAGATAAGGCTGATGCATTCGCAACAATCTTCAGTCAGAAGTGTCGTGTAGATGATCTGTCTCGGGCTCTTCCAGTGGTATTACAGATACCAGTCTCCATTCAATTCAATTCACTCCAAGTGATATCAAGAAACGGCTGGAGGCACTGGATACTGCAAAGGTAATGAGCCTTGATAACATTCCAGCAATATTACTGAAACCTTGTGCTCCAGAACTTATTGCTCCCCTCGCCAAGCTCTTCCAGTACAGTTACAACATTGGCATCTATCCAGCAATGTGGAAAATTGCCCAGGTATGTCCTGTACACACAAAGCAGGACAAATCCAACCTAGCCACTAAGCACCCAATCAGTCAACTCCCGACCATCAGTAAAGTGATGGAAGGTGTCATCAACAGTGTTATCGAGCAGCACCTGCTCAGTGACACCCAGTTTGGATTTTGCCAGGGTCACTCAGCTCCTGACCTCATTACAGCCTTGGTTCAAACATTGACAAAACAGCTGAATTCCATGTGAGGGGAGAGTGACAGCCCTTGACATCAAGGCCACATTTGACTGAGTGTGGCATCAAGGAGCCCTGGCAAAACTGGATTCAATGGGTATCAGGGGGAAACACTCCACTGGTTAGAGTCATACCTGGCACAAAGGAAGATGGTTGTGGAGGGTCAGTCTTCTCAGCTCCAGGACATCTCTGCAGGAGTCCCTCAGAGTAGTGTCCTAGGCCCAACAATCTTCAGCTGTTTCATTAATGACCTTCCCTCTGTCATAAAGTCAGAAGTGGGGACGTTTGCCAATGATTGCACAATGTTCAGCATCACTCGCGACTCCTCAGATACTGAAGCAGTCCGTGCTCAAATGCAACAAAATCTGGACAATATCTAGACGTGGGCTGACAAGTGGCAAGTAACATTTGCACCACACAAATGCCAGACAATGACCATCACCAATGAGAGGCACTGTAACCACCACCCCTAGACATTCAATGGTGTTACCATCACTGAATCCCCCACTATCAACATCCTTGGTGTTGCCATTGACCAGAAACTCAACTGGACTCACCACAAAAATACAGCAGCTACAATAGCAGGTCAGAGACTAGGGATACTGCACCGAGTAACTCACTTCCTTATACCCCAAAGCCTGTCCGCCATCTACAAGGCACAAGTCAGGAATGTGGTGGAAAACTCCCCACTTGCCTGGATGGGTGCAGCTCCAACAGCACTCAAGAAGCTTGACAACATCCAGGACAAAGCAGCCCACTTGATTGGCACCACATCCATAAACATTCAGTCCTTTCACCCCTGGTACTCAGTGGCAGCAGTGTATACATCTACAAGATGCACTGCAGAAATTCACCAAAGATCCTTAGACAGCACTTTCCAAACCCACGACCACTTCCACCTCGAAGGACAAGAGCAGCAGGTACTTGGGAACACCACGACCTGCAAGTTCCCCTCCAAGCCACTCACCATCCTGATGTTGGAAGTATTCCGCCGTTCCTTCACAGTCGTTGGGTCAAAATCCTGGAATTCCCTCCCTACCAGCATTGTGGGTCAACCCACAGCAAGTGGGCTGCAGCGATTCCAGAAGGCAGCTCACCACCACCTTCTCAAGGGGCAATTATAAATGGCCAGCCAGTAATGCCCAAGTCTCACAAATGAATAGAAAATGTCATTAAAATTGAACAGTATTTGAAAATCAGCAAAGAATGACTTATAAAAAGGAGAAAAATTAGAGTACAAGTGAAAGTTATAAAGACAGACAAGAAAAGTTCCTACTCATACTTAGAGAATTAACAAAGTAAGCATTGATCACGTAGAAAATGTGTCTGGGCAATTCGTAATGGAGGTAGCAGATGAATAAACTCATATTTTGCATCATTCTTAACTACAGTGGATACAAATTACATCTCAGAAAGAGAAAGTAAGGTGGAACTCAAGAAAATTACAATCACCAGGGAAACGGTACTTGGGAATTTATTAGGCCTCCAGGTCTTTCACATTCAAACCTAGTCTTGATAGTTATGGGTTTAATTTCTTTTTGTTATTTTTGTTTAAAGAACAGCAGCTAGGAGTATAAGTTCTAATTGATTTTTTTCCTGTCTTTAGTTCAGGGACACACGAACTCAATTATGGATCTTCGTCACCATCCTGTATAGACACCAGTTAATTGACAGCAATGGGAATTTGTTGCTCCTTCATTGTATATGGCAGGCTGCATGCTAACTTAACTCGGAATAGTTCTCAATTCTCCTGCTGATCAAGATGTTCAGTATGTTTTCCTTATGTGCTGCATACAGACCTGCATCAGGAACCTGTGATCTGGTAGATTAGAAAATCTAATTGCATTTTAAAAGTAATGTGCAAGAAACAGCAGTCAGCAGATTCCTTGTCCCTCAAAACTGTGGTACCTGGTTATTTCTAATTTTCAGTCCTTTGGCTGCTTATGAACAGAATACTCACCAGGAATTCATTTAAATAAAATTGAATATTCAACCTTGATCCAAAACGTTGACTTGCTGGCAATCCTGTGGGTCAAGATTTAATACACTAATCTCTTCCCTCATTTTCCCATAGTCTAAAAATATGCTGAACATTTATGAGTAGATTATTAATAATTATGATATTTAAAAATTATTCACCCTTAACTCCCACCATGTCCTAGAGTTTAGCCTTGGTTTCACTGGATCCAAAATTGCATTGTGTTAAATCAAGTATAGGTTTCACTACTACCAAGTACAATGTATGAGGGTTATTTTGAACATAAATATTTATGAAATTCACTGGGGATATTGGCTTTTATGCCAATCTGTAAGGTTATGGAGAAACAACTCTTCTTCTGTTTCAGGCTGTCTCATCCTCCACCATGTACAATCAGGTTGTGTGGCTGCATCCTCTGAAGGTGGTCTGCTGATGGAAGATATTTATAAAATGATGGTGAAGATAAAGTGCTCTACTTGCCTAAAGGTTACTCATTATTTGCATCTTGTTGAGCAGAGCACATGGGGATATGGATTATGACTATCAGAAAGAAGAAGCTGCTAAGTGCTGGATGAGGGATTCTGGCTATGAAAGCTTCTTATGTAACCTCAGCATCTTCGATCGGCTTCTACACACCCATCCAGTCTGGCTACATCTCAGTCTGAGTGATGAGGATGCTCTGCGTATTCTGCAGCCCGAGGATGCTGGGGTAAGTTGTTAACCTGACTCTTTTTTTCAACAATAGGTTACATATCTATTACAATTGTGAAACGACATGCATTATCCTACACCTGATTGAAGATGACAAATGCTGGAGATCACAGAGGGTAAGATCCATGGAGAGGGAACAGGCCAGCTTTTCCAGTATAGGTGACTCTTCATCAGAGCTAAAGTAAAGTTTAAGGAGTGGGGAACAGCATTTATGCTATAGTTGGGGGGGGGGGAAGGCGCTGGGTGTTGGGTGCCGGTGGAGAAAAGATGTTGATAGTGCGGCTTAAGTGATCGGATGGTGAGAATGGCAGAATATTGAGGTGTCTCCTGCCAGTTCTGAAAGGACAGTCAGTTGAATGGGGAGGAGGGGAGAAAGGAAATGATAACAAGCTGAAAGAAAGGGCAACATGTTCACAGTTTAAAGGTGTTGAACTCCATATTATATCCACAAGGCTGTAAAGTGCCTAGTCCGAAGATGGGATGTTGTTCCTCCAGTTTGTGCTGAGATTATGAACACTTCTTCCCTTACTTTCAGCTTGTTATTATGTCCTCCCCTCCCCCCATCCCACTTACTATCCTTTGAAGTCCGGCAGGAGACACACCATTGTTCAGCCATTCTCACATTCTGATCACTTAAACTGAACTATCAATATCCTTTCTCCACCAGCACCCTACACCCACTGCGCCCAACACCCCCACACCATAGTATAAATGCTGTCCCCTCCACACTTTACTTCAGCTCTGATGAAACGTCATCTAGGCTCGAAATGTTAGCTTCCTCACTCTCCATAGATGCTGTCTGACCCACTATGACCTCCTCCAGCATTTGTTGTCTTCAGTACAGATTCCAATATCTGCAGTAATTTGTTCCTACTACACCTGAATGTTTGTTTAGTTCAAAGATTTCCTCGGGGGGAAAAGTACTGCTGCTCAAATATCCAACTTCCAATCGAAAATATGTGTCACCAGTATGCTACTTTTCAAACAGAATTCAATTTAAATTTAGTTAAAAAAAATTAAGGATCTTTGAAGTTGTAATGATTGTAATGTGGTAAAAACAATGACTGCAGATGCTGGAAACCAGATTCTGGATCAGAGGTGCTGGGCTTTTGCCCGAAACGTCGATTTTGCCTGTCCTCGGATTTTGCCTGTCCTCGGATTTTGCCTGTCCTCCTATGATTGTAATGTGGTCAACTCGGAGATCTCGTAGAATATGAGTTCCCTGATTGGGGCTGTTAATCGGGTTCAATCAGGGGGCCCTGGCTGACAGATTAAGAACAGGAGTGTCAGATATCCTGTTCATTCTGAGAGCTGGCTCAGAGGGAGCTGGATCAGTGTCAAGAACACTCCATGTGTAAATAAAGGGCAAGTAGGTGATGTGATACTGACCTCTGTGGAGTTATTTCAGAAGTGTGACTGACCTTCAACTTTGAGTTTAGTTGGGAACATAGTGTTAAAATAAGATGCTGAGAATTGATTTGTGTGCTTAATCTCTGTAAGCTTAACCTTTGTCTTGTAGCTGTGGTAGTGAATAGAAATTCATTTTAAGTCAAAAAAAATCAACATTCAACAAGACCCAATCTCTTATATATCCGATAAGCATTCTCTTTAGTCTAATGCAGGTTGGCATTCCCAGTGGCCACCTTTTCCTCATGTTTTGTTCATCTATTCGAAATTGGCCACCTTCTCCCTAGAAGCCAATAAAAATATTACTGTTCTTTCCCAGTGGTGCCCAACTGTAAACTCCATTGGCTCCCACAGTCTCCACCCTGTAATCTCCCTTTCCCCTCATATTCCCATAGCTGTACAACTTTGTGATTACCGCTCCAATCACTGGTTTCTGCCTATGCACTGTGCTAATACATTCCTGGTCAGAACTGTTGTGGACATCCCTTTGGCAAATATAATTGCAGTACTGTATCCCTGATAGTGTCCTGTCTTTCTGACTTTAGTGCATCTACATCCTATTGTTGTTGTGAGCTGGCTCAGGCCATAGGTTCATGGCAGAGGTGGTGGAATGAAGATAGACTCTCTTTCAGTTCTATCTTTTCATCCTTTAAACTATTCAAAATGGGACAGGATTGTGGCGACAGGGGAAGTTTTTCACTGTATTTTACTGTATTATTCACTGTAAAATACAAGTGACAATTAGTCATCATTCATTCTGTCCTTGGCAGCTTTTATGAACTCTCCATCCTTCAAATAATTCCATTGTAATCCTTGTCCTTATTGACACGTTCACATTTCTTCTTAAATTTTGACCGTCTGTATTCCCTGGTCCACCTGCAGTTGCTGTCTTGTATTGTCTTCCTGAAGACCCTCTCCTCCTCTCTGCTTTGGAAAGCATCTGAAGAGTACCTCTCATAACCATAGCCTTTAACCTATTTCTACTGAGGTCACTGTACACTTTTACATTTGTATAGTGCCTTGTGTTTTTTTAAACCATGTTAAATATGTTAGTTGACTTTGTTGCAGTTTTGAGATGAGGTGCGAGCATAGCAGGGGAATGAGGATCAGGAGATGAGCCACCTCGCTTCGTAAAATTATTTTTTATAAATTGCTGAATCACTTTTCAGATAAATACTCGAGAGTGCTGTTACATGTTTAGCTCATAGAAATTACCTTTGGTATTTCCTTGCAAAATCTGGCCGTGGAATATCAAATCTCTTTGTTCAAATGTTGCAGAAATGTGTCATCAAGTTCTTGTGGTTAATCTGAAATTTCACATCTGTAATTAAAAGAAAGAAAGAGTTGTGTCTGCTTTTTCATTGTGGCAAATTGGTATTTAACTATGGTGTAATATATGCAAGTCACTTGTTCTTGGACTTCTTTATGAAGTTACTTTTTAAGAAGTAAGGTTTTTTCCAAACTTTCTTTTGTTAATTTAAAATGTATTCACTTTAACTGCTTGAAACTTGGTGTCAACAAAACAAAGAGGGGACAGTGATATAACCATAATGAAGAGCATCAATAAAATCATAGCAGATGATAACCACAGGAGTTTAAGTCAACGACTAAAGATAGTACGAAGTAATAAAGGATGACAACAGATAAATAGGTGATGATGATCTGGAAAGAAATTGAAGGAAATGAATGTAGGATATTCTTCCCTCTGAAAGGTGGCAAAAATCAATACAATTGGAAGCCGTCCAATCTAATTGTTTTCTTCAAGAAATATGACTGGAGAGTGATAAATCCGGTCTATTCTTTAGATTANNNCGGAGGAAACCCACGCAGACACGGGGAGAATGTGCAAACTCCACACAGAGAGTCACCTGGGGTCGGAATTGAACCTGGGTCTCTGGCGCTGTGAGGCAGCAGTACTAACCGCTGTGCCACCGTGCCACCCACGGTAAACAGGTAAAGCAGGGTGTGCAACCTGTTTATATTAATCATTCAGTGAAAGACATGGGCGGCACGGTGGCACAGTGGTTAGCACTGCTGCCTCACAGCGCCAGAGACCCAGGTTCAATTCCCACCTTAGGTGACTCTCTGTGTGGAGTTTGCACATTCTCCCCGTGTCTGCGTGGCTTTCCTCCAGGTGCTCCGGTTTCCTCCCACAGTCCAAAAATGTGCAGGTTAGGTGAATTGGCCATGGCCCGTAGTGTTAGGTGAAGGGATAAATGTAGGGGAATGGGTCTGGGTGTGTTGCCCTTCGGCAGGTCGGTGTGGACTTGGGCCGAAGGGTCTGTTTCCACACTGTAAGTAATCTAATCTAAAAAGAATGTGAGTACAAAGTTCATAAATCAAGGAAGTTTAGAACTTGGGAAAAAAAAACACAGTTCTGGAGATGCTGGAGACCTGAAATAAAAATAAAGTGTTTTAGAAACCGAGTCATCTGGCAGTGTCAGTGAAATGAGAAACAAAGTCAACATTTCATTTCAAAACGTCACTTCTTCAAAATTAAAGGGGGGCTATGAAAGGTGTTTTTTAATTATGTTGACAAAGGGGGAGGAAGAGCAAATGGAACAGCTAGCAAGGGGTGCCAGAGTAAAAGGGAAAAGGAGTACTAATGGTAGTTGAGGAGAAATCTAGATGCAGAATAGATGTTAATAGCAGAAAATAGGTCCCTGTTGAGAAAAAACATGACACTTGAGTTGGGGGTAACCAAAATCGAGGACTTTGTTTATGGTCTGAAGTTGTTTGAATGCAATGTTGAGTCATGAAGGCTATAAAGTACCTAATTGCATGCTTTTCCTCCTGCTTTCATTGGGTTTCACTGGAGCCATTCAGCAAACCTCAAACAGAAATGTTAGCACGAGAGCAAGATGGTGTATTGGAATGGAAAGCGACTGTAAGATCAGGGTCATTCTTACAGGCAGGGGGGTGCCTGAGGAAGTAGCAGGGGCTCCAAAAGTTTGTGCTTTCAAATAAACTTGTTGGACTATAACCCAATGTTGTGTGATTTTTGACATTGTTCCACTAAGTGATCACCCACTCTGCATTCTATCTTGCCACTGAAGAAGAGACCGCATTGTGAGCAGCAGGTGCACTAGACTAAATTGAAGGGTGTACAAGAAAATTGATGTTTCACCTGGAAGGTGTGTTTGTGGCCTTGGAAATGGAGGACAGAGGAACTTTGAGTTCAAGAAGAGTTTCGGAACTGGTAGAAGTTAGAGAAATAAGGAAGGGAAAAACCATTAAGAAATTTGAAGAAGAGAATAAGAATTTTCAATGGCAGGGGGATGGAAGACCATGGGTCAATATAGCTTGTTGCGGACATGAATGAGAGACTTTGTTTTGGAAAACTTACGGGCAGCACATACAATTTTTTAAATTGGAAACATTATACTTCATAGTCTTGCCATTTCTAAATTCTTTATCAAATGGATCCAATTACAACACTTAACACTATTAATAGTTAACCTGGAGCTTTCCACCAAACTGAATATGTCAACATGATGGACTGCCATCATCTTGTTACTTGTGTTTTTCTGCTCATGTTTGTTGGTAAACATCAACTGGATCCAAACACCCCATACAATGCATGGCAACATCAGGTCATAAGTCATTATCGCTCAGCTAACTTGGAGTGCATATAACATGGGATCATTATTCTAGGAGTCAAGTAAAAGGTGAGAAGACTCTAAGTGGCAGAACTTGGATAGCAATATAAATATTGTCACATCTTTTGATTTATGGAATCATGAAATTTTAAAGCATTAATGGGCCCAATTTAGTTCACTACGTGGTGCATTTGTTCCCTTGAGTGACGAATCCACTCTGCCATTCCTTCACAAGCCTTTGTCCAGTCAGCCTTATCTAATCCTTCCTCAAACTTCATTTTTAAAGTGATTATTGTTTCTAGCAGGCTTTAAATATCCCGAGTATGGTCTACTTAAAACTATTTATATTTGTTCATTTGATGCTGATCTTAGTTGTTGCCTTCCAAGTACTACGTCACCAACCACTAAGTTTTTTTCCTTAATGTTTATCTTATAAAAGCTACTCGTAGGTTCGAGCAAATGACCTCTCTGTTCTAGTGAAGAGTCTTAGTTTCTCAGATCCCTGCCCCCCAAAAAAATAGGTTTTAATCCAGCCTCTTTTTAGAAATGAGAAGGCAAATGGATATATCAATATCTGAATCCTTAATTCTGCCTGATCTTTTGAAACTTTAGCAATTTGGTGATTTCCCCCCCCCCCCCCCCCCCCCCACATCTTGTACACAGTAGGATCTCTGAGGAAGAGTCATCTAGACTTCAAACGTTAGCATGCTGTCTGACCCACTGTGATCACCAGCATTTCTTGTTTTTAGCTGAAAAATGTGTTGCTGGAAAAGCGCAGCAGGTCAGGCAGCATCCAAGGAGCAGGAGAATCGACGTTTCAGGCATAAGCCCTTCTTCCTGAAGGGCTGCGCTTTTCCAGCAACACATTTTTCAGCTCTGATCTCCAGCATCTGCAGTTCTCACTTTCTCCTATTTGTTGTTGTTAGTTTGTCTTATAACTAGCTGCATTAAATTTCATCCAATAACTATTTGCCCGACCCTTCAATGAATGATCTCACTGCCTGTTATATTTTAACAGTTGTGATGCTGTGTCCTGTATATCAGAGTGTAGGTCACTTTTATGCCTATATACTGAGAAGAGAGGTAATGTGAACATTGACCCCTGAGGCTAGCCTTGTTTATAGGGCTGCCAAGCATCCATTGCCTGCTCATCTGTTTTCTATCCACACTGTCACATACCTGTCAACATCATGCACCTTAATGTTATGAACCGGCTCCTTGTTCTCCAACCTGCCTGGTGCTTTTTAAAAATCCAAAACACGTGACCTGCTCTAAACTCTGTCACGAAGAAAGTTTGTTATCCCCTCAGAGGACTGTTAAGATTGTACAAATTTTGGCCTTTTATAAAGTTTTGCTGGTTGTCCAAAATTAAACTTTGCTTTTGTAGGTGGTTAAATTATATCGTGTTTTACAGCTGTCAGAAGCCTAGCTATTACCAGTGTTAGGCTGACAGATCTAAAGTGAGTTGTTTAGTTGTTTTTGAACCTATGAAAGCAGTTCGACATACCAAAAATAAGAGGATAACTCTAGGGGCTAATCATAGTAAAGAAATCAAGGTAATTGATATTTGTAGAGAAAAAATTTTGCAAATACACAAGGAACTGAACTCTGACAAATCTCCAGGACCCGATGGCCAACATCCTACAGTTCGAAAAGAGATGGTTGTAGAGAGAGTGGTTGTGCTGGCTATGATTTCCCCAAGTGTCCTCAGTTCTAGAACGGTCACAGCAGACTAGAATATGACTGAAATGTCATAGTGCTAATCTGAAGAGGAATTGTGAGGAAGCTAGCAATTACAGGCCAATTAGTCTGATAACAGTTTTGGGGAAAATATTGGAATCTATTATTAAAGAAAAGCAATAGACTTAGACAATCGTAATCTGAACAAAGACAGTGTGGTTCTATGAACGAGAGATCATGTTTGACAAATTTTGTTAGGGCTTTTGCGGATGCAACTGTTGAGTAGATAAAAGGAGATGTGGTATACTGTTATTTCTGAAAGACATTTGATAAGGTGCCACACAAAAGGTTAATATGTACAATGGGTGCTCATTGAGTTCAGGGTAATACACTGATATTCATAATGATTGGATATTTAACAGGAAGAAAACAGTAGGGATATACGGGACATTTTCTGCTTGACAGGCTGTGACTGATGCATTACTGCAATGATCAGTGCTTGCATATTGGGTACTTGGAATCTATACTCATGACTTGAACACAGTGATAGACAATATTGAATCTATGTTTGCTGACAATGCAAAGCTAGCTTTGGAATGCGGAGAATGCAACGTGATTGTACGGACAAGTTAATTGCTTGGGCTACATGATGATAAATGTAGTATAATATGGGAACTATGAACTAATTCACTTTTGGAGTAAGAAATAATAAAGGTCCTGACTTTTGTTCCCAGTTTGGGTGCATGCAGAGGCAGGAGGATTCCCAGCTCTGTGAACTTGACCTTTAAAAGTGGCCAGCTGCATTGCTCACATTCATCCAGGTGTTGTGGGATGGATTGGAGTTGGGATAGGCCACTCAGGAATACCAATTGGAGCAAGCTACCAAATGCCAAGGTGCGCTGAGAAGTCTACCATCAGTCCCTAGTGCTGTGTCCAAAATCTGACATAAAAGAATAAAATATAAAACATTCCTCAGCTCTTATCCCTTACCCCCACAAACCCTCTCTTAACCCATCTATTAAAAATCCATAGCTTTACCCTTCCTACCCCTCCTTTGCCTATTATGTCAACTCACTTAGCACCTAAGCACAAAGGAAATAAGGGTCTGTATTAGAAACAACACTCTGTCTCCATTGAGAAAAGCACTCTCATTCATTCAAATAAAACATGGTTTGACACTCCTTGACAAGTTTGACACTCCTTGACAAGTTTGACACTTCTTGTGGTCTTTGTGAGTTTGACTCTGACATCTTTACAGTTCCAAAGGTTTTGTGCCCAGTCTTCTCCACAAGTCACAAATCCAAAAGATGCCTGATACCTGGCATCTCCCCCGTCCTCCCCATCCATGCAGTCTCCCTCCTAATTCCTCACCCATACACATACCCCTCTCTCATGCCCATCAAGGGTATCTGACCACTTTTTCAAAGTGGTACCTTCCCGACCACCACACCAGGGACACCTGATACCCCCCCACCTCTGCCCCCCCAAAACGTGGTCTCCCAGGATCACACTCACAGGGGCATCTTACCTCTTTCAAAGGATTACCTTGTCTATCCAAATGAATCCACAAAGTTCAGACCTGCTCTTAACACATCTAATGTACACACTGTAGATTCCGCTGTACCAGAATGTATATCACACTTCATTGGAGGAAGCTAACTACAGGTATACCCCTCCCCAACCCCCATCTGAAAGTAGAGTGTTCTGATGAAACCTTTCATAAGCTGAAATGGCATAAAGCGAAGAAGCATTAATTTATATGGGAAAAATTTCACCTTTTCTCATAAAAGTGAACATCCTCTTCGGATTTCTTTCCATTAGTGAAAACAGGTACTAATGTAGGTCTTTCATAAAAGTTGTGGCCTAAAGTGAACTTTTGAAAAGCGGGGGATACCTGTATTTGAATGGATAGCTGCCTCTTTAAAAGGCACGTGCATAAACCACAGTCTGACTTCACCCCCCATCCCCAGGAAATAGCTATGTTTTGGGTCAGGACTTACAATTTTAGGTCACTTCTGTTATTTTTGAGAAGGAGATTATTTTTGAGGTGTGAATGTGTAATTGTTGATGTGCAGAGGTACCTCACTGTACTTTTTTTTATCAAGCAACATGAAAATAGCACTCAGGTATAACAGGCAATAATAAAAGTACAGGGATACTAACCTTTGTTGCAAAGGAATGGAGAACAAGAATAAATGAATCTTGCTACAATTGTACAGACTGTTGGTGAGATCACACAACTGGAGTACTGAATGCAGTTTGTTCACCTTATTTAATTGCAATGAAGGAGGTAGAATAATGGTTTGTCATATTGATTCCCAGGCTGACGTACTGATGAGAGACTGTGTTAATTGGGCCAACATTATCTGGAATTTTGAAGAATAAGGGTGAAACATTGAAATATAAATAACTTTGAAAGGGCTTGATAAGGTCAACAAACTCTTGTCGGGGTAGCTAGAAGTAAATGGAGGAGCAGGTGTGAAGGGCTGAATGGTCTATTCCTGATCCTCACATTGTATTATGTTCAACCTCACACAGTGCCTTTTTATAATAACAGATCTTCCTCGTCCGGAGATCATGCAGGACACAGAAGAAAATTATATCAATGCGTTTGCCTGAGTCAGGGTCTCGCTTTGTTCAAGATTTTCCAATAAAGGAGAGCCAGTATAGTAAGTACACTCCAATTTATTCTAATATCTTTGAAAGTATGGTCAAAATGTAAGATATTGTCATCAAAAGATGCACGTGAAGTACTGTGAAAATGTTCTTTTTCTGTATTGTGGCTTTTTGGAAATGTAATCATCTTTCATTGTTAAAATATTTGATTTTCTATCAAGAATGTGCAACACAGAAACAGGACATTACTCCAACCAATTGATATCGGCTTATAATGCTCCACTCCAACCTCTTTTAGTCTTTCCTCATCTAATTCTATCAGCATAATCAGCGTCCCTGATATGTTTAATCTAGATCCCACTTTAATGTACCTTTACTATTTTTCTGAGTTAGTCCTTGATATAGTGAATTCCACTCTATCACCGTGGTCTTATTAACAAGAATTGCTATCTATTACAGGTAAATTGCTACAATCATGAGCCATCAGCATATGACTGTACTAATTAAAACCCAGTCCTCTTATACACTTCTCTTTACATAAAACACAGGCATTGGGGCAAAAAAGGGGTGTTAAGAATGGAAGGAAAGCAGGGACAACATTTACTGGTGCTTTATATGGTGCTGTGAAGTGGCATGAAATACTGATGGATCTGCTCCTGTAACATAAAGGATGAGACATCGGTCACATAGAACTGAAGAGTCCAATTCCCTTTTGGCTTTCTTGGTGACTATTCTGTTTATGACTTCTGATGCAGCTCGCTCTCACAGGTAGATGAACTCTGTGTCTGTTTTATCAAATCCTTTCATAACTTTTAAGATTTCCATTAGATTATTGCTCAGCCTTCTCCCTTCAAGCAAGAAAGAAATCATCCTGTCTGTCCTCTCCTGTTTGGTGTAAACTCATCATTTTGTTATCAGTTTCCTAAATGGAGGCTTATCTATCCCACACTATCTCATCCCTGAAGTGGCTCCATGTTGCCCCAGGCAACCAGATGCTTCACAATCGATCTGTCTAATATTGTAATACAGATTTAAGAGCAACAGGTGAAGAAAGATCAGGATATCTGGAGAATGCCATTTTAGTTTCCTGACTGTGGATGAGTTGGTGGCTTGCTCAATCATGTTAAGCTCTACATGTTCCCAGTGTAAAGACTGTGCCTTTTCATTCTTCCATACTTTTATCAGGGGACTGGAAAGAGAAAAGTGCTGTTTTAATGACCAAGGAGTGGCTGGGGGATTGCTGCATCGTCTGACACTCATTGTAAAAGGATTTACACAGCTTCTTGTTCGAAAGCTGGTTAAAGTATAATTGCAGGAAAACTGGAACTGAAGTGTTGTGTACAGATGGAGTTTTGGTTGGTACAATTAGCAGATTGGTCTATGGACTAGTGAACAATTATTGATGGCAATGGTCTTCTGTTCACCAACAACAGTCTGGTTCTCAGTTTAACAGCTTGTGACTTTGTACAAGATTGACTGCCACCAGCTCAGGAGCTCTCTGTCTGTCTCTCTGTTCTCTGCAGTAAAATTATCTCTAAGCCTGAAGAAAACCAGTTTATCTTTCCTCCAGTAAATGATGTAAGCTGTGACTTTTACTTTGAGTCAGAGACCTTTTTATAAGCGAACCAGCCTCTCTATGCATCTTGAAAATCAGACCCTGGAGAAGGAAGAACATGATCAACACAGGATCCATCTCAGCTGAACTTGTGGACAGAGACAAAAGAACTGCTGTCCCTGCTTTCCTTCCACCCTTAACACCCTTTTCATTTCATGCCTGAGTTTTATCTAATGTGAAGTGCAGAAGGGCATTAGAGTTTTGGTTATTAGAGTTAAATGCCGATGGGTCACAATTGTTTCCTTGTAATAGACAGTAATTCTTGCTAATTGTAATTCTTGTTCAGTTCAGAAACCTGATCTATGCTTTCTGGTTCTGAAATATATGTAAATTGAGGAATTTTGTGTACTTTTTAAAATCTTTAGCTTTTGGGTTGACTCTGGGAACAGTGGGGCCTTATTTCTAGCACACTATCCCAGTGAAATGTAACACAAGCCGGAAAGGTATTTGGCCATATATTAAGGTTTTTTTTATGGTATCTCCTCCTATTGTTCAAAAGGATAATGCCATGTGACATATGGAGATGATCTTTCAGTTTGTGATCTTCCAAGTAACATACCCTGCTGACATAGAAACATACCACAGTTCCTTCTTGATTGCTGGGTCAGAATTCAAGAACTCCCTTTCTGATAGGATTATAAGGGTGTTTTCCACACAGGGATTGCAGCAACTCATGAAGAAAGCTCACCACAATCACCACTCCGGGCAACCAGCGACGATCCATAAATGCTGCCTTTATCAGTAAAAGCTACACATCATCTCAAGAGTGAATTTTATCGAGTAATTTGTGTTTATTGACAACGTCCAGGAAACTTAGTCATGTGGCATCCAATCATCTATCACTGCTCATGTTTATCAGGCAATTGCTTGCATTTTATTTGTCCACTGTTTGCAAATGTTATTACACTTACCAGATGTGGGTGTTTCCATATCTCAAACCCTGAACAAACCATTTGTCTGTTTAATAGTATGATGAACAGACGTAATTAGTAGAACAGACAGCTGTATGGACAAGCAATGTAAATAAAAAATACATCTGTGATGCTTCTCCCGTTATCAATCGCAAGGAATCTGCAGCAATTAAATAAATCCATCATTAATTTCAGTAATTTACAACTGTCACAGCACAGAAACAGATAAGTGAGTATTTTTAAGTGTGGTCTTACAGTAAGCCTGCACTAATGAGTAGAGTGGGTTCTTTCTTGATTATATGTTTTATTGAGATATGTCTCTTGATTAAAATTACTTAAATAAGCCATAAGTGTTAAGCTAGCCTGGAGCAGTATTTTGCAGAGGAATAAGACAGTGCTATTTTCTGGGTCTGTAGATTGAAAGAAGCAAAAATGGCCTTTAGTAGAGTAATATGCTCTTGTTGGATGTGGGAGTTTAGGAAAAGATTACCGGTTACTGAGGATTATATCTGCAATAAATGCCATTGGTTGCAAATCCTATCAGATTGAATGGATCGGTTGGAGAGACAATTAGAGGCAATGAGGAATTTACAAGAGCAAGGGGATGTGATGGATGGCAGTTATAGGAAGGGAGAAAAGTTGCAGATACAGTCACGTAGATGTGTTAGCTCCAGGAAAGGTAAGAGTGTTGGCAGGAGTCTTCTGTGGCTATCCACATTTCAAACAAGTATGCTGTTCTGGAAAATGTAAGGGGTGATGGATTCTCAGGGGGACATAGCACGAACAGCCAAGTTTCTGGTATTGAGACTGGCTCTAATGCAATGAGGGGTACGCCGGGTTCCAAAACATCAACTGTGTTAGGAGACTCTCTTGTCCAAGGGACAGACAGACATTTCTGTGGCCAGCAATGAAACATCAGAATAGTGTATTGCCTCCCTGGTGCCAGGATCAAGGATGTCTTAGAGAGGGTGCAGAATGTTCTCAAGGGGAGGGGGCCCAGCTGGAGGTCATTGTCCACATTGGAACCAATGACATAGGAAGGGAAAAGGATGTCATTCTGAAGAGAGAATATAGAGTTAGGCAGGAATTAAAAAGAGAGATCCTTGAGAGTAGTCATATCTGGATTACTCCCAGTGCTACGAGCTAGTGAGGGTAAGAATAGGAGGATAGAGTAGATGAATGCATGGTTGAGGAGCTGGTGTATGGGAGAAGAATTCACATTTTTGGATCATTGGAATCTCTTCTGGGGTAGAAGTGACCTGTACAAGAAGGACGAATTGCACCTGATTTGGAAGGGGACTAATATACTGGCAGGGAGATTTGCTAGAACTGCTTGTGAGGATTTAACTATTAAGGTGGATGGGTGGGATCCAGGGAGATAGTGAGGAAAGAGATCGATCTGAGACAGTTGAGAAAAGAAGCAAGTCAAACAGTCAGGCTGGCAGGGACAAAGCAGCGAACAAGATAGGATTGATGAATTAAACTGCATTTATTTCAATGCAAGAGGCCTAACAGGGAGGGCAGATGAACTCAGGACATGGTTAGGAACATGGGACTGGGATATCATGACAATTACAGAAATGTGGCTCAGGGATGGACAGAATTGGCAGCTTAATGCTCCAGGAAGGGCAGAAAAGGAGGCAAGAGAGGAGGGGGGACTTGCGTTTTTGATAAGGGATAGCATTACAGCTGTATCGTGGGAGGATATTCCCAGAAATACATCCAGGGAAGTTACTTGGCTTGAACTGAGAACTAAGAAAGGGATGATCACCTTATTGGGATTGTATTATAGACTCCATAATAGTCAGATGGAAATTGAGGAACAAGTTTGTAAGGAGATCACAGTTATCCTTAAGAATGATAGAGTGGTCATGGTAGAGGATTTTAACTTTCCAAACATAGACTAGGACTGCCATAGTGTTACGGGCTTAGGTGGAGAGGAATTTGTTGTGTGTGTGTACAGGAAAATTTTCTGATTCAGTATGTGGATGTACCTACTAGAGAAGGTGCAAAACTTGACCTACTATTGGGAAATAAGGCAGGGCTGGTGACTGAAGTATCAGTGGGGGAGTATTTTTGGGCCAGCGACTATAATTCTATTAGTTTTAAAATCGTGGTGGAAAAGGATAGACCAGATCTAAAAGTTGAAGTTCTAAATTGGAGGAAGGCTAACTTTGACGGTATTAGGCAAGAACTTTCAAAAGCTGATTGGGGGCAGATGTTCGCAGGTAAAGGGATGGCTGGAAAATGGGAAACCTTCAAAAATGAGATAACCAGGGTCCAGAGACAATATGTTCCTCTTAGGGGGAAAGGAAAGGCTGGTAGATATAGGGAATGCTGGATGACTAAAGAAATGGAGGGTTTGGTTAAGAAAAAGAAGGAAGTATATGTCAAGTATAGACAAGATAGATCATATGACTCCTTAGAAGAATATAAAGGCAGTAGGAGTATATTTAAGAGGGAAATCAGGAGGGCAAAAAGGAGACATGAGATAGCATTGGAAAATAGAGTTAAGGAGAATCCAAAGGGTTTTTACAAATACATTGAGGACAAAAGGGTAACGAGAAAGAGAATGGGGCCCCTCAAAGATCAGCAAGCTGGCCTTCGTGAGGAGCCGCAGCAGATGGGGGAGATTCTAAATGAGTATTTTGCATCACTGTTTACTGTGGAAAAGGACATGGAAGATATAGAATGTAGGGAAATAGTGATATCTAGAAAAATTGTCCATATTACAGAGGAGGAAGTGCTGAATGTCTTGAAACACAAAAAAAGTGGATAATGATCAGGTGTACCTGAGAACTCTGTGGGAAGCTAGGGAAGTGGTTTCTGGGCCCCTTGTTGAGAGATTTGTATCATCGATAGTCACAGGTGAGATGCTGGAAGACTGGAGGTTGGCTGACGTAGTGCCACTGTTTAAGAAGGGTGGTAAGGACAATCCAGGGAACTATAGACCAGTGAGCCTGATGTCGGTGGTTGGCAAGTTGTTGGAGGGAATCCTGAGGGACAGGATGTACAGGAAAGGCAAGGACTGATTAGGGATAGTCAATATGGCTTTGTGCGTGGGAAATCATGTCTCACAAACTTGATTGAGTTCTTTGAAGAAGTAACAAAGAGGATTGATGAGGGCAGAGCAGTAGATGTGATCTACATGGACTTCAGTAAGGCGTTCGACAAGGTTCCCCATGGGAGACTGGTTAGCAAGGTTAGATCTCATGGAATACAGGGAGAAGTAACCGTGTGGATACAGAACTGGCTCAAAGGTAGAAGACAGAGGGTTGTGGTGGAGGGTTGTTTTTCAGACTGGAGGCCTGTGACCAGTGGAGTGCCACAAGAATCAGTGCAGGGTCCACTACTTTTCGTCATTTATATACAGAGGAGCCTCGATTATCTGAGCGAGATGGGTGGGCACTATTTTGTTCAGATCACTGAATATTCCTTTAATTGATTCAGTGCCTTTCCTCTGGGGCTCGGAGTTTTCTGTAAAGTCTGCTCCCTGTTCAGGAGATAAGGCAGCATCACCGCGCACGAGCCCCTGCACCCCATCCACCCCACCAACCCTAACCTCATCAAACACCACCCCCCACCCCCCATGCGGCCCCCAGTGTGACCCGCCCCCTCTCCGGGGCAGCCAGACTCGACACCAACAACAAGACTGTTGCTGCTGCTACTGCCTTTTAGGGGGTGAGTCTCCAAATACCGCACTCACGCAACTTTTTACTGCAACTTTTTGACAGGTTCCACCTTTACCCAGTACAGGACAACGTTCTGGGGAAGGAGGGGGTTTAGGATACACACCTGTGTAGAACTCCAGGCAAAGTGTGGAAAGAGAGGGAGAGAGTGTGGGAGGTCAGTCATTTATAGATGGTGCCTGCTGTCCCATCAGTCCAGGACTGTTCTTGGCAGCACTTTTAATCACTGTAAACAAAAGATGCGATCAGTGTCGGACACACCTCTATGATTTAATGTTTCTGTCGGGACCTCTAGATCTCCTTTGGATAATCCAATTTTCGGATAATTGGTATTCAGTAAATGATTTGGATGTGAGCATAAGAAGTATAGTTAGTAAGTTAATAAGTTTGCAGATGACACCAAAATTGGAGGTGTCGTTGACAGTGAAGAAGGTTACCTCAGATTACAATGGGATCTTGACCAGATGGGCCAATGGGCTAAGAAGTGGCAGGTGTAGTTTAATTTAGATAAATGTGAGGTGCTGCATTTTGGGAAAGCAAATCATAGCAGGACTTATACACTTAATGGTAAAGTCCTAGGGAGTGCTGCTGAACAAAGGAACCTTGGAGTGCAGCTTCATAGCTCCTTGAAAGTGGAGTCACTGGTAGATAGGATAGTGAAGAAGGCATTTGGCATGCTTCCCTTTATTGGCCAGAGTATTGAGTACAGGAGTTGGGAGGTCATGTTGCGGCTGTACAGGACATTGATTAGGCCACGTTTGGAATACTGTGTGCAATTCTGATCTCCTTCCTATCAGAAGGATGTTGTGAAACTTGAAAGGATTCAGAAAAAATTTAAAAGGATGTTGCCAGGGTTGAAGGATTTGAGTTATGGGGAGAGATTGAATAGGCAAGGGCTGTTTTCCCTGGAGCATCGGAGGCTGAGGGCTGACCTTATAGAGGATTATAAAGTCATGAGGGGCAAGGATATGATAAATAGACAAAGTCTCTTCACTGGGGTGGGGGTGGGGGGGAGGAGTCCAGATCTAGAGGGCATAGGTTTAGGGTGAGAGGGGAAAGATATGAAAGAGACCTAAGGGGCACCTTTTTCACGCAGAGGATGCTACATGTATGGAATGAGCCACCAGAGGAAGTGGTGAAGGCTGGTACAATTGCAACATTTAAAAGGCATCTGGTTGGATATAAGAATAGTAAAGATTTAGAGGGATATGGACCGGGTGCTAGCAGGCGGGACAAGATTGGGTTGGGATATCTGGTCGGCATGGACAAATTGAACCAAAGGGACTGTTTCCATGCTGTACATCTCTTTGCACCATTTTATGATGACAATTCAGCGCATGTGTGATAAAAATAATAAGTAAAAATATTTTAAATCATACCTAATTTAATACATTGGTTCTCACATCCCAATACTGATGCTCAGCTGCTTTAGTGTTTTACACGTCTGAAAAAACAGTTCAATTGACATTGTGTGCCTATGTACAATGATGTATACCTGTTTGGGATTTCATTTCTTCGGAAAAAGGAGAATGTTGTGTTAAGACTCACAGCCGATATGTGCCTTTAAGCATCTTAACCATATTATGGTTAATTTCATGGAAGTTGACCTAATGATTTTAAGCTTACAGCCCCCATCTTACTGAATTATGTCCTCTTGCATGACTTACTAAAGGAATTGTGCTCCAGTACACGCAAGTTGCTTGACTTGAACCCAGACACACAGATGCCTGTGATTGTAATGTACATGTGTAGATACCAGGCACTCTAACAAAAGCTAATTGAACCGTTCAGTACTATGTGACCCACATCTCATCCTTAAGTTACAGGAGCTACTGAATAGTGTGACAGTGGCTGCGCCATCAGTATTTCATGCCACCTCACATCGTGGCTACAGCACTATATAAAACACCAGTAAATGCTTAGAAGAGAGTCTCATTTGAAGGTTAGACATCCCTGGGTCATAAGATGCCTACCCACAATAAATTTACATGATTATGGAACATCACCCGAATAAGCAAAAGGCAGACCTGCGCTGTCAACTTCAAGTTCAAGAGCTTTCAATCTGTAAAACCCGTATTGCTTTCGCAAAAAGAAACAATGTTTCAGCCTGCTGCAACATAAAAGATAAGATGCTGCGTCAAAAGGCTTTTTGTGGGTTTGGGAGTAAAATTGTTGGCTAAACAGCTTCTTACAATCTTAAAATTAACATTGACAGTCACTGTTGGCTTAACTACTGTGCCTTCCCGTTCAAACTAAAAATTGATTTTCCAACCTAGAGCTCCTTACCTTTGTACAGTGGTCGGTTGGCTCTGCCATTTTGTGTCCTTTAATTCAGTGCCAGAGGCAGTGTGATGCCAGTATCCCTTATTTGGTGAAAACATACCCCTAGTGGTCATAATCTGCCATTACATCCTTTAAAGAAACAGTCTTGCACTTAATAAAACCTCTTTAAGAGCCCAACAATGATGATTTTATGAATGACAGCAAGACATTTTCAGGAAGAATAACTGAGAACTACATACACATTTCTCCATCTGGGCATATATTCACTAGATTGAGATATGGCGTCAAACCTCCAAAATGTAATATTGAAATTTGAATGAATTAATCTTGTTATCTGTTTTTATATGTCCGAATAATGATTAAATTGGCACTTGTTGCCTATGCACAGTGATGTATAGCTCTTTGGGATTTCACGTAGAGTCATTGAGTCACAGCACGGAAAAAGACCCTTCAGTCTGACTCGTCCCTGACCAAGTTCCCCAGTCTCAGCTAGTCCAACTTGCCCGCATTTTCCCCATATCCCCCTAAACCTTTCAAGTTCAAATGGCTTTTCAATGCTTGAACACTACCTGCACCCTTCCTTTCATAGTTTATTACATGTACAAACCACCCTCTGTGTGGAAGAAGTTGCCCCTCAGGTCCATTTTAAATCTTTTTCCTTTCACATTAAAAATATGGTCCAAGTTTTGAACTCCCCCACTCAACAGAAAAGACCTTCTGTATTCACCTTATCCATGCCCCTCATGATTTTATAAACTTCTGTAAGGTCGCCTCTCAACCTCCTATGCTCCAGTGATAAATGTCACAGTTTCTCCTTATAAATTCCAGTTACAGGAACATCTGGTAAATCTTTTCTGAATCTTCTCCAACTTAATAATATTCTTTCTATAGCAAGGAGACCTGTACACAGTACTCCAAAAGTGGCCTCACCAATGTCCTATACAGCTTCAACATGAAGTCTCAACTCCTATACTCAATGGTCTAAGAAATGACGCCAAGCGTGCTAAACACCTCTTAAGCACACTGTCTATCTGTGACACAAATTTCAAAGAACTTTATACCTGAACTCCTAGGTGTGTCTGTTCCACAAGACTACCCAGAGCCCTATGTTGAATGTATAAATCCCACCCTTGTTCATTTTACTAAAATGCAATACCTTGCATTTATCCAGTTTAACCTCCATTGCCACTCATCAGCCCATTGGCCCAATTGTTCAAGAGCTCTTTGTAATCTTAGGTATCCTTCTCTGTCCACTATACCGTCAACTTTTGTGTAATCCACAAACTTAGTAACATGCCTTCTAAATTCTCATCCAAATAATTTATTTAAAGGCAAACAACAATGGACCCAGCACCGATCCTTGCGGAACACCACTGGTCACAGGCCTCTGGTCCAAAAAACAACCCTCCGTCACCACTGTCTGTCTCCTACCATCAAGCCAATTTTTAATCTAATTAGCAAGCTCTTTGAATTCCATGTGATCTAACCTTACTGATCAGTCTACCATGCGGAACCTTGTCAAAAGCTTTACTAATGCCCATGTCAACAATGTTTACTGCTCTGCCTTCATCAATTTCTTTTGGTTACATCCTCAAAAAAATATATCCCTAATCAGTCCTTGCTTCTTCAAATGCACGAAAATCCTGTCTCTCAGGATCCCCTCCAATAGCTTGCCCACCATTGATGTCAGACTCACCAGTCGATAGTCCATACTCCTTGAAAAAAGGAGATTGTTGTGTTATATCTCGCAGCAGAAGTGTGATATACCATTAAGAGACATGCTCATGATGTCATCATGGCTACGTGTCAGGTGCCTCAAGGGTTTGTATAACTCTGTCTCCACCTTTTGAGCTTCATTCTCTTGCAGCATGACATACTGAGGGACTTATGCTCATCATATCTTGCTTAGCTTGATCCTATACAAGTCCAAAATTATAATGCGTATATGGAGATATTGGGTGCTGTATCTAAAGCTCATTGAACTGTTCAGTCTTACATGACCTACATCTTGCCCTTGCTATGGGAGCTACTAGAACTATCACAGTCTGATAGTGGCATATCCAGTAGGTCAAACCATCTCATGTCAGCTTCATGGAGGTGAGAGCCTATTCTCAAAGAATTAAGTACTGAAATTAATCTCCAGGTCTTTCTCAGGCTTACAGGAACTACCCCTCCCTGCAATTTGTTTCCTTCCATCCTTGCAGTTTGTTTGCTCACCCCTTCTTTGTTCCAATCTGTGTTTTTTTAATTCTGTCATTCCCCCAATTTTGTAATTTTCTGTCTATCACTGATGTTCCCTCTCCAGTTTGAGATTCTCTCCCTCCCTCAGTTTGGATTGCCTTCCCTTCATTCCTGCCGCCATCAGTTTGTATTTTTCTCTTTCTTTTCCTGACTTGCTCTCTGAGGACCCGATGTGAATATTGAGTCACAATTAATTAGAATGGACGGCTTTGAGGTATGTAGGGAGGAGGTGTTGGAAATTCTGGAAAGGGTGAAAATAGATAAGTCCCCTGGGCCTGATGGCATTTATCCTAGGATTCTCTGGGAAGCAAGGCAGGAGATTGCAGAGCCATTGGCCTTGATTTTTATGTCCTCGTTGTCTACAGAAGTAGTGCCAGAAGACTGGAGGCTAGCAAATGTGGTTCCCTTGTTCAAAAAGGGGAGTAGGGATAACCCTAGTAACTATAGGCCGGTGAGTCTCACTTCTGTTGTGGGCAAAATCTTAGAGAGAATTGTAAGAGATAGGATTTATGAACATCTGGATAGGAATAATGTGATCAAGGATAGTCAGCAAGGTTTTGTGAAGGGCA
>NC_057718.1:91077297-91139922 GCF_004010195.1 Chiloscyllium plagiosum
AATTAAGGGTTGGTAGGTATAGGACAGATGTTAGGGGTAGGTTCTTTACTCAGCGAGTCGTGAGTTCATGGAATGCCCTGCCAGTAGCAGTGGTGGACTCTCCCTCTTTATGGGCACTTAAACGGGCATTGGATAGGCATACGGAGGATAGTGGGCTAGTGTAGGTTAGCTGGGCTTGGATCGGCGCAACATCGAGGGCCAAAGGGCCTGTACTGCGCTGTATTTTTCTATGTTCTATGACCCAAGAATTTCTAGGCAATTTTTGTTGGCCCCTGAAGCTACAACGTTAACACGTGACAAGGAAGCAGCACGTCCTGACGAACAGGAGAGCCAGCAGGGCTTGGTTGCCAGCGCATCAGCAGGAATGTTGTATTTGCAGAAACAATGCAAACAAGAATTGTCTGTCTGAATTGTTCGCAACAGTGATCAGGAAAATTCCCGTTTCCCCTAAAGTCTTTTCCAAAGCGAGGTGGCTACAAACCTTAAATTTCACTGCATTTATGGCTGTTCCCAGTTTGTTTGCTGATGTTGGAACACAGCTTTGTGTAACTTTCAAGTAATGACACTCACCAAAAAAGAATGTCAATATTGGCAACATGTGTGTGGTTTGTTAAAAGACTGTTAGCAGACTAACCTTATATTTACCAAGTGGGTGGCTCAATTGCTCATGATGAAGGGAATCATGTTAGATTTTCAAGATGGCTGAGCAATTAAACCCAGGGACTGTAATGAAAATGGCTTGTGTTCCTATAAAGCCTGTAAATACTGCCTTAAATAACTTGTTTTTTTGGTTTAGTGCTATTCAGAAAGGTAGACATTCTCACAAACTCTTACAAGAACATAAGGACTTAGGAGTAAGCCATTCGAGCCTGCTCCGCCATTCAATAAGATCATGGCTGATCTTTCCACGGCCTCAGCTCCGCTTACCCGCCCTCTCACCGTATCCCTTAATTCCTTTATTGTTCAAAAAAAAACTATCTTAGCTTTAAAAACATTTACTAAAGTAGCATCAACTACTTCCCTGGGCAGGGAATTCCATAGATTCACAACCCTCTTGGTTGCAGCAAGTATAGGCCAAGTTCATTTTTGCATGCTTAGCGGATCAGCACAGCTGTTTCAGTTTAGAGAGAGGAATCATGTCTGCTGTATGCTGTCTCGGAACAGACATATTGCATTTTTTTTATTAATAGGGAGACTGTCATGATACTTTGGTTAATTTACTGCACAGCTTTAACAGAATCCCATATGCTGTTTGATGGCTTTTCTCATAATGCTGTTTCTCCTTTGTAATAAGTTACCTGCTTACTAATTTTCTGTTTCTTGCGCAGCTTTCTCGCTTGAAGGATCCTGCTTGAGTTTCGCAGATTTGTTCAGGCTCATCGCTTTCTACTGTATCAGCAGGTGAGAGGAGTGAACAAATCTAAATGCCAATCTGCAGGCATGCCCTATTGTTAGAGGTTCGAAGAGGTTTCTTTTAGTGTGTTTGCTCCCACATCCACTTGAGGACTCACACCCATGCACCTTTTTTCTGTTATCCTAGACCATTTCCTGTTGAGTCAATACAGGAAACACTTGATTAACTAGTTGGGTGATTCTGCATAGAGAATATTTTTCAATCACATTCCCCAGCGTGAGTTAGAGTTTGTGGAGGGAGGAGCGGACGGTGTCGGGAATACTAATTCTCATAAAGCACGCTGTTTCTTTTTCACTGAACACCTGGTGTATAATTAGATCCTGCAGCTATGCTAATGATTCTGGTCGTGACTCAACTTGAAACAACTTCCTTGCTGCTGCCTCACAAAAAGCTGCTTGTTATTCAGCAAGGTTGCTATTGATCCAAAACATGAAAATAAAAAATAAAAACTAAATCCACAGCAGGTTAGCCAGTGCTGAAATGCTAGGCCTGTACTTCAGGTGACAATTGCTCAGTAGAGGTTAGACTTTCGTTGCAAATCCTGTTTTGCTACAGTCAAGCATCAATCTGGGAGACGGTACTCATACTCTAAGGTATGCAGAAAGGGCAGACTTTCAATCCAATGTCTTTGAGGAGGAGATAGGCAGAAATATATCTTTACTGAAGTAAAAATTGCAATTCATTTTATCAACAGCAAACTTAAGTTCTGAACTCCTAGGTTTACCAATTTTTTTTTGTTTTGCCAAGAAACCCAGTGAGATCAGAGACACCGAGGTTCTGCTGAATTTAATGGCAGAACTTCTTTTTTTCTCTCTCTTATTTCCTGCCTTGCAACTGGCTAAGTGAACATCTGGGTCAACTGTTGGAAACCAGCAGTGGGAGGCTGTAGTGAGGAGCATTTGGAGTCCATCCTGGCAGTCAAGGTGAGGAGGGAGGATTGCCAGTCAAAACTTTGGACAGTTTGGTGGTGAGGAGTCCTGCCCCTCAGTGGAGGGGTACTAAAGATACTTGCCTTGAGGACTTGACAGCCCACACCACCCTTTCACGGTCAGGTTTCCCAATCCCTGGGAAATGCAATCATTATTTCCAATTGCAATTGCGGGCCCAACGTGGAGCTACTGATGAAGAGACTCTCTCCTTCATGGCAGGGCAATCTTCTTGACCTCTGGAAACACACCACTATAAAAACTGCAGCGGGCACACACAGGAGGATTGAGACAGCTTCCTGCTCTGTTTTGAGTTTTAACCCCTTCCCATATATCATCAGGGTATTAATACTGAGGCCCTTGTATTGCAATGAAACTTTAGGAACAGAAGGCAACTGAACCATTCATTTACTGAAACATGCTACTGTTCAGCCAGATGAAGGACTGTCTTTCAGCTCAGACTTGGCTGGTCATCCACATATCTGCCTACAAAAGAATAAAGCCACATAGCGTGCAAGGGAAGGAACTGTATTACCTTCTAGCTTATTGGTAATTGGTGACTTTACTTACAACATCTTCACAGCAGAAAGGGGTTTTGAAAATATTGACACAGATATGTGTCTGTTGACATACTGTTCGTCAGCTGTGGGATGCCATTACCCAGGTCACGTACTGTCAGGTGAAGTGAATAAATATGAATTTTACTAGATCTATGAGAGTCTGATCTTACTGAGAACTGGGTCTGCCAATCAAGAGCATCACTGATGGCGTGACATCAACACTTAAATCTGTGTCCCAGGGAGTTCTGGAGGCTAGATCACTGAAAGTACTTAGAGTAGGTTGATAGACTTTGGAAATATCAGCGATTTGACAGCAGTGCTGAGCTGGCACACATGAGTTAATGAGCCATGGTCTTGTTGAATGAGCAAGGCAGACTTGAGAAGCTGCATGGCTTGCGTGTGCTCCTATTTCTTGCGTTCTCTGTCTCCGTTCCCTGCACAGTTTACAAAGTGTAGTGTGACTCGTCAATAACTTAATTTTGCAGCTGAGTAGCGTGTTGGCACACTGGCCAGTCTGCCACAGGCATTTGGGACTTGCCCTTCCTAACAGCCTGGTCATTAGGTAAATCCAGGATGGCAACATTATTAATTTAGTGGTATGTGGTATGAATGGCCAATTGCAATAATTCTTTCAACCCCCATTCATTCACCAATTTAATTCAAGTTGGCAAGTCAATATTTTAGACTTTGTTGAGGTGGACTCTGCCTCGTAACTCTATGTTGGAGTATAAAGGAATGCAGAAGTATTATTATGAGAGAATTTCTTTTGTCGCTCTACCTAATCATTACATCACAAATCTTTCTTGGGGACTTTCCAAGTTTTCTGCACCCAAAATATTCCCTTCTCCTTGACTGGCTTACTCATATAGATTCAATATTGTTTCATTAAATTCTGTCTTTTTTCCCCCTCTCTCAAAAGGGATGTGCTGCCTTTCCCTTTAAAGTTGCCTCATGGAATCACAGCTGCCAAGACTGAGACTGAGCTGGAAGCAATTGCATTCCTGGGTCTAGGTGAGTACACTTCAGGTCTACTGGATTCACCTTGAAGCACAGGACCGTGTTTTCATCTAAAATACTCGCCCATTAGTGATCAAACTGTCTTTTGTCACACTTTTTGGACTTTGCCCGTTTCCTACTCTGAATCAAATCAGCTTGGCTTGCATTCGCTGCTGGTGATTTGTATAAGGTAAAACTCTTTGATCCAAGTCAAAAAATCACACGACACCAGCACCTCCACATCACAACTCTCATCCAATTTTATAGTTTGTCTCTGGAATTTAGTTCCTATTCCTAAAACAGTCTTTTAAATGAAATAGTGATCTGCCTGCCCTTTACAGGGTTAACTGCTCTGTTATGATGCACGCGAGATGGAAACTAAAGTCCATCTGTTTTCAACTTTATGGCATTCTTTTGTTTCAGAGTTCTGGAGTTCTCCTGTGTACAAGAGAGCAGGCAAGAGTTCTGCACCTCCTACGAGTCCTCTCGACGCAGGCAGCCCGAGCACAGAAACGAAGCAGACCCCGCATTTAAATGGAGTGCATTCCATTCAAACACGGACGCCTTCAGAGCTGGAGTGCAGCCAGACCAATGGTGCTCTGTGCTTTATAAACCCGCTGTTCCTGGAGGTGCACAGCAAAGACATTAACGGCAGCCTCCAAGGGCAGGCTCCCAAATCCAGAGAGACGGGCCGGCCCTACTCCGCCCCGGCTCGGCCTCCCCCTCCTCGGCTGCCCGCGAGTATGGACCAGAGCCCGGGTCCGGCCGCCGACCGGGAGGGAAGGGGGGGCCCTTGCAAACAGCCCGGGGCCAAAGCGGCTCCCATCCCGCCGCCCCGCATCAAGAAACAAGCCGGCGGTGCTGAGGCGGTGGACAAGGCTGCAGCCCCGAAACCAGCAGCTCCCGGGCCGGAGGAGGCTGCAGGCCAGGGCCGGCAGCGGCTCAGCGACCTCAGCATGTCCACCACCTCCACCGAGTCCGACTCCAGCAGCATGGAGGTGAAACGGGACTGCCCTTCCAGCCTGGAGGGGGACACCAACAGCAGCCTGGAGGAGGAGGAGGAGGAGGAGGACTCCGAGGCGGACAGCGACCAGGAGGTGCTGCCGCCCCCATGCACCCCCAGGAAGAAGAGGCACCCTTCCTTCGTCTTCCCCAGGATCGTCAAGACCCACATCCAGAAAGTGAGCGGCGTCTTCAGCTCGTTCATGACCCCCGAGAAGAGAATGGTCAAGAGGATCGCCGAGATGTCCCAGGACAAGCGCACCTACTTCGGCTGCCTGATCCAGGACTACATCAGCTTCTTCAAGGAGAACAAAGACTGCCACGTCTCCAGCACCGACATGCTCCTCACCGTCCGCCAGTTCATGACCCAGGTTAAAAGCTACCTGCTCCAGAGCTCGGAGCTGGACCCGCCAATAGAATCCCTCATCCCAGAAGACGAAATAGGTGAGCTGCCCTCCCTTATGATCTCGGAAAATTTGCCCTCTTTCCCCCACCCTCCGTGCCCGCGTTGCTTCGACTTCTGGAGGGGTCATTCGGGAGTTTCGTTTCACGAATTGACCTGGTGTTGTGTGATTTTTTTTTTAAAACTGAGGTTTAGTTGGTGAAGGGGCAACGCCAGTTTCCCCTTTTGTGCCTCTTGTGAATGTCTCAGAGTCTGGCTTTTAAGGAGATGGGGGGAAAGGTATTGATAGGTGTGTTCTGCATTAATGTTGGTGTGTGGAGAGTTTGAAATGCTGCAGGCGGTTTTTAAGAGGCACTTGCTGAGGGGGAAAATATGGCTCTGCATAACTTTAGCCTGTCACAGCTCAGTGGGAAGTCAGTTCTCTCAGCTTCAGAAAGCCAAGCTCAATGGCATAGTGAATTCACAGCTACAGTGTTGTAAAACCTTTTCACATAAACCACTTATATGTGGCACTAGGGAGATGAAATATTTTCAATCAGAGGATGGTGAATCTTTCACCCACAGGGCTGTGGGAGCTCAGTCTTTTGAGTATATTTAAGGTAGAGGCTGCTAGATTTCTGATGGTGAAGAGGGTTGTGGTAAGTGGCATTGAAATGTTCAAACAGCCATGGTTGCAATAAATAGTGGAGAGGACTTGATGGGCTGAATGGCCTACTTCAATTTCCTGTGTCCCTAATACTGCAAAAATAGCATGCAATTATTGCTGGTCTTTCCCTCTTTGTGAACAAAATTTCTCAAATATTTATTCTTGAAAGCAAGACTTATTAGGCAGACATGTAGAATTAGTTAGTCTACTCTTGTTTCTGCAATATTTATGTTCTGAGTTATGTTCATAAAGTCATAGAGATGTACAGCTCAGAAATAGAACCCTCAGTTCAGCTTGTCCATGCCGAGCAGATATTGTAACTTCATCTAGTCCCATTTGCCAGAACTTGGCCCATATCACTCTAAACCCTTCCTTTTTATATACCCATCCAAATGCCTTTCAAATGTTGTATTGTACCAGTATCCACCACTTCCTCTGATAGATCATTCCATACATGCACCATCCTCTGGGTGAAAATGTTGTCCCTTAGGTCTCTTTTATATCTTTATCCTCTCACTCTAAACCTATGCCCTCTAGTTCTGGACTCCCCAACCCCAGGGGGTGGCATGGTGGCTCAGTGGTTAGCACTGCTGCTTCGCAGCACCAGGGACCCAGGTTCGATTCCAGCCTTGGGTGACTGTGCAAACTCCACACAGACATTCTCCCTGTGTCTGCGTGGGGTTCCTCTAGGTGCTCCGGTTTCCTCCCACAGTCCAAAGATGTGCAGTTCAGGTGAATTGGCCATGCTAAATTGCCCATTGTGTTAGGTGCATTAGTAGGGAGCAGCGGAATGGGTCTGGGTGGGTTACTCTTCGGAAGGACAGTGTGGACTTGTTGGGCCGAAGGGCCTGTTTCCGCAATGTAGCACATCTAATCTCATCTAAAACCATCTCTATTTATCCTATCCATGCCCCTCAAGATGTTATCAACCTCTATAAAGTCAGCCCTCTGCTTCTGATGCTCCAGGGAAAACAGCCCCAGCCTGTCCAGCCTCTCCCTACAGCTCAAACCTTCCAACCCTGGCAACATCGTTGTAAATCTTTTCTGAACCCTTTCAAGTTTCACAGTTAAAAGGTTTTTTTAGTATCACACCTCTATTCTCATTTCATGTTCATTTGGTTCTCATTTGAAAGCTTTGTGTAAGTAACCTCTAAAACTATAAAGGAACGTTCAGAATCGAACCCAGGTCCCTGGTGCTGTGAGGCAGCAGCGCTAACCACTGAGCCACCATGCCGCCCCCTGCGGCTGGGGAGTCCAGAACAAGAAGGCATAGATTTAGGGTGAGAGGGGAAAGATATAAAAGGGATGTAAGGGACAACTTTTTCGCCCAGAGGATGGTGCATGTATAGAATGACCTATCAGAGGAAGTGGTGGATGCTGGTACAATTACAACATTTTTCTTTGAGTGCGGTTATGCAGAGTTTTTTTTTAGTCCTTAGGATGTGAATGAAAGGGCGCTTTTGTGTTTAAACCAAAGATCAGTCACCATTGTGGGGAAAGTAGTCAATATTCATATAATTTGTCATCAGTCAGGATTAGTTCAAGTGAAATAAGTGTTTTTATAGGATTTCATTTTTGAAAAACAAAAATCAGCCATGAATAGATGGTCAGTCAACCCTTGAAGTACCAACATCTTATGCAATGAGCTATCTGAACAGGAAGTTATTCAGTCAAAAGTGTAAATAACACTTTGTTTCGATAAATTGCCAAACTGAGCCAAGTCCTTCCAGTGCAGACACACTGATAATGTTAATGGAACAGTGTGATGGATGGTCAACACAGAGTGGTCTGCAGTTACTGGACATAAATTCAGATCTCAGCTCGTGAGTTGTTTCAAATATATTGCAGGCAAGTGCCAAAGGCAAACCACCTCTCTATCTGCATAGAGGGAGGAAAGATTGAAAGAAGAATTGTTTGCAAGAATTATGCATTTAAGTTGCTCCTTATGACAAATCATCGTAGCCTTAATGAATGCCTCAGTCAAAGGTAGAAATTAAAGTTTAAAGGCCGAGCGGAAGGAAAATTGTCAACATCTATGACTTGGCTCATATTGCTTATCGAGCAGTAATCTGCATTCTTTATGTTTGGAGAAAGGCAGACGTTGACTGTAGTTTGTTTTATTTTGTTCAACTGCTAAAATCTCCCATTTTAAGGCTTTGTTTTATACGCCCACCTCTTGGCTCTTGACTCTACTCTGCTTTAATAACTTTGAATAAGCCACAAGGATTTGGACGAAACTAAATGGCTGACTGAGCAAGTTTGTCATATGCTGGACAGATTTAGCCATCTTTCGAACAGGAAACTAAGCAGTCTGATCAGAACGGTAATTTATTTCGCATTTGGGTATCAAATTGCAGGATGGCGCCGTTTAAGATGCTAAGGTAACTTTGAAAGATCCCAGAGTTCCATGGGGGAAGAAAAGAATCAGGAGTCTGAAAAGAAAACAGAAAAAGCTGACCCATGAGTTAAACCACTTTAATGTTTCAAGGAGCAACTCATAAACACAACTGAGCTAAAGCTGGCTGAACTAATTCTGATGAAAGGTCCACGCCTAAAACATTTGCTCTTAACTTTTCTAGCCTTTTAAAATTTATTGTTAATTAACGTACTTAGCATAATGATGTTTGGACTTGGCCGTGCACTTTCAGCACCTTCTGTTGTCATTGCAGAATCGAGAGAGAATATGGATAAAGTTAAACAAAGAGTCAGCAAAAGTGGAAATGAATTCCAAACTGCAGTTTTCACTTTCTAAAAATAACCAGGGAAAGATGATCTTCAGCCAAGTGATGATGTCATTTGGTTTTGGCTCTTCTGATGTTTTGCAGAAACTTAAAAAACTGAATTACTCAATAATCTTCGAGAACTGCCAGAACTAGCAAGTAAATAAAGCTAGAGCCGAGAGTGTGGTGCTGGAAAAGCACAGCACCACGCTCTCGACTCTAATCTCCAGCATCTGCAATCCTCACTTTCGCCTAGTAAATAAAGCTAGTTAACCTTTAAGCTGCTGCGCAACTTTACTGCTCTGCTAAGTCTTGGGTTAGGGAGCCATAATTCTGACATCAGCTAGTCAGGGTAGATTTGTTTGTCGTCCACTGAAGATTCATAGAAGGGTCTTAATGCAAAGTTTCATTTGCCTTAGTTAGAACTGTTTTAGTTACTAGGGAGAAAGATGAATCTTGATCACTGCCAACATGAGACTCAGATGAATGTAAGAACATTTCCTCACCTTCCTGTCAGTCAGTCTCTGAGTCCATGGCACTGTGGGCCTGAGCAGTTATCCAGGCTGCATGTTTCCAAAACTGCTGTTATCTCGGTCTCTGGAAGAAGCAGTTTGCTTGAAATATCTTTTTGTAGAATTTTTTGGGGGGGCAGCTGACAATATTGATTCTCTGATTGATGCTGATCCATAACACAGCTTTCAAATTTAATCCAGTTTTTAATTTTACCTTGCTATTACAAAGCATTCGCCCTGGATTTATTTGTTGTCTCAGTGGCCCTTCCCTATGCCTAGGAGGTGGGTATGATGGTTTGATGGCTCATCTTCTGAGCTGTCCTGGGATGTGGCACTAAATTGGTTTTCACTGTACCCACTTCTGTGATGTGTGTGTCTGTACCTGTATATGTAACTTTTCCTACCATAGAAATTGTTTTTGAGGCAGCTTTGTAGTTGAAGAAAATCAGTGGCAAATCAAATGTTGATAAACATTCACTGCAGTGATATGATTTACATTGTAAAAATTGTAACTTATCCTAATCTCTATTGCCTGTATCCTAAATCTCACCAAGTGTCATTCTCCCACAAGCACTGTACTTAGCCTACTATGGTTCCTAAATACTTTCATTTTAAAATTCCTATTCTTGTATTTAAATCCTACTTATGGCCTCATCCTCTTTATCGCTGTGACTGCTTCTTGCTGTACAATTGTAGTGGTTGTAATGAGGTCAGACAGATAGACCTCATAGATTGAATTCCCTGATTGGGGCTGTTAGCTGGTCCAATCTGGGAGCTCCGGCTGACAGATATAAACAGGAGCATCAGAGGTCCTGTTCACTCTGGGAGCCGGCTCTGAGCTAGCTGGGTCAGTGTCATGTACTACACATATTTAAACAAAGGGTTACTTGGTGAAGGGATGCTGACATCTGTGAAGTTATTTCAACAGTCCTGTGGGTAGTCTGTGTTTCTTCAGCACTGGCTTGTTGCCCATCCCTCACATCCGTCTTCTCTCCGTGTTGTGACTGCACCTTTAGCAGTCTAGGCCCCAAGTTCCAGATTCCCTCTTAAACTTTTTCACTTACTCTTCTCCTTTAGGACAGCTCTTTAGAACCCATCGGTGCTGACTTCTCCCTTCTGGCCTCTGTCGGTTTTAGTCTGACTCTTCCCTGAAGCACTTTGGTTGCAGTTACTTTACATTATAAGTGCTATAAAAGTGCAAGTTGTTGTTGCATGCATGGCACTCAGTTCCAAACAGCACCGGCTCCTTTTTAAAAGTTATTTGTCACCGCAGAGTAGGAAAACTTCCGAATTGAAGTTTTTATAGATTGATTTAGTCGAGTTAAATACGTTTGTGTCTGTGTTGTGAAGAACGTGTGATGACTTTTCAAGCTATTCATTTTCAGTCTAAGCTACATAGTCTATCAATAATTTGATAAAGCAGTCACAATCGTTTAGTTTAAACTGCTGGTGTTTATTAATAATTCTATATCATGGTTCACACACGTGGCATTCCAGTCATGACTCTGCAACATTATTTCAATAAAGCTGAAATGTCAGCTCTCTGTATGGCAACAAAATTGGCACTGTTCAGAGTTGCTTTGAGTTAGTAAGCTGCGCTGCCACAGATAGCAAAGTGTCTGAGGATAGCAAAGGTGGAAACTGTTCAGTCTTTTCCTTTGGGCAGCTAGTATGGCATCTAGGTCTCACTGCTGTCTCTCAGTGCTGTAAGGATGCAGGCTCAGTAGAGTAATCCAGCACAGAAACAGATCCTTCGGCCCAACTCATCCGTGCTGACCAGATTTCCTGAACTGAATTAATTCCACTTGCCTTTGCTTGGCCCATATCCCTTTAAACCTTTCTTGTTCAAATGTCCTTGAAATGTTGTAATTGTATTTGCCTCTACCACTTCCTCGGGCAGCTTGTTCCATTCATCCATTCATGTGCTACTCTCTGCGTGGAAAGGATACCCCTCAGGCCCCTTTTAAATCTTTCAGACTCTCCGTTTGGTAGCTGTCATTTAGCTCAGTGACTAACCAACTCAGATTCTCCAAGGCCATCCTGTAACTGTGCCTTTCTGGATGCGTTTGCCCTGGATTTGTTTCTTGTCTCAGTGGCCCTTCTGTGGGCCCAGGAGGTGGGTGTAGAACATAGAACAGTACAGCACAGAACAGGCCCTTCAGCCCACGATGTTATGCCGACCATTGATCCTCATGTGAGGTAAACCTCCTGCGAACCCTCTCCAAAGCATCCACATCTTTCCTATAGTAGGGCGACGTAAGGTAAACCTAATGTATGAACCCTCAAATTTCTGTGATCATATGCATGTCCAGCAGTCTCTTAAATATCCCCAATGACCTCGTTTCCACAACTGCTGCCAGCAACATATTCCATGCTCTCCCAACTCTCTGCGTAAAGAACCCGCCTCTGACATCCCCTCTATACTTTCTAAGGGATCTATGTACCTGCACACCAAGATCCCGCTGTTCCTCCACTTTGCCAAGAATCCTGTCTTTAATCCTGTACTCAACTTTCAAGTTCAACCTTCCAAAATGCATCTCTTCGCATTTATCCAGGTTGGACTCCATCTGCTACCTCTCAGCCCATCTCTGCATCCTGTCAATGTCACACTGCAGCCTACAACAGTTCTCTATACTGTCAACGACACCTCCAACCTTTGTGCCGTCTGCAAACTTGCTGATCCATCCTTCAATCCCCTCATCCAAGTCATTAATAAAAATTACAAAGAGTAGAGGCCCAAGAACAGAAACTGTGCAACACCACTCAGCACTGACTTCCAGGCAGAATACTTTCCTTCCATTATCACTCGCTGTCTTCTGTCAACCAGCCAATTCTGTATCCAGATAGCTAAATTTCCCTGTATCCCGTTCCTCCTGACCTTCTGAACGAGCCTACCATGGGGAACCTTATCAAATGCCTTGCTGAAGTCCATATACACCACATCCAACGCTCGACCCTCATGGTTCAATGGCTCATCTCCTGAGCTGTCCTGGGATGTGGCAGGGTGGGGATGGGGGTGAGACTGAGATGAGCTGTGCTGTCCAACTAGGAGAAAGTGAGGACTGCAGATGCTGGAGATCAGAGTTGAGAGTGTGTTGCTGGAAAAGCACAGCAGGTCAGGCAGCATCCGAGGAGCAGGAGAATCAATGCCCTTCATCAGGATGAAACGTCGATTCTCCTGCTCCTTGGATGCTGCCTGACCTGCTGTGCTTTTCCAGCAACACACACTCGACTATACTGCTCAACTGCCCACCACCAACACATGCCCTGACCACCACCTCACCTCTCAACAAATGGGGTTCAGAGAAAACAGAGGCCAGGGTCTCGCAATAAATATTGACCTCGCCCGTGATGTCCACATTTCTTGCATGAATAAAAGTGATGCTACATCTTCTCAGCCTGCTGTCTTCCTCTGCAACAAATGAAGTCTTTGTGGCCTAGGGAAAAGAAAGGTAAAATCACTATAATCCTATGAGACTCTGAGGACTATCATTAGAGAGAGAGGACTGGTGATAGTTTAAATTGAGTGTTGCCATGCCTCAGCCAAGAATCCTTCATGATAGTAATCACTGTTGTAAATAACAAGCAATCTAAACACTGGGAATTCCAAACAGCAGTAGGAAAATGACCAGACCATCTAATTTAAGTAGTGTTTGAGGGATAAGCATTGGCCTGGTGGCTCAGTGGTTAACACTGCTGCCTCACAGCACCAAGGGTCAGGGTTTGCTTCCACCCTTGGGCAACTGTCTGTGTGGAGTTTACACATTCTCCCTGTGTCTGCATGGGTTTCCTCCCTGTGTCTGCAGTCCAAAGGCATGCAGATTAGGTGGATTGACCATGCTACATTGTGTCCCCTAGTGTCCAGGGGTGTGCAGGCTAGGTGGGTTAGCCATGGGAAATGCAGGGTTACAGGGATAGAATTGATTGGGTTGGATGCTGTTCAGAGGGGCTGTGTGGACTCAGTGGGCCGAATGACCTGCTTCCACACTGCAGTGATTCCATGATTCAGTGAAACCAGGAGGTCAGCAGTAGCATAGGATCTTTTACAGGTAACTGAGGAGGCAGGTCATTTAACATCTGATCTTAAAGTCACTATCTCTGATAGCTCAGAGCTCCTTCAGTACTTACTGAACTGTCAGTCTGGATATTGGACTTGAACTGACCTTGTGACTCAGAACCACCGAGTTGACTGTGATACTGAACTGAGGTCCCCATTTAGAATCACTTCATATCCACTAGCTAAGGCTTTAATAATGTTTATGTGTTCATGTTATAAAATTTCAAACTCTGACAATATTCTGCACACACGTCCTGGTTGTTAATGAAAGGGAAGTATTCGTGTCCTCACACCATGTTATCAAAGGAGAAAAGTTTTCCTAAAAGTTTGCAGAGTAGAAAGTTTACAATCAATAGCAGTTGCTTTTTCTCTTCATAATATTGTTTTTGTTTTTAAACGTGGACAGATGTATGACATGCGTTAACGTGATTCCTTTGCTGTGAAACATTTTGTGGTCTATTATTTCCCAACCCAAACTTGAACTTCATTTGATTTTGAAACTTTTTTTTTAAACCTTTCCTTTCATTATCTTTTCCAGATGTTGTTTTGGAGAAAGCAATGCACAAATGCATTCTGAAGCCCCTGAAGTCTTACATTTACGCAACTTTGAAACAATTCCATGTCTCCGACGGCTCCTGGAAGCAGCTGAAAGAGAATCTGCTCTCTGTTAAACAAAAAGTGCCTCAGGAACTAGGAGTGGATGCCTCTGTCCCCGATACTGTCACCTTGGATAAAATAAGGCACAAGTTTCATAATATGCACAAGGCGTACTCTCCTGAGAAGAAGGTGTGTCTATTGCTAAGGGTCTGCAAAGTTATCTACAGTGTTATGGAAAACAACTCAGGTACAGTATTATTTTACTAAGCTGTGCATTAAAACATCAGTTAATGTATGCCTTTAACATGCTAGGCCAAGGTCAATTAAGGACAAGTGGCATAGAATTGTGAAAGACAGGTAATGCCTAACCAAATGAATAAGCTTGACTCTGCAATAAAGGGAAAATATTGCAGATTCTGAGGAAGGGTCATTGAACCCAATATGTTAATTCTGATTCCTCTCCACAGTTGCTGCCAGACCTGTCTGTGGTTTCCAGCATCCACAGTTCTTTCGGCATTTACTCGAGATACTGCAAGGGACGCTGGGAAGCTTGATGAAAACTCAGAGAATGCTCTAGAAACTCAGCAGGTCTGTCAGCATCTGCGGAGAGAGAAACAGCATTAACCTTTCGAGTCCCAGTATGATGCTTTATCAGGACTTCTTTAGAGTTCTGAAGGAAATTATATTGCATGTTGACATTCCAAGGGTGGTGTCCAAGTAAATTGTCGCAAGGGAGGCACAGGACTTTGTTATAGGAGTGCAACACCAGGTCGCACAAAAATAGGGAATGTCACTTACTATTCAAAGAGCTGCAGGCAATTTTGGACATTTTGATGCCAGATAGAAGTTGACAGGGACAGCAATGATATAATACCATTTGGGAAGAGAGAATGAGAAGGGGGCATGTTGGTCAAATGCTAAGTAAATCAAAGAGTAAAGAGACCTTCAAGTTGAGGTAGACAAATATGAGAAGGGCAGTATAATGAAGTTCTTACAAATTCAGGGTCAGCTTTGTATTTCCGGGGGGTGACAGCATTACTAGTCCATCTTATTGGGTCTGATTTAGGGATGTGTCCTAATAATGGGACATCGCGCTTCTCTCAATTTCCCTCGCGTGCACAGCTCCAATGTTTTCTTTAGTGAGGTGAATGGAGAATTGTTTTATTTCCCAAACCGTAAGTGAGCTGAGTGACACAAAGCAAAGCACGCGTTTATTAGTGGTTCTTGCTTCCCTCAGAAAATTTGAAGGAGAATTAACAAACTGTATGCTGGCTGTTGGGCCTGGGGTTAGAGCATTGATCATTATTATAGCAGCAGTCAGACTTTCCTATGTTTCCAGTGGCAACGAAACAAAAGCAGAATATCATGAATGATGGAAATATGAAGTGATCATGAAAAAACACGCTGGAAACACTTAGCAGACCTGGCAGCAGCTGTGCAGAGGGAGACTGAATCAAAGTTTCAGGTTTCACGTTGAAATGGCCTTTCATCAGAGGCCACCATGACCTAAAACATTGGGTCACCTGTACAGGAGATAATAGGAGCTAACCAGGCACTTAACTGGGCAGCAGCATGCCTTCTCTCAGATCAGGGGTTTATGTAAGGACAGGGTTTGGATCTCAGTGCGCACCTTCTTCCTGAGGGCCTTGGACCAAGGGGCCCACCTCCTGGATGCAGTGGACGCTTAAAGGCTTCCACTGGCAGACCGGGCAGCAAGGCCATTCATATTCCCTACCATGGACTTAATCAGAACAATGGCGGGAAGGCCCTTCCACTGGTAAAGTGGTGGAGACGTTAAATTGCACCTGCTAATGCTCTTTCTCTATACAGTGCTCCCTGACCTGTTGAGTGTTTCCAGCACATCTTTTTTGTCAAATCCTCATACGATTGCTATCTGTCAATGTCATTGCAAATCTCCTCAAGTTTATGGTCATAAGACAGAAGAGCAGAATTAGGCCATTCAGCCCATCGAGTCTGCTCTGCCATTCAATCATGGCTGATGTTTCTCAAAAGGGTCATCCTTTCACTATGTCCTCACGTTCTAGTCTCTCCTACTAGTGAAACCATCTGTTCCATGACCATTCTATCCAAGCCTCTCAGTATTCTGTCAGTTTCAATCAGGTCCCTTGTTCATCCTTCTAAAGTCCATTGAGTACAAACCCAGAGTTTAAACTAAATATAATGGTTAAATATAACACAATCCCATGATAGATCCTAATCCAAAGCATGAAAAGAGAAGTCAGGGAGCACTTATTTTCTGTGTGGCAGGTTGTTAAGGTTTGAGAAGCTGCTAGAGTAAGGTTTCATAAATGGTTCTATCAAGCAATTGGACAAATACCTGTAATATATAAAATGGGATGGAATAGTTCTCTCAGTAAGAAACCACCTCCTATATCAATAAATTATTGGTGTTGATATAATTAAGTTCTAGCAATCAAATTGTATAGTTCCATGTAAAATTCTATCCCTGGTTTTCCTGGCGTGGAGGACATGGAGATTTGAGTAAAGGCTGTTAGCACCAAATGTAAACTATTATAGTTGGGGTATTCCATTTGCACAATCAAACCTGAAGTCAGTGGGAATTGGGGGAGGGGGGAAATCTCCACTGGATCAGGTCCTACCTAGCACATGACTGTGGTGTTGGAGGTCAGACATCTCAGCCCCAGGGCATTGCTGCAGGAATTCCTCAGCATTGTTTCCCAAGCCTAACTGCTTCTTCAGCTACCTCACCATGACCTTGAGTTCCTTCACAAGGTCTGAAGTGGGGACATTTGCTGATATTTGCACAGGAGTCAATTACAGTCAGGTAAAATCAAAATACCGCAGATGCTGGAGATCTGAAATAAAGACCAAGCAGTGGAGAGAATTTGTGGAGGGAGAAACAGTGTTAGCATAGAGTTCCAGTGATTCATCTTCGGAACCCATCGATGAAGAGGAAGAAGAAGTCATATTAGATTTCACAGTAACTCTGTTTCTCTCTCCACAGATGCTGCCAAGCCTGCTGGGTTTCTCTAGCATTTTGTTTTTAATCACTGTTGCTCATAAAAGGAGAGAATTCATTTTTACATCAAACAAGGAACTGTTACTAAGGCTTGACCAACTTAACCAGCTGTCCCTTTTTGTGAAGAAGCATTTCCCAGTTTGAAGCAATACTCTGGTGTGCCACTGACACACCTTTGAGCACCCCCGATGTGATTGAGGTGACAAACAGAAACATATTCCCATAACAAGCGGAAATCATGATTTCATCCTGAAAGTACAGTGCATGCTATCACAAGAAGTAGATGAAAATCTTGGCTCTAATGAATCTATTGAATTGTACCCACAGGAAGGTTATATGGGGCTGATGACTTCCTGCCTATGCTGACCTATATAGTAGCCCAGTGTGACATGCCAGAGTTGGAGATTGAGATTGAATACATGATGGAATTGTTGGACCCATCACTACTGCATGGAGAAGGTACAAAGCAGCGTTATTATTCATGTTTTTGGAACACTGCTAACTGAATGGTTCACAATGACTCATTCATTTGACTCTACCTCTTTCAATGAAGTGGCAGCAAATCCTGTACAAAGGTTTATTTTGATGGTGACTGGTTGAATTATTCCACTCCCCGGGTCACACAGTGGATTGGCACAACTACACTGTGCCAGGAGTAGGACAGAGTTTGCTTCCGCAGTTACCTGAATGACCCATTCTGGTGCTGTTGGAATGAGCTGTTCTGCTTTCTCGAGGGAATGGGGGAATTGAAGCAGGTCAGCTTTTTTGTTTAATCATTTATTAAAAGTGGATGCCATCGTTACAGGTTTCCTCCTGTCTTCATTTTTAAACTGTGCAGAGCAGGGGTGGCCATGACAGGGGGGTCATCAGGAATGGAAAGTGTAGAGAAGGAAGTTTATTAGACTCATAGAGATGTACAGCACGCAAACAGACCCTTCGGTCCAACTTGTGCATGCCGACCCGATATCCTAAACAAATCTAGTCCTATTTGCCAGCACTTGGCCCATTTTCCCTCTAAACCTTTCCTATTCATGTACTCATAAAGATGCCTTTTAAATGTTGTAATTGTACCAGCCTCCACCACTTCCTCTGGCAGTTTATTCCATACATTCACCACCCTCTGTGTGAAAAAGTTGCCCTTTAGGTTCTTTGTAAAACTTTTCTCCTCTCCCCCTAAACCTATGTCCTCAAGTTCTGGACTCCCCCACCCAGGGGAAAAAAAAACAAGTCTACAAAAAAAAAATCATGCTCCTCATGATTTTATAAATCTCTATAAGGTCACCCCTCAGCCTTTGATGTTCCAGGGAAAACAGCCCCAACCTATTCAGCCTCTCCCCAAAGCTCAAGCCCTCCAACCCTGGCAACATCCTTGTCAATGTTTTCTGAACCCTTTCAAGTTTCGCAACATCTTTCCGATAGGAAGGAGACCAGAATTGGACACAATTACAAAAGTAGGAAGAAGTTATTATTGAAGACATATTTTAGTGGAGTCAGGAATACGTTGTCCTGTATAAACCAAAACAAGCTAAATCAGTTTATATCTCATTAAACTTGTTTTATTATTTACTTGAAAACAATAATAGGTTTGACGAGAATAAATGTTGAAATGAAAAACTAATTTTATTTTGCACGTGAATTGACTAACACAATTAACATCAAAATGAGTAAATTAATACAATGAAATATTTGGTATACATCCCTGGCTCTTAACTGGTATTTTGCTGGGAATGATTTTGTATTGGAACACTGTGTTTAATACGTCTGGTTACTGGAATTTTTATTGTTTAGATACAGGGAGTTCTCCTTCCTTCCCATTCTTGTCTGTACGCCAGTACATTGTCATTTATCTTACTTCCCAGTTAAATTCACGTAAATGAGAATTGGTGCCAAGTTCCAAACAAACTAATTAATTTTGAAATTATTTGTGGACAAGTTCATGTACATGCAGTTCGCAGGTATAAAATCGTGACTCTTCCTGACTTGAGAAGTGAGGTGATTTGGATCTGATGGTGTTAGCCTGCCTATAAAATGCTACCTATCTCTACAGAAGCCCAAGCCTGTTTGTCAGATTACAAGCTATGGTTCTAACTTGTCAGTAAATGGATTCCACTTGAAAATCTGATGGGTAATCCAAAAAAAGAAGTAAGGTCTAAATCCAGCCCCATGTATGAAACCTGGGAAATGATCTGAACCATTAAACTCTGTCAAGATATTGCCAGCACATCCAATCAGTGGATGAAGTAGGTCAGAGGAATGACTGAGACTCTGCATATAACGGGCTAAATTGTAGTTGAAACAATGCATTGCACTTTGAAACAGTTTGAATATTGATTGTTAGATCATTGACATTAATAGAAGTCTCAAGCAGCCAATCGCAGAACGACCAATCAGATCCCTAGAAATTCAAGCAAATGTAGCAGCCTTTGAAAAGAGGGAGGATGCAAGTTAACAAGTCACATCAGGAGTCTCCGGTCTTAGTGGTTTCTTCCCAAAACAACCTGGCTTTTCTCTTTTTGGATGCTGACTGTTTTGTTGTCAGTTGCCAGCTTTGCCTGTTTTTAATTAGTTTGTTTTAATTGATCAATCCAAGAACCATTTCTTAACAAACCCCAGCGTCAAATAATCTAACAACTTTCCCTTGACATTTGCCAGCATTACTCTCGTTGAGTCCCTCACCACCAATATCCTGTGGGGTCACCATGGACCTGAAGCTTAACTGGACTAGCCAGCTAAATACTGAGGCGACAAGGACAGCTCGGAGGTCGGGAATCCTGTAGCGAGTAATTTGCCTCTCGATTCCCCACAATCTGTCCATCACCTACAAGGGTCGAGAGCGTGGGGCTGGAAAAACACATCAGATCAGGCAGCATCGGAGCAGGAGAATCAACGTTTCGGTCATAAGCCCTTCATCAGGAATGAGGCTTGTGGGCCAAGGGGGTGCTGAGAGGTAAATGGATGGGGTTGGGGGGAGGTAGCTGGGAAAGCGATAGGTGGATGAAGGTGAGGGAGAAGGTGATAGGTCAGTGGAGGCAGTGATGGATGGGTCCGGAGGGCGGGGCCGAGTTGGAGGCTTGGGCTGGGATAATGTGGGGGGAGGGGAAATGAGGAAGCTGTTAAAATCCACATTTATCCCGTGTGGTTGCAGGGTCCCACGGCAGAATATGAGGTGTTCCTCCTCCAGGCGTCAGGTGGTAACGATTTGGCAGTGGAAGAGGCCCAGGACCTGCATGGCCTTGACAGAGCTGGAGGGGGAGTTGAAGTGTTCAGCCACAGGGCGGTGAGGTTGGTGGGTGTGGGTGTCCCAGCGATGTTCTCTGAAACGATCTGCAAGCAATGTCCTGTCTCCCCGATGTAGAGGAGACCACACCATCTATAGGACACAATTTAGGAGTTTGACGAAGTACTCCCCGCTTACCAGGTTCTGTGCAACTCTGTCAACACTCAAGAAGTTTGTCACTAACTAAGGAAAAGCAGCGTGCTTTTTTTGAAACCCTATCATATGACCTTAAGCATCTACTCCTTCCACTGCTACTGTACAATACCACAGCGGTTGCACCGTGACATACATGATGCACTGCAGCAGCTTGCCAGGATTTTTCAAAGGCACCTTGCACACCCATGATATTCATTGCTTAGAAAAACAGGGATAACAGTTGGTTGACTGCCCACAGCCAGTATGTCCTCTTTCAACTCACGTAGCATCCTGACTTGGAACTATACCAGTGCTTATACACTGCAGGGTCAAACCCAAATCCCAACAGCACTGTCCAGTCACTCTCAACCCCATGCAGTGTGTTAGTTCAAGAAGATAGTTTTCCACCATCATCCCAAGGGCAAGGAATATCCACTTTGCCAGTGGTGCCCACGTCCCAGGGATAAAAAAATCGTCTGCAATTGTAAGGTAACAGTTATTGAAGAAGGAAAGCTGCTTTCGAACCTTTGTTCCAGTGCACACCACTGCCCCTCATCTCTACTCAGACCCACCCACCCCATCCCCAAAACCTTTAGCATGGCTGAGGTGAAAATGATGATAGCTGGTCATTTTTAAGCAGAGGTTCCTGTACACCAAATGTGCCATTATACTCAAAAGGAAATTCAACAAGATTTGAAATTTATATTTATGCTTAGCATCTAAAAGCTTTGATCAAACTCTGTCATCTGTTATAGTATTGCATTAATTGACTCAATGACTAGCTTTGTTTGACAGTGCTCTTTGGGGTGCAAGTTGTTGGTTGTATATTGGCTGCTGGCCATACCTAAACCCTAGCCATCGCCTAGATCCTGTTCATATAAATCCTCCTGTTGCTTTGCTCTGTCTAGGTGGCTATTATCTGACCAGTGTCTATGGAGCCCTCTCACTAATAAAGAATTTCCAAGAGGACCAGGCGGCCAAGTTATTGAGCTCACAAACCAGGAATACTCTAAACCAGTGGCACAAGAGAAGGACCGCAGACAGCAGAACAGCTCCTTCAGTTGAAGACTTCCAAGTACGTCACTTTGGGCAAAATGCATGATGGATATTGATTGGAGTGCATTTTACAAATTAAATCCATAGCACAAAGTTCTTTTAGTTTTGAAAGAAACAAGTATTCCAGAACAGAGAGTGGTGCTGGAAAGGCACAGCCGGTCAGGCAGCATCTGAGGAGCAGGAGAATCGACATTTCAGGCATAAAAACCCTTCATCTGGAAACCCTTCCTGATCAAGGGTTTATGCCTGAAATGTCGATTTTCCTGCTCCTCGGATGCTGCCTGACCGGCTGTGCTTTTCCGGTATCACACTCTCAACTCTGATCCAGCATCTGCAGTCCTCACTTTCTCCAAGTACTCCATAACACCCTGTCATTTTACTGAGATGACTTACCATGTGTATGTCTCATGTGATTTATTCCAGTTTACATTGTTTTATCACACATTGATGTTCTCCAGTCTTTTCCAACACTGCACACCCAACTCCATGTATTGAAATTTGGGAAGAGCAGCCTTTAACATTTAGTGAATTCATAAATGTTAAATGGAACGCTATGGTATAGATTGAGCATGTTAATAGATCTCCTAGCTATACTATTTAAAGAAGCTGAAAACATATACCTTATGGAATAGTCCTTGTGGATTCAATGATCCAATGGAACTTGGATTACTATAGTCCACCTACTTGTTATCAAATAGTTTAACTGGACACAAAGGATTTGGATGTGGAAGTGGGACAATTCTCAATACGGATGACTACCAGGTAACCTGTACAGTAGTCTTTTCATGCTTCAAGGTATTTGCTAATAGAGTGTTTCACTTGTGAAGTTTGTAGCTACAATCAAATCCAAAGTGGTTTATAAGCAATCAAATATAGTTTTCGATAAGCTGCAACCTTATACCTACAAAGTGCCATTCAATAACGACTCCCTTTCTTTTCTCCTTTTATCCCGATCTGTACAGAACTACCTGCGCGTGGCCTTCAACAACACGACAAGTGGCTGCACAGCCAAGACCTTACTGGTAAGACCATTTACGACAACAGAGGAGCTGTGTGACCTCTGTGCTGCCAAATTCCAAGTTCAGGACACTGAGAACTACAGCCTCTTCCTCCTTATTAATGACACCTGGCAGCAGTTGGCTCCTGATACCTTCCCGCAGAAAATCAAGGCAGAGTTGCATAGTAGGCCTCAGTCCCAGATGTTTTACTTTGTCTACAAGCGCCTTCACAATGACCTTCCCAGCAATGCCCTTGAGCACAGCAACGCGGCTTCGGAAGAATGCAGCGTCACATCTTAAATGATGAGGCCTATTCCCTCCTTTGCTATCGTCGGGCATCTTGGACGTTGTTTCAGCTTTATTTTAATTAACTTTTATAGCATGCCAGGGATGTGTATTCTTACAACCCAGTAAACCTTCATAGGTAAACCATTGCTGATGCGCTTGGAGCTGGGTATGTGTGTGTATGTGTAACACCTTGCCCAAGGCACAGCTGGTTATTGGGGTTTTGCATTGTATTGCAACAGATATTCACTCTGTGCGTGACAAAGTCCAGTCAGATGCAATGCATCAGTGAGAACTGTCACAGTAGCTGGATGATTTGCATCCTACTCTTAAAAGACTAAAACAGTGGGAATAAAATCAGTTTGGGCGCAGGCTGCATAAATGGTTTTATGTTTATAGGAAGACTGTGTTTCTGTGGATCCCAGAGACATTAATTTGGTAGCAGTTGCTGGTTAACTGAAATTTTTTTTTAAAAGTTATTTTTTTAAGCCAGAAATGATTATTCTTGTAAACATCTGGGCATATAATTGAAACAAGTGTTGGATTTTTTTTTTAGGTTTTTTTTAATTATTCACACACTATGTTGATCAATTATTTTTTATTTTGAGCATCAGGTATTTGCTTGATAAATGAAATTGTTTGTCCGAATCATTTACAACACCGCCGTTGTACTGTTGTGTAATATACTGCTGCAATGTTTCCTGGTCAGCAGCACCATCTGTGCCCTTTTAGTCAGCTCCAAATGAGATGCAACACCTCCGAGTCAAATATTCAGTGATGTGGACTGTGTAGGCATATTCATCAGTGTCCAAACCCACACAATCTTTTCATACGCAAATAATGCGGCCAGTTCTAGGCACCACCTATTAATAAGGATGGCCCGGCCTCCAAGAGAGCGTGGAAGACATTTGCTGGAAGGTTACAAGGGATGTGGGAGTTTAACTTTGTGAAGGGACTAGAGACACTGCAATCATTCTTTTTCAAGCAGGAAAGGTTAAAGAGGGAAATTGATGGGAGGTGCTCGAGAACGCAAAGGGCTGATGAGAAGAGAGCACATCGAGAGGCAGAGCGGTTTAGTAAACAGGCCCCACAGTTAAACTTGGTGAGAGGACACCGAGGCAACATGAAGGCACAAGAAATTACTCAGCAAGTTGTTCTGATCTGGAATCAACTGGTTAATCGAGTGAAGCAAAGAGATCCAACAGAAACTGGATGACAAGGAAACTGGAAAGATTTTACAGGACAAATAGGAGAGGAATGGGACCAATTGGGTAGCTCTTTAAAAGGGCTAGTGCAGGCTGAATGACCTCATCCCTCCTGTGAAATTCTACAATTTTGTGAAATAGTTTGAAGAGATCCAGTGGTGTAGGAAATGGTGAAATAGTGGGAGTTAAGGAATGTTGTTGAACTAGAATTGTGCTCTGTATCCAGCGTGCACAGTGTCTGAGTGGGGAGAACTTGTTCAATGAAGCTGAATACTCAACATAATGAGTTTTGCACTTCTGAGAATTATCTGTCCCTCCCCTTATTGAGGACCAAATAAAAGTTATTGTTCTGGCCTCCCAGTGCAGGAAAGAGCTCTAGTGTTATAGTTAAAAGTGGGCAATGGAAAGTTGAAAGAGAGGGAGAGACAGCAAGCAGTAGTAAAGGGAAATGAAGAGACATTGGATTATAGCAAGGGCGAATGTGGAGTGGCCTGGTCGTATTGAAGGTAAACCTGACCGTATAATTCTTGGTTTAGTCACCATTTCATCATCAATTAAATCCAACCACCCATTCTCAATTGAGCTGTCAGATGGTGAGCAGGCTTGGAAAGAAATATTGATTTTTTTTTTTACTGTGTTTGTGTTTAGTTGCTACAACGTTGTGTTTACATTACTGTATCTTCACTGCACTCAATTGTCACTTAAACATTCCATGCTAGCTTTTATTACAGTGAGATTACCTTGTAACTAATCCACTTGATGCCCTGTGGAACATAGCATCTCTGTCACTCCTTGCATTTTGCATCTGTAATTTTGAGGGCCCACTTTGGCAAGCTGTCCTTTGATGGTTTTGCATGAATATTTTCTGAAATGCCACGGAAGCACTCCAGCTTTTCAGGTCTTTGTTGTCGGAGCAGTGCTTTTTAATCCGCTGAGATTTGTGTTGGAATCCAGTCCAGGATTGGGCTGCTCTCCCTCACTGGGCACTCCGGCTCCAACAATTACATGATTTTAAGGCAGTGGCTCAATTGCACAAAACTGCGAACAGATTGCAATTACGCTGATGGTCTCACTGGAGTAGCATTGAGGATGGTGAATGGGAATTGAAAGTCTTCACACTGGCGCGACACAGGCACTGTTCTGACACTTGAATCGGAACGCAGAGCAGTTTTCAAAGTCCTCTCTGCTGGGGCATTCAACAGGAGCAGAGTCTCTGAAGTAAATTGTCCAGCCTGAGCGGCACCTGTTCCAGACAAGCCCAGGGCTAAATTCTAGTACCAGTGGTGGCAGCAGGAAAATCAGGAGCAGGTGCAAGTCTGTAACAACTGAGATGTCAGGACTTTATCAAATAATGAGTAGGAGGACTTGCCTGAAGTGTAGATCCTTTGAGTGGAGTGGGTTATGTGCAGGGAGGAAGTGAGCGAAACACGTACTTTAAAATAAAGTGGCCCACATTGGAGATCTTTGCAGTCCAAAGGATCCTTTGCCACTGTGATTTTGAGAACCATCATCCCTCAGTGCCACCCATTTCTGATCGATTGCCCCTGCACGTTGGCCCACACAGCAAGCACAGCCTCTGCTTGGAGAGACAGCGGGTCAGCCGTGCCCCCACCAAACCCATTAAATGTGGGTCAGGATGACTTATCCCTTCTGCGCATGCCAGCAGGCTATGCCCCTTCAGAAAGTCACTGGGCAGCATAAAAAGGCTTATAGCTTGCCAACTGTTCTTTTCACCTGATCACAGAATACTCAGTCCCCAGGCACATGGGTTAGAAAATGGAGCCTATTGTGCTAGGAGAGGTTTGTACGCTACCTGAACTGAGTGCCCTTTGAAAGCATTTCTGGCATTAAAACCTTCTGAATGGCTATAAACAATGCAGGGAACACCCATTGGCCAGTTTCTCGTCTCTATATCTTAGATTTATAATAATGATGGGGAGATCTGAAGAAAAGACAATGAAGCAAATTGAAGCTGAGGGGAAATAGAAAGCCACTGAACAACGTGGGGTGGGGGTGGAAACTGATCTTCTCCAGAGATATCTTGAGGTGGATAAGGCAGTCAAGAAAGCATAGAGCACACTTGCCTTCATCAGCTGGGGTATCAAATATAAAAGTTGGCAAGTTATGTTTCAGCTTTAGTACAAAACTTCAGTTAGGCCACATTTGGAATATTGCATGCAATTCTGGTCAGCAACTACCAGAAGGATGTGGATGCTTTGGAGAGGGTGCAGAGAAGGATGTTGTCTCATCTGGAGGGTTTTAGTTATGAGGGGACGTTGGATAAACTTAGATTATTTTCCCTGGAAAGACAGAGACTGTGAGGGGCGAACTCATAGAGGTCTACAAAATTATGGGAGGCAGAAATAAGTCAGAGTTTTTTCCCCAAGGGTGGAAAGGTCAACTACAGGAGGGCGCAGATTCAGGGTGAGAGGAGGAAAGTTGAGGGGACAAATACAAAGGAAAATGTTTCACCCAGAGGGTGGTGGGTGCCTGGAATGCACTGCCAGTGGAGGTGGTGGACGCAGGCATGTTAGCAATGTTTACCGCGTAACTTGATAAATACATGAACGAGAAGCAAACAGAGGGCAACACCTAGTGGGTCTAAATAACGTTTAGGAATCGGTGCAAGCTTGGCGGACCAGAGGGCCTGTTCCTGTGCTGTGTTGTATTGCATTATATTGGCATGAAGTGGCCAGTCCACATCCAGCCCAAGAACAGTGTCAGTGCAATCTGTGTTTGGTTTTTTTTTAATCTATTAAACTGTAGATTTGTCATTGCACCAAAGATGAACCTCCAAATGCAACATGGTTTAAATCCAGACTCTAAACTGAGGGAAGTCTTGGGACCTATGAGACTTTTCACAGAGACCACATATGCCAGTGTAAACAATCCAGCCCTGAATTGCATGTTTCGGGTTTTGTTTTTCCTGTCTCTCCGGCCTCTTGAGAACCACTGCATTGGTGTCTTGATTTCAATTTTTGAATTTAAATCCCCTGGTCTTTCTTAATTCCAGAAAATAGCTTACTTAAAATGATGTTGCTGATTTGGTTGACATAGTCATCCCTCTTAGAAAATGCAGCTGTCTGGCCCAGTAAGATGCTGCATTCCTCAGTGTGAGGACCATCCTGATGTTGCTAGTGGCTGTGATATTGACAAAACCGTAGTTGCGGTGAGTTCGTGCTTTTCTCATATGAGCTGCATTTGATATTGTTCTGGGTTCCTTTAGAAACTGCCTGTTGTGGAGTGGCAAAATAACTTTGGCAGGGGTCAAGGTTCCAAATGACGTCCTTTGAGTTTCACTGTATCATTCCACAATTCCAAGCCATAAGCCACGTCCTGGTTTCATGCTCCAGTACTTGTTCGAAAACGCCTCTGTATTACATGATGCAATAGCATATTCACAACCACTGGTAAACCAAATCCTCTGTTGTAGTGATGCAGATGAACCACATTCTCTGCATTAACTTGTGCAGAGCAAAAATTGCCAATTACCAGTCTTAAGAACAGGTTATACTACTGCGTATAATGGGAACAAATTGTACCCTGGGAATTGCTTACATACAATTTACATGTGAGTAGATTGCCTTTTTAATGATATGGCATTTGTGATTTTTGTATGTAGTTTAGAACAGTATTAAGAATTTGTATACTGGTATGGCAGTAATATTTTGGGTCCACTCCAAGATACCACTATACTTTATTAGCTTACTGCCTGTACTCTGTACAATTGAAACATTGTATGTCGCACGTAATAAAAATCAACTTTTCAGTAATATATTTGTGAATTATTCAAAACTTGTCGTAAATTTTATTTATCATTTCTTTGCGCTGATGTATGGAGCAGTTTCGTCAGTACAGTTCCATGGGGTGAATATTTCTATTTCTTACCTAAGTATCATTTTCAGGGAGTTTTGTGGAGGATTTCTAGCCAAAGTCCACGGCATATTTTCTCACACAATTTCCCTCAAATTATGTATTCTGACTCCTGGGCTTCACATCATGGCTGCCATATTTAAACGCGAGTTACACACAACTTCAAAGGCCGCAGGTCAGGAACTGCCCTCCCTAATCTACTACTCTGCCAATTTGTGAACAATGTTACAGAAAGGTGGCACCTCGCTTCAGAGAAAAGGATGTAGAGGTGCTTGGGACTGGGTGATGGAGGGAAGGGCCATCCTTTTTCCTGCACAGCACCAGACACAGCCAGCCCAGACCCAGAGAGCAGCCCTGGTCAGTGAAATGCACAAGAGTGCAGGAAGAAAATTATTACAAGGGTAAGTTGCACCATCTCTTTTCTCACACTCAATCTAACCCTGCCACTGCGCAGTAGCATCATCAAGGCTCATGGTCTATTGCTCTCATCATTGCATGTAGCATCTCAACTCAATGGTTCTCACCCATTTCATTCTCCTAAACAACTAATCCTTCCTGTGCTCCCTACTAGCTCAACTGGGACACCTCATCACCACTAATGCTTCTATATCACCACGAACAGTTCGTTCTTGCACTTCCATGTCATTCTCCTTTTGTCTTATTATAGAAAAAAGTGCCCCTTACCTGGGCTGAAAGGGGCAAGACAGGCAGTGATGTGGCTGCTTATTGTTAGTAATGGGATATTATTTGCCACCAATACTATTGATAGGATAGCAAAATCCCATCCCCAGACTTTCCACTAGACTGCATGAACAGCCTCCTGAGCAATCGTTCTGAAGAAGGGCCACTGGACTTGAAATATTAACTCTACTTTCTCTCCAAGATGCTGCCAGACCTGCTATTTCTTTTTTGCTTCTGATGAGCCCCTTGGATGTTTACTGCTCAAGTGCCCCAGTACTGACTGGAGAGCTCATCCCCCTCCTCTTGGTGCGGACAGCCAGGACTAATTGCGGTTGTAAAGTCTTGGAGGACTAAACATAGAGAATGTTCCCTAAGCCTTCAAGTCTATGCCAGTCAAAACTAACTATTCTAATCCTATTTTCCAGCTGTGGGACTGGCTGTGGACCATTCCCCAGATCCTGGTCACACCGAGTGCCTGACTGACCAGGGCCAACAATCTGAACCAATAGTGGATGATGAGTGTTAAATATGTATTCATGCATGTATGCAGGAGAGATATCCCAAAAAGACTTGCAGCTCAAATGTCGTTGCAATCATAAAGATTTCGTATTATTTTTACAGAGAACAAGCTTCCAACTGACTATTCTGACAGGTAATAATTTCCTGTAATCGAAAGGTTTATTCACCCCATCTACACCCTAATCTGTGAGTGCATGACTGTATCATCAAATCATATTCAAACTGACACAGGGGAGTATAACCCAATCATATTCAAACTACTGCATGTGATTGTATTAACCAATCATATCATTGTATGTTTACATCTCAAGCTGTTGGTACATACTTTGTGATTCCAGGAAACTTGCACTGTTTGATTTCCCCCTTTCAGTCCCTCATAGTTCCTCTATTGTCTGTTTCCCTTTGACTCTAATTACCGTTTGAAATGGCCTGGAGAGATATTCAGTTCAAGGACGGTTAGGAATATGCAGCAAACACAGGAATGAAAAAGCTTGTTGAGAAACATCAAATTAGATTTATTTAATATTGTGACTTGTACCCAGGGTACAGTGAAAAGTGGATAATGTCACCAAGTTCTTCCACCATCTTGGATTACTGAATGAATGGTAAAACGCAGAATACATTTATTTTAAATTGATCTACTAACACCGAAACAGCTTCAAAGGTTCGTCTTTCTCTCTCTGTAGACTTCACCCTCTCTGATGGTCATCACCATCCAACATCCCCAGAGTCCTGGTAACGTGCCCCTTTTCTGCCGCCACTAGTGCCAATTGCTTCCACATCCGTTGCCTACAAGCTGCGTGGGTCCTGCTGCCTTCTCCAATGTTGACATTGACTGGCGGCTCCTGGCTCCGAGTCGATCGACGGTGTCCTGGCTCGTCTTCTGGTGTGGAAACCGGAGATGGAACAGGGATGGAGATACGGAGGGCCGCATGCCTCCAGTAGGAAAACATCAGGATAATGCCCCAGGGCAACCAAAATCATAAATAAAAACTAACAAAGCTACTGAACTGACAAGGCAATGATGAAACCATGTGGATGTGGCTGGACCCATCCATGAGTAGCCAAGCCCCATGCTCAGGATCTGAACACTGCCATCCCCCTTGTTGCCATCTTGGAGAGAATGTTATTTATGAATGGAAGTTCTTTTCTCAATAGAGTGAAAGCTGATTTTTTTAAAGTCATAGAGCCATACAGCACAGAAAAAGACACTTCAGTCTGACCAGTCCATACAGACCATTGTCCCACCTGTCTGCGTTTGGCTCATATCCCTCCAAACCTTTCCTATTCATGAATTTATCCAAATGTCTTTTAAACATTGTAACTGTACTCAAATCCATCACTTATAGAGTCATAGAGATGTATGGCACGGAAACAAAACCTCCGGTCCAACTCGTCGACGCCGACCAGATACTTAAACTAACCTTGTCCCATTTGTCAGCATTTGACACATATCCCTCTAAACCCTTCCTATTCATATACCCATCCAGATGCCTTTTAAATATTGTAATTTATGTCTCCTCCACTTCCTCTGGCAGGTCATTCCATACACGCACCACCCTCTGTGTGAAAAAGTTGATCCTTAGATCCCTTTTAATCTTTCCCTCTCACCCTAAACCTATGCCCTCTAGTTCTGAACTCCACTACTCCTGGGAAAAGACCTTGTCTATTTCCCCTATCCACGTCCCTCATGATTTTTTAAACCTCTTCTCTAGCAGTTCATTCCATACACAAATCACTTAGTGTAAAATAGTTGCCTCTCTTGTCCTTTTAAAATTTTACTCCTCTCAGCTTAAATTTATGAACCCTAGTCTTGAAATGCCCCACCCTAGAGAGTGGGATGGTGACTCAGTGGTTAGCACTGCTGCCTCACAGCGCCAGGAACCTGGGTTCAATTCCACTCTCGGGCAACATTCTGTGTGAGAGTTTGCACGTTCTCCCCATGTCTGTGCAGGTTTCCTCCGGGTGCTCTTGTTTCCTCCCACAGTCCAAAGATGTGCAGGTCAGGTGGATTGGCCATGTTAAATTACGGATAGTGTTCAGGGATATGTGGGTTAATCATGGGAAAAGCAGGGATAGGGTAGGGAGATGGGTCTGGGTGGGATGCTGTTTGGATCAGTGCGGACTAGTTGGGCCAAATGGCCTGTTTCCACACTGTTGGGATTCTCAGGAAAATACGCCTTAACTAAGGTTCTCATGACTTTCAAAACCTCAATGACACCCCTCAACCTCCTATGCTCCAGTGAAAAAAAGGTCCCAGCCTTTCCAGTCTATTTTTATATCTCAAACCCTCCATTCTCAACAACATTCCAGTAATGTTTTTTTGATCGCTCTCTAGTTTAATAATATCCTTCCTATAACAGGGCAACAAGATCCCCACACAGTGCTCCTGAAGAGGCCTCAGCATTGAAGATTTGTGCTCCAGAATTCATTAGGAATAGAACTGCACTTTTTTCTGCCATGTAGGTTCTCAACAAGTTGGCATGGTGGGTGATGGGGGAAAGGGTGCCAAGTGGAATTGGGAACTTCCACTTGGCAAAGGGACATTAGAGGCTTCAGGGAATGGATAGTGAGGCATAGCTTGATGTGTGGATTATATGGGGCCATGGGAGATCAGTACAGGGTTATAGGCTGGCATGGAGATTGAAGGGGTGAGAGCAGGAGTGTCTTATCATTTAATTTTTATTTTTTTTAAACTTTGAACATAAAGCTGAGTCCTGATTCACACTTTCCAGCTGACCTTCAGAACCTGCAGGCTCCTCTTTGTTCTGTGGGTGGTTCAGTCACAGTAATCCGCTCTCTTTCCCCCCCCCCCGCCCTCCAATTACCCTAGACTGAAACTGTTTATAAAGGTCGGGTTTGTGGAGCTGGTATTTCTCCCACCTCTGTGCACCCTTATCCAGATATGACGACTGGGGCCGTGGAGTCATTTAGCACAACAACTTTCATCATAACTTAATCAGTAGAAAGTTTCCAGGCAAGTATTACACTAAAACAGTTAAACAAAAATAAAAGTCTATGGAGGATGTGTTTAAAGAAACAGTCGGTCGTTCCGGGAAGTGGATGCCTTTGTTTGTCCAGCCATGGGCAACATGATGCTAAAACTTTGGTAAATCCTTCAGTGAATCTGGTAATGTGGCTGCATTGATTTCCTGTTCATTCTTGGTGCCATTTTGAGAAATTGTTGGCTGGTACTTCTCTGGAAAGTAACTCAGCCACATGCACGCAACTGGCTTACTGAAGTCCGACAGTGCGTGTTGTGAAGAAGTCATCATTTTATTAGAGTATAGAACAGGAACAGGCCTTTCAGTCCACCATGTCTGTGCCGACAATGATGCCATTCGAAATTAATTGCAAATGCCTGCACATGGTCCATGTGCCTCTATTCTCTGCCTGTTCATGTGTCTGTCTAAATGCCTCTGAAATGTTGCTATTGTATCTGCTTCTAAAACCTCCCCTGGCAGTGTGTTCCAGGCACATACAGTGTGAAAAAAACAACTTGCCTCACATGTCTCCTTTAAAAGTACCCTTTCTCACTTTAAACCCACACCGCCTAGTATATGATATTTCCACTCTGGGAAAAATACGCCATCAATTATGGTCCACTGATTTACACATGTTAACAAAGCAACTCTCCCAGCAATAAAAACAAAAACCATTTAGTGATTCTATGTTGTGTACACGCTCTGAAAATTTCAAGCAACTTTGCATAAGTTCAAAAAGTGCTCAGAAGATCAAAAAGGCTCCTGTTTTGGCTGTGTAGGAGAGAACACCACTTTTCACAATCTAAAAGACCATAAGAGACAGGAGTGGAAGTAAGGCCATTCGGCCCATCTTGTCCAATCTGACACTCAATCATGGCTGATGGGCCTTTCAACGCCACTTACCTGCACTCTTCGCGTATCCCTTAATTCCTTTTAACCTGTTGACATCCCAAATATTGAAGTCAATTAATTATTTTGAAAGATAGTTAACCATGGCAAATACTGGAGCCAACTTGTTTGCAGTATTGTCCCGTAAACAGGAAGAAGATAAATGATTATTTAATCTGTTTTGACGATGTTCGTTGAGGGATCAAGATTGATCAGAGTATCAGGGAAATGTCAAAACAATGACGGTGCATTTTCTCATCTGTAAAATGTTATATGTAGAATGAAATACTAAACTCTTGGTGCTGTACTGAAGTGTCTACTTAAATTACTGAATTGAATTGAATTAAATTTATTGTGATGTGTACCGGGGCACAGTGTAAAGCTTTGTCTTGCGAGCAATACAGGCAGATCACAGAGTTAAGTAGCATAGATAAGGAAATAATAGGTAAACAGCGGCAAAAACAGAAACACAGGTACAGGCGAATGTTAAGAGTTTGTGAGTCCATTCAGTATTCTAACAACAGCAGGGTAGAAACTGTTTTGAAACCGGCTGGTGTGTTCAGGCTTCTGTACCTTCTCCCCAGTGGTAGAAGTTGTAGAAAAGCATTGCCAGGGTGGGATGGATCTTTGAGAATGCTGTTGGCCTTTTCTTGACAGTGGGCCTGAAATCCTGAAGGAATTCCAAGGCGGAAGTAATTTTCTGAGGCAAGTGATACAAGAAGCTCAAGAAGGAAGGATGTTGCTAGACTTGAAAGGGTTCAGAAAAGCTTTACAAGGATGTTGCCAGGGTTGGAGGATTTGAGCTACAGGGAGAGGCTGAATAGGCTGGGGCTGTTTTCCCTGGAGCGTTGGATGCTGAGGGGTGACATTATAGAGGTTTATAAAATCACGAGGCATGGATAGGATAAATAGATAAAGTATTTTCCCTTGGGGGAGGGGGGTACAGATCTAGAGGGCATAGGTTTAGGGTGAGAGGGAAAAATATAAAAGGGACATGAGGGGCAACTTTTTCACGCAGAGGGTGGTACGTGTATGGAATGAGCTGCCAGAGGAAGTGGTGGAGGCTGGTACAATTACAGCATTTAGAAGGCATCTGGATGGGTATATGAATAGGAAAGGTTTAGAAGGATATGGGCCGGGTGCTGGCAAATAAGACTAGATTAGGTTCGGATGTCTGGTCGGCATGGACAAGTTAGACCGAAGTGTCTGTTTCAGTGCTATGACTTTATGACTATAAATGGAGAAACAGATTCAGCATCTGAGCTTTTATAGCATGCCTTAATACACCCGACAGCAGAGTTGTCTCCTTCACCATGTACAAAAGACAAAAGCTAAAGGAAACCAGTGGTTAGACATGGTGTGCAATGATGAGGAGTGCCAGCAGAAGGGGTTAATGGGAGAGCGGCTGTAGGAACCCTCATTTCGGGCGATGTGCATGTCTGCGCATTCCCGTAGAAGTGTCAGGTACCTTCTCCCCCCCCACTCCCACCTGCCGCACAGGCTCAGTTTGCCTGTTCTGAGCTGCCTTTTCCTGCTGTGAGAAAAAGGGAGTGAATGAGTGAGGTGACAGCAGGTGGGAACAGCGGTCAGTGCTGGTGACAGTGGGGGACAGGTGGTGAGATGTACAGTTCAGGTTGAGGAGCCAGCACAGGGGGCTTGTGGGGTTAGTGGTGTGACAGACTAGGAGGTGGCGGGCGAGAACGAGTGAGGAAAGATGTTGCAGGCAATAGTGAGAGGGGTGGAGCATACGTCTTTGTGGGAGATGAGTACATTAGCAGGCACAGAGCGAGAGTGAAGTTGCAAACAGAACAGCGTGGAACTTGCCCTGACCAAGTGGTGAAGGTTGTTGACCTTCTTTCTGCATTGGTGACCGTTTCTCTGCCCCCCTGGGGTCAGCACTGACCTGGTTGGCAACCTCAGACCAGTCTTCTAGCCTCCTACCCTCCAAGAAAAGGAACTCTACTCCTCTGGACCACCCTGTCCTCCGGGTCCCTGTCAGAGAGTTGTGGCGCCATCTTCCCCCTTCTCTAACATGTCCATCCTTGACCAAGCAGAGCAGTCTTGGAATACCAGCGCTCATCCAGGGACTTGGCAGCCATTTAAAGATGGCACAGGGAGTGTTAATGTATCAGTGGCAACCCACTGACTGGGGAGTTTGCGTGGGAGTGGCCTGTGGTAAAACAGGATTGGAAATGGATGTGAGCATCTCCACAGCGGCATGGTGGCTAATTAATGAGGTGGGTTGGATTAAGATGCAGTGAGAAAATGCACTCAGTCTCACGATGAGAAGCCCTCCAAAGAAACCTGATACAACTTGGACTTAGACAAAAGAATGTACGATTCAGCCTTCCCGATGACTGTGTAAACGGCTTACCCAAAATCCATGCTTAATGACAGCTTCTTGTTGAGCTCATAGCAAGTGCTTTTTAATGACTCATTAAGAAATGCCACCCAGGTTCTTTGAAGCAGATGTGTTTGTATCTGCTTCCTTCATTTCTTTGGTTTGAGTCGGCCTATATTAAAAAGTCATGTTGAAAATTGATCCCAGTTATATGTGTTCCCTTTTCTGACATTTATTAAAAATAATGTATTAAAGCAGTGATATTGTTTTACCTACTGTTAAAGTCCATTTGCAAGTTATTTCTAACTGCCTATCTTATAATAATTGTCAGTTACTGAAGAGAATATGTGACAGCAGTTCTTGTTATCAGCATCAAAGACTTGCAGTTCATATGTCACATCAAAGGATCATTGAATAATATTGTTCCCATTCTCAAAAATATTTGCATTCTGATAGGCTCCCTTCACTGTGCCAGTAATGTGAGTAATTGTTATTTAGAGTCATACAACTCAGAAATAGACCCTTAGGTCCAATTCATCCGCGCTAATCAGACACCCCATTCATTAATACAAAAACAACTTGCATTTATATGACACCTTTTAATGCAGATAAAGAATGGGCCAGTCATGTCAGAGAGGTGCTATTAAGAAAGCTACAATTGCCAAGTGCTAACGAGTTTTTCAAATAAAGCTTAATCAAAGAAAGAGCTTTTAAAGGGGTGCTCAAAATACAGTGAAACAGTGTTGAGTCAAATTCAATGACATTGATCTCCTGTTGTATTGAAGCTGTCAGTCATTCTCAGAGCTGTAAAACAAATTCTGTTGTACAATGGCTGGAATAAATTGAAGTTCTGTGTTGGTGATTCTGGATTAGCTGAACTTGTGTAAACTTGTCATATGACTGTGCTGACCATGCAGAACGGCATTTGTGCCACACAGAGCGCAAAGTCATGAAAGGTGGAAATTCCAGCAGAGTGGACCATGGAAACTAATGCAGAGGTGGGAAATGAAGAAAGCAGGCACAATCGCATCTGCTCTATGGGACTAAGGAGGAAGCACTTGTAAATGCAGTCTCCTGTTTAACTGAGGAATCCTGTAACCCTGAAGCCGGCCCATTCTCTAGCCTTTGCTCTTAGCTGAAGCTAGAAAGCTCATAGAGATTTTTCAGCATAGCCCAGGGTTTCATGCTTCAGCCCCAAAAACTGAAAATGTGTTTGACTGTATTAATAGGGAACGTGACAGCCTAATGGTATTATCACTGGACTGCCAATGCAGAGAACATGGGAATGTTCTGAGGACCCAGGTTTGCCACGGCAAATAGTGGAACTTGAATTCAATAAAAAATCTAGAATTAAGACGCAATTGTTGGAAAAAACAGTCTGATTCATTGATGCCCTTTAGGGAAGGAAACTGCCATCTTACCTGGTCTGACCTGCAAGTGACTCAAGACAGCAATGTAGTTGACTTTTAACTGCCTTCTGGATGGGCAATAAATGCTGGCCTAGTCAGTGACTCCCCTATCCCGTGAATGAATAAAAAAAGGACCATCCAAAGCAGTACTCTAACCACAGAACAATGACTGTGCTTTTGCAACCTAACTCTCAACATTTTTCAATACCTTTTACGAGGTCAGGCTTATCTTAAGCAGAAAAGTTTTAGCAGGTGAAACCCATAATTTATTGGAATTTGGAAGAATGAGGGGTTGCAGTGGTAGTGTCCCTACCCTTGGATTGGGAGGCCCAGGTTCAAGTCCCACCTGCTCCAGAGGCATGTAATAACATCTCTGAACAGGACTTTTTTTTTAGAAAAAGAGAACGAGGGATATTTATAATGAAGTAGATAAGATTGTGAGGAGATAAGGCAGTGCAGATACCCAGATAACGTTTCTTCTTTAAAGTGAAGTCCAAAATGAGGGGATGTATTTTAAGAATAAAACAGAGATGAGAATTTTTATTATCTTTCAAACAGTTGTTTGAGTATGGAATTCCCTTTCGCAGAAGTTGGTGGAAGCTCAGTCTTTGAAATTACTCAAGGTCAAGTTAGATAGGTGTTTAGGTTGACAGGGAATCCAGGGCTTATGGGGTGCAAGAGAAAGCTGAGCTGAGACCAAAACAGCATCAGCATGATCATACTGAATGGCGGAACCAGCTTGAATGGCCAAATGGCCTACTCCTAACTTCTATGTTCCGATGGGACACTACTGAGCTCGGTAGAGGGTAGGCCAGGAGGTGGTTTATAAGGATCAGAGTTTTGAATTAAAGTCTCAATAAGGACTGGGTGATGAATGACGGACTTGGGACTTCCGATTTACAAGAAGCCGTAAAAACTTTGAGCCTTAGCTATGTGGCACCAGGATCCTTCCAACAGATCTTAATTTCACTGGGAGTACAGGATAGGATTCACATGCATGGGAAACCCCAATGCAGCAGGGCTATTTGAGTGCTCAGATCAAATAGGTCCTGTTTTTGGCTGGAGCAAGTTCTGCTGTTTGCTGTGTGAGATTTTCAATTGTTAAGAGATGCGAGTATGCATAAAAAGTGACTCAAACGCTTTAAGTGTCCTTACATAAAACTGGAAAAATCACAAAACAAACTCAGCAGGTTAGCCGAGAGAGAAGCAGTTAAAATGTTTTATAGCTGTGGCCTTTCACCAGAGTGGTAAGAAACTTTTCGAGATGCGATAGGTTTTGAGTAAGATGTGTGTGAGGCAAGGATGAAACAAAGGTCCACTGTAGGGTCAGAACCTGGAGACAGTGAAATGACAAAAATGTTCATCATACAGAGCCAAAAAGAGTGGGGATGGAGCAAGAAAAGAAACAGTTGTGTCTGAACAAGTGAGCTGCTAACTGAAAAATTAAAAAACTGGAACACGCAGAGAGAAGCAAACAAAATACGTGATGGAGTTGATGGTCTGAAATTGTTGAACTCATTATCAAGTCCAGAATGCTGTAAAGCATTAAATTGAAAGTTTATGTTAAGCCCTATTGGAGAATTAAAATGATAGGCCATTGGAAGCATAAGCTGTAAACATAATGAAGGGATTCCACAAAGCATCAGCCAATCTGCACTTTGCTTTCCCGGTGTAGAGATGACCACATTGTCAGCAGCAAATACAGGATGATAAATCGAAAGAAGTACATGTAAATCATATTGTTTCAGTTGAAAATAGTGTTCGGGGCCTTGGATGGTGAGGAGGCTGTGAGAAGCTATTTCTGCCAAGGCCGAGGTGAGATGTTTCCTGTCTCTATGCATCAGCCTTGGAAGTAGAAATCTGTTCACCTTGCTACTGATTAAGGGTATGGGCCGCAATGTTTTGGGTTTAAAGAGTGGAGAATGAAATTTGGCCAGGAAAGCATTGGAATGGTCACATTTGGAAGGTGACAAAGGGTTTAAGCAACAAAAAGACAAGAGTCGGATCAAGATTTGGAAAAAGATGGTCTCCGTGATTGGTAGGTGGAATGGGACAACAAGATGAACCACAGTTGGTGTGCTGATTCGGAAGGTTAATGAGAGAGGAGGTGCAGCAGTCAGAATTACTGCTTGGAAGAAGCTAGCAATGTACATTTTCAGAAGTTGTTTGGAGAATGTCACAAAGCCCAACAGGAATTGACTTTTAGTGACTCTCCCTCAACAGTTTCTGTGACTAAAATGCACCAGTCCCTAATTTATCCTAATGATATAATGTCGAAAAACAACATAATAAGTGTTTAACTGACCCTCAGATAGCCAATGCCTTGCTCTCTCTTTATCACGTATCTGTTAGAACTCAAATAGTATTGAAGGATAGGAGGCAGGAATGTAATTTTGTCTGCAAAAACCTTTATTTACAGGTTGTGTGTCGGGTACCTCCAACAAGGGCTCCTTATACTGCCTGCTTATTGAGATATTTTTAAGATTGCCCTATTCAGAGATGTTGATACCTCTAAAGCTGGTGGGACTGAACCTAGGCTTCCTGGTTTGGAGATAAGGACACTATCATCTGTTTGTATATACTATGTATATTGAGTACAGATGAGTCCCCAACCAAAACCTGAATTCAATTAACACACAATTGATATATAATCAAGGTTTGGGTTCAATTCCCACTTGTTCCAGAGGTATTTTATAACATTTCTGAACAGATTTATTAAAGATATCTATGCAATCAACAGATGTCCTTTTCTTGCTACTAAAACATAAACTTTATTTGTCTCACATTTTTACAAAACTAGGCAACCCAACATTCTGGACAAAGAGGTGGCCCTCCTCCCACGACCCTAACAAACTTTCCATTTAGTAAAACAATCTGGAAATTTCTTCCTTGAATCAATCCATTTAATTTTTGAGATTTCTTTTTGTCCCAACATTTGGTTCAACCTGGCAAGATCAAAGCACTACCTTTTCCCTTTCACACTTTCATTGTGGAATAATGAAGATATTACAGAATGACTATCTGAATAACATTCAATATTTTCAGTGCTCACATTGTACAGGATATAACTTCAGCTGTTTCCCAGATACAATCTCCAGATCCACTTCCTCCACAAGTGCCATTTTTCAGCAGCTAAAGTATATTTAACACCTAATTTTTGTCTATAGATTTTTGAGGGTAGGAGTTGGGACATTATGTTAAGGCTGTACAGGATGTTGGTAAGGCCACTCCTGGAGTACTGTATCCAGTTCTGATTTCTCTGTTATAGGAAGGATATTATTAAACTGGAGAGAGTTCAGAAAAGATTTACCAGGATGTTGCTGGGAATGAAAGATCTGAAGTATAAGGAGAGGCTGGATAGATTGGGACTCTTTTCTCAGGGATGTGAGAGGTTGAGGAGTGACCTTATAGAGATTTATAAAATCATGAGGGATATAGATAAGGTGAATGGCGTGTGTCATTTCCCTAGGGGGCATATTTTTAAGGTGAGAAGAGATGTGAAAAAGACATGAGGGGCAATTTCTTCACACAGAGAATGGTTTGCGTGTGGAATGAACATCCAGAGGAAGTGGTGGAGGCCGGTACAGTTAAAATATTTAAAAGATATTTGGCGAAGTTCATGAATAAGAAGTGTTTGGAGGGATATGGGCCAAGCGCAGGCAGGTGGGACGAGTTTAATTTGGGAACATGGTTGGCACGGACTGATTGGACCAAATGATCTGTTTCCGTGCTGTATGAGTCGACTTTATTACCCAAGCTAAAGGGCAACATTTCCCCATTTTCACATGTCAGAAATATTGTGAGACCAGCTAGAATAGAACACCAAAGAGGAAGGTTAACATGTGAAGCATCACTAAAGCTTCATGTTCTTAGGTTCATGTCCTTCAGTGACCCAAACTGCTCATTATTTAGCTGTAGATTTTCTGTTTTATTTTTCTTTCAACCATTCTCTACCTTGGAGTGTTTTATCAAAATACTTAACTTCAGCAGACCAAAACTAGGTTGCATATGCAAAGCTTACTAATTAAGCTTGGTAATATGTCTCTTTAAATAGAGCATCATGTTTCTGTGATGACCTATACAATTAACCAGGATGGGGATAGCAGCTTCTAAAAAGGGCTGTTAATTTGAAGTTATACTAAATCAATGTCTCTTGATCTCTAAACCAACAGAGTTAAAAACCCCACAAGACTGACTCCCAATTTAAAATTCTACTCTAATCGCATTAATCACACAGGATGGAATTTTATAGACCCCTGAACATTGTGAGCTATGGTGAGGAATCTGGAAGAATCACATGAGGCATTTCTCATCATTCAGAGCAACTAGTTGCATTTTCCAACCAGGTTCCAGACTGTCAGAAATCTGTGGCATCATTTTCACATTTTCCGACATGTTCCTGAAATGCCCATGAGTGAGCCGGGTAGATTCAAAATTCTGGTGCTCGGCCAGATGCACAGTGGCCTTTTGACAATGGCACAGCTGCAAGGAATGCTGGTCTTTCGGCAGCTTTCTGTTGAGCGCCAAATTGTTCCAGGAGCAACACATGGTAAGATGGGGCTGGAATGGGACTTGACAGATGCAGAGGGTTAATGTGACTGGTTTGGTAAGAAACGACAAGAGAGTCATTAGGTCTCGTGCAAAACAGCCTCCAAGAAACTTGTCACAACTTGAAATTAGCCAAAAATAACATGAGATTCAGCTCAGAGGGTTGTGAACCTTGGCCTATTTCGCAAAGGAAAATAAATAAAAATAAGGAGAATGTAAAACAACCTCTGCTTACAGACAGACGAGGAGAGCAATAAAATAATTAAATGCACCTCTCCATGTTGTGCATGACACTATTTTCAGTAAAGTATATCTTCCCAAACATTACCACACCCTGGATTCAGACCAAGGCACATCTGTTTAATCTCTACAGCTTTTCTTCTGCTTCTGCTGTCTCTGTATGTGGTTTCAGTAACATTTCCCTCTTTAAACGATTCCTTTCCAGATAAAAACCCCTTCATACTTATTGGCCTACACTCCCCTGAATATGTAGGCCAAAACATATTGAAGATCACTTTTCTAGCAGTGGGAGAGTCCACTCTAACTCTGTATCACCCACTATCTGATCGAACCCCCTAGCTACTAATCTTGCCTTAAGCTTATAAATACCAACTGCAAATATTGTTTTCTGTACAAACTTAATTTTGCAACAGAGATGGTAAACCCTAACCCAACATTTTAGAACAAATTCCAAATTCTCTCCAAGTATCGAATCACTCATCTCTCCCTTTGTTTTGACTCACCTATCTGTTTGAACTCAATTTTATTAGCTACCACTATGACCATGCTGAATTTGACTTTTAGTTCAATCATGTCAGCACTCCATGCCCTAGTTGATTATCTAATCTATTTAGACTGTGGTTTCTACTTTTTTAATAATTCATTTGTGGGATGTGGGCGTCGCTGGCTGTGCCAGCATTTATTGCCCGTCCCTAGTTGCCCTTGAGAAGGTGGTGGTGAGCTGCCTTCTTGAACCGCTGCAGTCCACGTGTTGTGGGTAGACCCACAATGCCATTATGGATGGAATTCCAGGATGTTGCCTCAGCGCTTTCAATGTTATGTCTGTAGGTGCTAATTATTGGAGGCTCTTTCTATTGCTTATGAACATTTTTTGACATGAGTCACTCACTTATGCTTCAATTTCTTGCTTGTCCCTCTTTTACAGTGCGATGGCCTCGCTGTATGTGGCTGCAAACAGCTGGATGTTGCAAAGCCAAGTTTGAGTCTACCAAAGGGTTGGTAATGAGAAACCTACAAGGCAATGTGGGTTCCTATGACAGAAATGTTAAGGGCCACAAGGACCTCAGCAGCCATTGCATCACCTTGCATTATTACGGGTTTGAAGCTGGAAAGTGCATCAACTGACAAAGACCGAGTATGGTACACTTTAGTGATTGTTTACAAAGTAGTACGCTTGTCAAATCAGTCACTGAAACCCAGGGACAAGGAAGAGGGAGACAAAACCACATGTGTTTTGGGATTAGCCTGGCTAACTCAAATGTCTTTAATTAAAAACAAATGCTACACAGAACCGGAAAAGTTCTTCCTTCATTTTGGAGAAATGCAGGAATGTTGTTATTTTCAGGCCAGTTAAGTGTGGTTTGTTTGCGGGTTTTCTTTTACCATATGACAAACAAGTTAGATGTGCAAGAGGCAAAATAGACTGGTATTAGGCTCATGATAGGGGAACACATTTAAGTCCATTGTGCTGTTGTGCAGAAACCCTGTGCGTCAATACAGAACAGCCCCAGGAGTTTAATCAACACATCACTGACTCAAAGTACAGCTGTTCTGCTGCATGAGTCACAGTTTTAGGCACCATCACTGAGTGCAGGCTTAGTGTGTTTGTACGCTTAACCATAGTATTTTAACTTTAAAATATGTCCACAAACAACAGGGTTCAGCTTCAATTATTTGGAATGTCTACTATTTAATCTTTCCCCATTCTGTAGAAACAAAACTGCTTGCTGTCATTAGGTTAAGTGACTTTGCTCTCAGAGCCCAGCTCTCTATTAGTATTGGCTAATGGTGATGTTTTAGGGGTAGGAAGGCTGTTGGAGACAGAGAAATCAATTGCAGCCTGGGTGGAATTCTTCATTTGTGTAAACAGGAAGATAATCCTGGCCTCAGTGCAATCAAGCGGATTTATTGGATTTCAGTCCTGACTCATGGGTGCAGTGCTGTGGAAACACAATTCTTTGAAAGGTTTTAAAGAGTGGGAACAGTGCATCAGAAGCACCCCATTTTCTGCAGCTGCTTCCCCTTAGTAAAACCTGAAAATATATTTTCTTTTACGGGCTCTATCATAATCGCTAGTCAAGGACCTGTGTGGAGATTGCTCAGCTGATGCTCTCTACATTAAGCGTATGTAATTATCAAATCATACTTTTCTTGAGTATCTTATGGTAATGGGCCGGAGGAGTGGCAGGGGTGGGGTGACCCAGCTCTTCTGCTTTTTCGAGGAGGTGGATTGAGATTGGCAGGTTCATCATCGCCCTGTGCCTGCCTCCAGTTTAACTTCATCCTTAAATCTAAAAGATCTCAGGCTGGTTTCCCTGAGACTGCAAGAAACCTGACAGTCAAAGGGAGACAAGGACCGTCCCATCCTTTATTGGGAGCTAGAGGGAACGTAACCACTTTCCCTTGCCTCCATGTGATGGGAATCTGATGATGATGCAATGAATCAACCCACAAAATGAATCCCGTGTTCAGTCGGGCACAAGATTCCTTGGGTCCACTGAGCCTTTCTTAGGTGGCTGGAGATTAGATAAAACCATTCTATGCAATTGGAGAATGGGAGTCAGGGGCAGTGCGTGTATGGAGTGAACCAACATGAGGGTCATATAATCCCCACATTGTGGAAACAGGCCCTTCGGCCCAACAAGTCCACACCAACCCTCCGAAGTTTTCCATTTCCCTACCCTGTTAGTCTGCATTTACCCCTGACTAATGCACCTAATCTACACATCCCTGAACACTATGGGCAACTTACTGTGGTCAATCCACCCTAACCTGCGCATCTTTGGACCGTGGGAGGAAACCAGAGCACCTGGAGGAAACCCACGCAGACATGGGGAGAATGTGCAAACTCCAGACAGACAGTCGCCCAAGTCTGGAATCGAACCCAGGTCCCTGGCGCTGTGAGGCAGCAGCACTAACCACTGAGCCACCATGCTGCCCTCAGGTCTTCCTGTGATTAAAGGTCACCTGACTGAAACAGGAATCACACTCATTGTCAGCTGAGAACAGGAATAGGGGACTAGAGGGTGGCAGGAGGCCTTCATTCTCCTCACCAGGAATTGATGAAATGGCTCCTGATGACACACCAAGAAGTCAGGGAATTGGATAAGCCTTCACAGTTCTGAGGAGCAGTGTGGGAGCTTGGGGCGGATTCATCCAAAGTTTCTTTGTTTGACCCCCAATGAGGACTCTCGCTTTTCCTGGCCATGATGAAATGGTAAAAACAAGCCTTTGAAAAGATAACCTTCTGGTTCCAGATCAACTTGCAGCAGATTTTTTCGGGCTGGAAAGTCATGAGAGCCTCTGCATGTAGCAGTTGGGTCCAGTTGGGATCTGGTAGAATCATTGGGCTAAATCTTCATATTTAAAGTAAGATCAGACTGCAGACCAGTGGGCAAATCTCCTGTTGTCATGCCAACCCTGCAATATCATTGTATAATTGTAGGAGTGGCTATGTCTCATAGTGCTCAGATCCAAAAGCAGTAAGTCCTCATTTTAAGTCACTTTGCTTTGCGTGATTTCACTTTAAAGTTGTACAGTCTTTAAGGGCCAGCATTCCTAATTTTCTTCGTCATTTTCAATTCAGCATCCGTGTTGATTTCTTTCCTTTCTGCTTACATTGGTGTGATGTCAGGTCCCATGACCCATCTACACTATTCAGTAGCAAATACGATAATAGATCATTGTGCTCAAGGGGACTGCATTCATTTTAAACTCAAAAACGATGTTCTCAAGTAAGGATATCCAAACCAATTTTGTGTTAGAAGGAGGATGTTGAAGTCTATGGACTGCACATTTCTCTGAAGAATGGCCCATTTCTTCAATCTGTGAAGGGAATTCCTGCTGAGAAAGCTCTGTGAGAAAGAGAGGTATTTGGTACCGAACACAGGTAAAATTAATTCCCTTGTTTTGGGGTGTATCTAGGTGAAAAATACAGGCTAAGTACAGAAGATTGTCCCTGCAATATTCCGACCCCATTTTGGAGTCGTCAAGTCTGACCCTTATAGCAGGTGAAGTTAGGAGGCCGTTTTAAGTTGACGGAGCTTAAATTCGAGGTATCAATCACACAAAGGTGTCTCTCCATGACAATGCTTTAGGGATGTTTCAAAGCATAACTGAAGAGGTCAGATATCCACATCATATGATCACAAATTGGAAAAAACATCCATTTAGGAAAGCATTAAATTCATGCAGTGAGATTTTCCCAGGACTGGACAATAATGAGATAGTGGAAAAATACGACTAGAAAGAAAAATTTAGATTCCCAATGTTGAGAAAAAGATTTCTGAGTTTTCCTTTAAGGATTTAGCAGCGAATTCTGAATCTTGCTCAGGTGCAGAGACAGTCTTATGTCCATGCAGTTGGATCTCATTATTAGCTCATCTCACCTCGTTTCTACACAGCTCCCAATTCTCCACCCCTTTATTCAGAAGCTAGATGATGCCAATTCCCAATATGGAGGTCAAAGTGGTTTCTGCCACCACAGATCACTGTTTTCTTCTCTGGGCTTTCACCTACTACCCGGTCATCATCATTTCCCTACCTGCACCATGGATACATTCTCTTCTACCCTTCATCCATGCAAGTGGGCATCGCCAAATACCAGCCTTACCACATCGTCAAGGCTGCTTTGACCCACACACTATAGCAGTCATTCAGGAATTCACTTTGGAGCTTATGGACACATATCACCTTGCATGCCTCTGCCAGCTCACTTTGGCCGGAGGGACAGACAGACAGACATCTTGGGTATCTTCACAAGGTGCCTCTTAGCTTGATTTTTCAGTCTTCACTCAATTTGCATGGACTGCGAAGATGCTAGCCTCTTGTGGCTCTCATTGCTCTTCAGTACATGGGCTTTTTAGCCATAACTAAGGGCTGTCAATTTCTCTGGCTCGCATTTCTGCTCAGTGTAGATGGAGCGATATACAGCACATTGCATATTCAAGGAAATGGACATGCTGCTGTACTGAACTGTCCAATGTCAACGGCACACCTACAGCATGTGCCAGCAACTTGTGCAGCGAACACACTGTGCATACTTCAATCAAATGGACATGCTTGAAAATCACATTGGGTCAGTTGTGAAGAGGGTCTATGTTCAGGGCTTCATAAGTGAAGCAGTCCCTTCATTTCTGTGGAAAATGGGATGCTCAAGCCTGGTGTCAAAATTCATTACACTGGGTTGCTGAGGGAAGGATGATGGTGAGGGGAAAGTGGCAGCCCTTACATCAAGGCCACAATCACCTGGGTGTGGCATCTAGGGCCTTGAGCAAAACTGGAATCAATGGTATTGGGAGCAAACTCACCACTGGTTGGAGTCATATCTGGCACATAGGAAGATGGTTGTGATTGTTGGACGTCAGTCATTTCAGCTCCAGGACATCTCTGCAGGGGTTCCTCAGGGTAGAGTCCTAGGCTCAAACATATACAGCTGTCTTCCTTCAATCATAAGGTCAGAAGTGGGGATGTTTCCCAATGATTGCACAATTTTCAGCACGATTCACGATTCCTCAAAAACATAAGTTGTCCATGTTCAAAACATTGATACCTGGACAATATCCAGGCCTGGGCCGACAAGTGACAAGTGCCAGGCAATAACATCTCCGATAACAGACAATCTAACGACCACCCCATGATATTAAATGGTGTTGCCATTACTGAATCCCCCACTATCAACATCTTTGGAGTTACCATTGACCAGGAACTCTGTTGGACCCACCACATAATCACAGTGATGACAAGAGCAGGTCAGACCCTAGGAATACTGTAGCAAATAACTCATTTCCTGACACCCCAAAGCCTGTCCATCATGTACAAGCCACAAGTCAGGAGTGTGATGGACGACTCCCACTTGCCTGGATGAGCACAGCTCCAAAAACACCCAACCAGCTTGACATCATCCAGGACAAAACAGCTTACTTGATTGGCACCACATCCATAAATATTCACTTACACCAGCACTGATGCTCAGTAGCAGCAGTGTATGCCATCTAAAAGATGCACTGACATAATTCACTGAAGATCCTTAGACAGCACCTTCCAAACTCATGACCACTTCCATCTAGACGGACAATAGTAGCAGAGACATGGGAACACCACCACCTGCACCTGCACTGCAGCTGTTCAAGAAGGCAGCTCACCATCTTCTCAAGGGCAACTAAGGAGAGGCATTATAATGTTGGCCAGCCAGCGATGCCCACATCCCACAAGTGAATTTAAAAAAACAGACATCCCCCTTGACAGCACCCTGCAATACCTGATCCACTCTACTCTCTCAGCCACTCACCTGACACTTATCTACTATCATCCTATAGCCTTACCCCCTCATGCACCTGCCATTTTACTCACTTACCCACCTACCACCTTACACCCTCACCCACTCACTTTACGCACAAACCTTCTCTCAGAAGCTGTCAAAGAGGCTATGGAGCCTTTAAATTGTGTTCACTCATTGAAGTACAACAGTGAATACCTTTAAAAGGAGGAGCATGGGTTTTGCGAAGATTCACTCCAAGTTGGTGGTGAGGTTTGTAGGACTGCATCTGCTGGGATACATCCTGCATTAGAAGTCAGTCCCAGTAAATCCTGGCAAGGCAAATGAGAGGATTTCGGCCATAATATCTGTAACTGGAAAGTGTAGCAAAGACATAAGAACAAGAATATTAATGGGAAAGACTCAAATTATGGGTGCTATATGGAAAATTTAATGCACAGTTCAAAAAGTAAAACTCTTCATTTGGAGTGATATTTTGTCTCGGTGTGAGTTGGGCATCAGAGTTGTGAAGCACAGATTCTGAGGAAGATGAGACCTGAATTTAGGGAGTTCTAAATTCAGGGAAGATTATGTTTATGAAGTTCAGAAGTGCTTTGGTGATCGTGAACTAGAAACAGCAACTTGAAGAAAATCAATGACACTTCAGTGAGAGGCATTACAAATGAGTTTCATATCTCCACAAAGATAAAGGGTGGCACTATGAAATCGAAAGCTCCCTGCTTACCCAGAAGTATACAGGGTAAGATAAAGCAGAAGAAACCTTATGACAGTCACAAAAACCTTAATACAGTATGAAATATACAGGGGTGAAGTTAAGAAATGAAATTAGGAAAACAAAAGTATTTATATCATCCACAGCCATGGGCGAGGTGTCAGAAGACTGGAAGATGTCTAATATTGTGCCTTAATTTAAGAAAGGTTGCAAGGAAAAGCCAGGTAATCAAAGACTGGTGAGTCTAATGTCAGTGGTGGGTAAGTTGTTGGAAAGGATTGATAGACTGGATTTACATACATTCAGAGAGGCAAGGACTGCTTGGGAATAGTCAGTCTGGCTTTGTGCATGGGAAATCATGTCTCACAAACTTGATTGAGCTTTTGGAGGATGTGACCAAGAAGGTGGATGAGGGCAGAGCAGTTGATATTGTCTACATGGACTTTAGCAAGGCCCTCAACAAGGCTCCATATGCTTAGTAAAGTTAGATCATATGGGTTCCACGATGAACTAATCAGTTGGATCCAAAATTGGTTTGACGGTAGGAAACAGAGGATTGTGGTAGAGGGTTGTTTTTCAGACAGGAGGCCTGTGATCAGTGGTGTTCTGCAGGGATCGGTACTGGGTTCACTGTTGTTTGACATTTATATAAAGGGTTTGGAAGAGAATATCGGAAGCGTGGTTATTATGTTTGCAGTTGACATCAATATTGAGGTATGGTGGACAGTGAACAAAGTTATCTAATGTACAATGAGATCTTGATCAGCTGAGCCAGTGGGCCAAGGAGTGGCAGATGGAGTTTAAATTGGATAAATGTGAGGTGCTGCATTTTGGTATGACAAACCAGAGCAGGATTTACACAGTTAATGGTAGGCCCCTGGGGAGGTTGTTGAACAGAGATACCTAAGTGTTCAGGTACACAGTTCCTTGAAAGTGATACCACAAGTAGACAGGGTGGTGATGAAGGCATTTGGAATGCTTGTCTTCATGGAGCATTGAGTATAGGAGTTGGGAGGTCATGTTGCAACTGTACAGGACATTGATGAGGCCACTTTTGCAATATTGCATATCGTTCTGGTCACCCTGCTATAGGAAGGATATTATTAAATTAGGAGGGTGCAGAAAAGATTTACAAGGATGTTGCCATGATTGGAGGGTTTGAGTTATAAGGAGAGGCTGACTATGCTGGGATTTGTTTTACCTAGAGCATCGGAGGTTGAGGACTGACCTTATAGATATTTAAAATAATCATGAAGGGCATAGGTAAGGTGAATAGCAAAGGTCTATTCTGAATATAGGACAGTTCAAAACTAGCGGGCATAGTTTAAAGTGAGAGGGGAAAGAATTAAAAGAGACCTGAGGAGCAATGTTTTCATACACCAGGAAGTGCAAGAATGGAATGAACTGCCAAAGGAGGTGATAGATGTAGGTACAGCTACAACATTTAAGAGACATTCGGACAAGTGTACGGATGGGTAAGATTTAGAGGCATATGGGCCAAATGGGGCTAGTTTAGTTTGGGAAACCTGTTTGACATGGACAAGATGAACTGAAGGGGCTGCTTCTGTGTTGTATGGCTGCATGGCTCTAAGGAGGAATCCAACCTGTTAAATAGCTTTACTAGATGGGCGTGGAGGAGAACGGAAAAAATCTGCTGGACAGAAAAAGTAACAAATCACGCAGGGCAAATGAGAGTGAAGAAACAAAGTAGCTCGCTGAACGTTATTCAGAAAAGGCACAGAGACTGGGAAAGGCACAGTGTAAGAGGAAACAGAACTTGTAAAGATATCTTATTGGGAGAAGATTTCGAAGTATAAAGGAAGGAGGAGAATTCCTTAAAAATTGAGGATAGCTTTTGGCAAATGGAATGACTGCCACAGGGAAAAGCAACATAGAAAGACTATTAAGAGCCACGGACCTGCTCTTGGGTAGCACGCATTGATGTTGACGATTGCATGCCAGATGAACTTATGCAACAATCTGATAGTAGCTTTTTATTCCTAATTTATTCAATGAACTGAATTTACATTCCTTGGCTGCTGTCATGGGGTTTGAACTCATGTTTTTGGATCATAGTTCAAATGCCTGGAAAACAAAATCAGTGCAGCAACATTACCACTATGTTATGCTGTTTTATGATAGACCTATTACACTTGAACCCTTTTTCAGTGTTTATTTCATATTCTTCATTTTAGTTTTTTTCTCTTTGCCTCTTCATGTTTTGGTGGATAATAACACATAACTGATTTTAAATCTCTGTACAACTTGCTGGACCAGGGGATGTCTGCCTGTCACTTTAGTTTTATGTAATGAGATTTGGATAGAAGGTTGCACGTTTTAGGCTCTGGAGTTTGCATATTCTCCCTGTGTCTGCGTGAGTTTTCTCCGGGTGCTCCGGTTTACTCCCAAAGTCCAAAGAATTGCAGATTATGTGGATTGGCCACACTAAATTGGCGGAGTGTCCAGGGATGTGCTGACTAGGTGGGTTAGCCATGGTAAATGCAGGGTTACAGGGATAGGATAGTGGTATGGGTCTGAGTTGGACGTTGTTCGGAAGGTCAGTGTACACTCGATGGACCGAATGGCCTGCTTCCACACTGTAGGGATTCTATTGATTCTAACATTCCCCATCACCAATTCAGCTGAGAGGAGAAGGTACAAATTTAAGGTGAATGCAGGGAAAAAAGATACCTTTATAAAATCTTTTTTTCCATATGAAATTATATTGCTTTAATCTATCGTTGAAGCAGTGCCCACAAACAGTTAGTTGCTTAAGGTTAGGAAAAGAAAAGCTGATGGAAAACGCTGATGTGGTGAAAAGATACAGAGACAGGCAAACTGAGCCAAGTCACTTGTTTCCATATTGTGCTTTCTGTCCATTGGTTCAAAACACCTTCTTTCCTAACAACAACAAATTTTGAAGTCAGGAATATTTTAATAGTCATGCTTTGAAATGCCATTGATTTTGTTTTTAAAAAGATTTCACTTTTGATCTTCACTGCTTGTACAATTGAGACATTGGAAGTGATCCATTTGAAAATGGTCCATTTTTGGAATTTTTTTGTTGGCTTTTAAACACACAGGAAGATGTGGTTTTAGTGTGTAAATGACTCATCACATTAAAACACGCATCTTGACAATTCTGTCAGAGAATGGATCCTATTCAAAGACCACAGATCTGTCAAGTCTAAATGTTTTGTTTCACTGTATAAATCACATACATGGCTTCCTAGACGCTTGAAGGTCAGAGTTGTATATTCAGGCAATCCAGGAGCCATTATTTCTTTGTTGGGGAATGAGGAATGTATGATTTTTCTGGGATAACAGCAATTTCAGACAAAACTCAGCAGGTCTGGCAGCATCTGTGGGAAGAAAGCAGAGTTAATGTTTCAAGTCTTCATCAGAAATTGTTTTGTACTAGAATAGTTCGAATCCCGGTTTAGCAATCCTGTGATAATGAGTTAAAATCCTATTTTGGTAAATTATGAAACTGAATGTAACAAATCAGGTAATTGGTACATAGGCACCAGAATGCAATCTGACAGGTTTTTACAAAATTTCAATCCATCATTTAGGGGAAGCAAATCTTACGATGCAACTCTAATTGACATATCATGGTTGTTTCTTCAGGCCCATTAATTGGTCTAACAAACATTCAATTGCACAAACAATTATTGGTTTCACAACAAATATGTGGCATCACCAACATGGCTCAATTTAAAGATAATTTGAGCGGTTGCGTTACAATTTAATTACTGATTGAATACTATCAACACATCATAATGGCTCCAATCCACTATGCTTAGGATTGTGAAAAATATAAATGTAGTTATATGTACAAATGTACAATTATTAAATATGGAGGTACAAGGTTGTGGGGAACTGTTGAATAAGATAATGGTTCTGAAAGGGTTAACATTGTGCTGTACTAAGCTTAGCTCAGTTGTCTCAATGGTTGTTTAACAATCCAGAGTGATGCCAACAGCATGAGTTCAATTCCTGCACCAGCTGAGATTACCATAAAGGATTCTCCTTCTCAATCCCTTCCTTTACCCAAAGCATGGTGACTCTGCAAGTTATGTTTTTAATGAGAGACTAGGACTATGGTGACTTCACATTACTGAGCTCTACCTAATCTGATGATGTCACACAGTGTTTGGGTGGAGATGGGACTTCTACACTCGACTTCATAGGCAGCAATTGGGTTCTGTACAGCTCCTGAGAATCCTCAGTTGCTTGGTCAGATTAGAAATGCATTTTGTCCTTTTAGTTATCATGCAGCTTGTTAACCTAGACAAGTGCCTCCTCTGTAAAAAAATCAGGACACTGGTGTATTCTCTACCAATGGTTATGAACTGGCTCCAGAGACAAAGGATAATTAATGACAGCTAACTACCTCAAACAACCCTTATGTAATGCCACATACTGACAAAGGTGGAAGGCTATGGTGCCTTCAGTGGCCATTGAAGTAAATACCACACTAGCAGAGGGGCTGGGAGGGACAGAGAAATAAACTGTAAAGTAGAGAGATAAAGATTATAGAGAAAGAAATGATAATCATTTGTAACCTGACATAGTATTTTCCCTGGGCTACACTGCACATTATTGGAGCTGATAACTTCCAAATTTCCTACAGGAATGTCCAGACAGTAGAACTGCTCAAAAAAAATCCGGACAACTGGTATTTCCATGCTTTAGGTTTCCAGCATAGTTAAATTGTTTCGTAAGTAATTTTATTTCAGACATTGAGGAGTAAGAGGCAATGTCTTCCATGTCCTGGAATTGGCAATTTAGTTATTACTGCAAGTAAGTATTTCCACTGAGCATTTCATAGTACTTTAAACATTGCTTAAACATAAACTATATACAGAAGCCTAGTGGAGCAGGGCTTTATCATAAGACCAACAGACATAGGAGCAGAAGTAGGCCATTCAGCCCATCACATCTGCTTTGTCATTGAATGTGATCATGGCTGATCTGATAATCCTCAACTCATCGTTCCTGCATTTTTTCCATAACCCTTGCTCCCCTTACTGCTTAAAAATCTGTCTTTCTCAGCCTTGAATATTCTTAACGACTCAACAAGTAAAACATAAGAACATAATGGTCAATCAGAGCTGGATTTATGCACTTAATAGTATGGTCCTGGGGAGTGTTTGTGAACAAAGAGACCTTGGAGGACAGGTTCATAGTTCCTTGAAAGTAGAGTCACAGGTAGATAGGATAGTGAAGAAAGCGTTTGGTATGCTTTCCTTCATTGGACAGACCATTGATTATAGGAATTGGGAGGTCATATGCGACTGGACAGGACATTGGCTAGGCCACATTTGGAATATTGCAAGCAATTCTGGTCTCCTTCCTATCGGAACAATGTTGTGAAACTTGAAAGCATTCAGAAAAGATTTACAAGGATGTTGCCAGAGTTGGAAGGTTTGAGCTATAGGGAGAGGCTGAACAGGCTGGGGCTTTTTTCCTGGAGTGACAGAGGCTGAGGAGTGACCTTATAAAGATTTATAAAATGATGAGGGGCATGGATACTCCAGGAAATCTTTAAATCTTTAAAGAGGGGCTGTGCAGCCAGATACCTGCATGGGTATTGCAGGCTGTCTTTGATTTCTGCACCCAAACCCTTGACCAAGAACATCTCCCTTGACCTGACTGAGGACTACTCACCTTAGGCTTTGGCAATGGCCATTTGCTTGAAACCCATGCAATGCATTTGCCACCTACACTGCGGGCACATGGTATAGGTATGAAATTGATATAACATGGTGCCATCCAACAACATATTCACACACTTGACTGATGACTACTGACAACTGCGACCAGATGCCTGGCTTTGTATCCACACTAAAAGGCAAGAAATACTAGCAGCCTGATATCTCTGATTGTGGGGCAAAGAGATAAGTGGCAAGGCAGACATATTGTGAGCATCCAGGTAGGTACTGAGTTGATGAGTGCTAAGAGAGCAAAAGTGCAGCCCCTGAGAGATTGCCTGAGACAGTCTGTGAGCTGGCTGCCTGTCCCTCTGCTCAAAGTGTCTTTGTAGGAGCACTCCATTGACAGTTGGTAAAGTGCAGCACTAATGAGCTTTAAGTGGATCAGAGACTTGACATAGTGGTACAGAGGGGCTGACATGTGTCAGATGCCACTGTTTGTGGAAGTGGGATGTGTGCAGTTGTTACCTATAGAGTTTGCTCTGAGACATTAGAGAACCATAGTGTCATAGAGCCCTACAGCACGGAGACAGGACCTATGTCGAAACTGGTCCATGCCGACCAAAGTGTCCATCAACACTAACCCCATTTCCCAGCACTTTGCCAATATTCTTCTGAACATTTCCTATGCATGTATTTGTCCAAATGCCTTTTTAAATGCTGTTAATGTACCTGCCTCAACCACTTCTGCTGGCAGCTCATTCTATATGTGTACCACCATCTATGTAAAAAAGTTACCCCTCAGTTTCCCTTTTATTATTTTCCCTCTAACCTTAAACTGATGCCCTCTAGTCCTTGATTCCCCAACCGTGGGAAAAATACTGAGTGCATTTACCTTATACATACCTCTCATGGTCTTATACCCCTCTATAAGGTCCCCCCGAGTCTCCTACAGTCTGAAGAAATAAGTCATAATTTGTCCAACCCCTTCCTATAACTCAGACCATTGAGTCCTGGCAACATCCTTGTAAATTTCTTCTGCACTCTTTCTAGTTTAATAACACCTTTCCTATAACAAGGTGACCAAAACTGAACACAATACTCCAAGTGTGGCCTCATCAACTCTTGCTGGAACAGCACAGCAGGTCAGGCAGCATCCAGGGAACAGGAGATTCGACGTTTCGGGCACAGGCCCTTCTTCAGGGCCTGTGCCCGAAACGTCGAATCTCCTGTTCCCTGGATGCTGCCTGACCTGCTGTGCTGTTCCAGCAATAAAGTTTCAACTTTGATCTCCAGCATCTGCAGACCTCACTTTCTCCTCATCAACTCTTGTACAACTGCAACATAACCTCCCAACTTCTATACTCAGGGCCCTGACTAAAGTCAGTGTGCCAAAAGCTGTCTTGACTACCTTATCTACCTGTGACTCCACTTTCAGAGAACCATGCACTCGAACTCCAAGATCCATCTGTTCCACTACACTCCTTAAGGCCTTACCATTCACCATGGAACTCCTGCCTTGATTTGACTTACCAATGCTGCCTGGATGCTGCCTGACCTGCTGTGCTGTTCCAGCAATAAAGTTTCAACTTTGATCTCCAGCATCTGCAGACCTCACTTTCTCCCCCAAGTCTTCATGTCTTTCTCTACAGCAAACAGAGGAGAATTATTCATTGAGGACCTCTTTCGTTTCCTGCAATTCTACACGCACATGTCAACTTTGAACCTTGAGGGGCACTAATCTCTCTCTAGTTATTCTTTTTACTTTAATATATTTAAAGAACCTCTCTAAATTCACCCTAATCTTCTCAGCCAAGGCCATCTCGTGTCCCTTTTTCACTCTCTGGATTCCCTTCTTCAGTACACATTTGTTCCAGGTATCCAAGATGGAGATCTGGAAGAGTAAGGGGTGAGCTGGAGTCTCTCTGGCTTTCATGTCAGGAAGTCTTGGGATCTGATTTCTACTCGGCAGATGTAAGAATAATACAGGGCATATGAATGAGGTGAGATTAGTAGTGAGGTTAATAATCTCTATTAAAAAGCCTCTCGCCACTTACTAGAGAGAATCTCATCTCAACAAATGTGACTCATTGCTCCTGACATTGAGAAGGGCAACACTTGATCCTAATGTAATTCTCCTGAATTTCTCATCATAGTGCATAGTGTTCAGGAGCTATATTCCTGGCCCTTGGTTTAGATGCTTCCATCTTCTTCAATAGTGGACACCTCTCTCATCAGTGTTCAGAACTTCCTCTAGGTGTCTGATGTCCTGATCCCTTAGACAGATAGATGTTGGCTGCAAACGTAATGTGGGGAAGTTCATTTGTGAAGTGGATAAAATGTGTCAATGTCAGAACTGAGCCCTGAGGTGGATTAAGTGAGGTCTGCAGATGCTGGAGATAAGAGCTGAAAATGTGTTGCTGGAAAAGTGCAGCAGGTTAGGCAGCATCCAGGGAACAGGAGAATCGACGTTTCGGGCATAAGCCCTTTCCTGAAGAAGGGCTTATGCCCGAAACGTCGATTCTCCTGTTCCCTGGATGCTGCCTGACCTGCTGCGCTTTTCCAGCAACACATTTTCAGCCCTGAGGTGGATTGTTTTTCCAGGAGCTCCAGGAATGTTTTCCTTTGGATGCTGATGCCCTCTGAGCAGAAGATCCCCGGTCCATGGTCACCTTTGAATAGGACCAATGACAATTGGTTGAATAGGTTTGGAGACCATTCTCAATGCAGGTGCTGACTTTTGAGCATTTGATCACAGCAACTACAATTTATCTTTAAACCTGCTTGATAACATTCTGGATTAACGCAATGGTGAGGGCACTCCCTTTTAGGATAAGCCTCTTAAGTAATCTGTCTATATAAATTGACAGAGAGATGGAGCTGTGACTAAATGGAAGTTGTCTTTTTCTCATATTTTGGCAAGGCCAATACCTTTGATATGCATTACCACAAAGACAAGTGTGGAGTGCAGGAAATAGATAAAAGGAAGTTTGTCCCATTCAATTTGTTATGATCCCAGCTGATGGTAATGCTTGACAAGTCAGATTTCAGTGTGAAACCTGGCTTGATATTATTACGCCTCACCAGGGTAATGTGCTGGAAATCGAGCCCCAGGAATTTTAGTGTCACATCAAAACTTAATGATTTTCAAAGTCATGTAAAACTCTTCAATTTACCTATCTTTTAGACTTAGGTTGACAGAAAGTACAAACAAGGTTTCTGTACTTAACAAACATTCAAAGTTTGTGCGAAGATTTGTAGCTCGGGTGCTCGTTGTTGTGGTTCTGTTCGCCGAGCTGGAAGTTTTTGTTGCAAACGTTTCGTCCCCTGGCTAGGCGACATCATCAGTGCTTGGGAGCCTCCTGCGAAGCGCTTCTTTGATGTTTCCTCCGGTGTTTATAGTGGTCTGTCCCTGCCGCTTCCGGTTGTCAGTTTCAGCTTGTCCGCTGTAGTGGTTGGTATATTGGGTCCAGGTCGATGTGTTTGTTGATGGAGTTTGTGGATGAATGCCATGCCTCTAGGAATTCCCTGGCTGTTCTCTGTCTGGCTTGCCCTATGATAGTAGTGTTGTCCCAGTCGAATTCAGAGAAACAATAGCCACAGACGTACAGAACAGAAAACAGGATGCTAAACCTATCAACAAAGATGGCATACTTAAACTACTGGACTTGTGCCTCACAACACACTTCACATTCAACAACCAGATATACGAACAAATCAACGGAACACCCATGGGATCACCAATCTCGGGACACATAGCAGAGGCAGTTATGCAAAGGTTAGAACAAACAGTCCTACCACAAATTCAACACAAACTCTGGGTCAGATATGTCGATGACACGTTCGTAATCATTAAAAACACGGAAATAGAAAAAACACACCGGACCATCAACGCCACACTCACAGGAATCCAATTCACGAGAGAAGAAGAAAAGGATAGCCAACTCCCATTCCTAGACGTGATGCTACAGAGAACACCAAACGGAGAATTCACTACAAGGGTATACAGGAAAGCCACACACACAGACCAAGTCCTAAACTATGAAAGTAACCACCCCAACACACACAAACGAAGCTGCATCAGGACACTATTCAAAAGGGCCACAACACACTGAAGTACACCAGAACTACAAAAAGAAGAAGAGGAACACCTATACAAGGTATTCACCAAAAACGGATACCCGCGCAACTTCAACAACAGATGCCTAAGAGAAAGACCACGGAACGAGGACATACCACAACCAAAAGGACTAGCCACACTACCATACATCAGCAGCATCACGGAACTGACAGCCAGACTACTGCGACCCCGAGGAAACACTATATAGTACAAACAGGAAGACAGCTAACAATCCGCATCCATGAACATCAACTAGCCATGAAACGACACGACCAGCTATCCTTAGGAGCCACACACGCAGACAACACGGAACACAAATTTGACTGGGGCAACACTACTATCATAGGGCAAGCCAGACAGAGAACAGCCAGGGAATTCCTAGAGGCATGGCATTCATCCACAAACTCCATCAACAAACACATCGACCTGGACCCAATATACCAACCACTACAGCGGACAGCTGAAACTGACAACCGGAAGCGGCAGGGACAGACCACTATAAACACCGGAGGAAACATCAAAGAAGCGCTTCGCAGGAGGCTCCCAAGCACTGATGATGTCGCCTAGCCAGGGGACGAAACGTTTGCAACAAAAAATTCCAGCTCGGCGAACAGAACCACAACAACTTAACAAACATTCCTATTTATTACAAAGATGTGGATTCTAGCTACAGTTGACCAGTTATGAACTGTCAACTCTAACCCCTTTATAACTAGCCTCCTGTACACCCATGCAGGGCAAAAAACAGCTGTGGTGGCTGGAGGAAAAGACTGGGAAGGCAGCTCAATAGTCCCTGTCTTTGGAGTTCACTGCATAGGTCCTTTGGGCTCCTCAGGATGTGCTGTTTCTTTATTTTCCTATTCCAGATGTTCTCACTGGTGACTAGTCCAAAGACCAATCAGCTGCTTGTTGGTGGACAAAGTTCGATTCATATGCATCCCTTAGTTTCAGTTCATCTGCAAACCCTCCCCATCTCTGTTGTTTGGGTGTACAGCACGTATAATGAGATATTTTAAAAATGTATTCATAGGATGTGGTCATTGTTGGCTAGGCCAGCTATTTATTGCTCAACAGTAATTGCTTAGAAGGTAATTAAGAGTCAACCAGATCGCTGTGGGTCTGGAGTCACATGTAGGCCTTGTATCTTCTCCCAAAGGGCATTTATGAACCAGATGGAGTTTTCTGACAAGCACTGATGGTTTCATTTTCATCATTCAACTTTCCATATCTAAATTCCATCACTTGCCATGGCTGGATTTGAACCTGGATGTCCAGATCATTGGCTAGGTCTCTGGATTCAGTCCAGCTATAATACCACTAGGCTGTCTTCTCCTCCATGGAGAAAGTGAAGTCTGCAGATGCTGGTGATTGGAGAGTGTGTTGCTGGAAAAGCTCAGCAGGTCAGGCATCCGAAGAGCAGGAGAATCGACGTTTCAGGCCAGATCCTGATGAAGGGCTTCTTATTTTTTTAAAAACAGTACAGCAATCCTTCAAAATCTTTTGATTTTCAAAAGTGTTATTTTCCCCTTTCAGTCCACAAACAAAAATGCTGAAAAATAAAAAAGATATGGTTATTACAAATCAGTTTATTGTTACTATTTGTTTACCATGATGGTCAGTTACTGAATATAATAATTAGAGCTGCCAATGTGCTTATTACAAAAGAACATCATTTATTACAAACAAGATGGAAAAAAGGTCTTATACTACATAAGAACTATTTGAAACAATCTTATTATCAATATCAGAAATAAACGTTCCGTCCTTTATCATCAGCAAAGTAAAAGATGCTCAAGCATCAGTAAAGAGTCACCCTTTTTTCATTTTAAAGTTCCTTGTTCAATGGGAATGAATCCAGTAGATTTCCTGCTGGCAAACTCCTACATTCATAATAACATCTTCTTTACATGTCTTTTCATGAGCCCTTTAGCAAGTGACCTTTAGTTAATTCCTTGAACTCATGCATTCAACAGCCTTGCGACTATACCTTCCTCTCTGACATCTTAAAATGTTGTGTTTCTAGAGATTTCTCTTACAACCTCCTAAGCTACTCAGGACCTTTTTTTCCTGTCCCAAATGCTTTGGAGGATGACAACTACTGTACTACTGTTCTTACCAATCTTTTTTTTCTCTGAAATATCTGTGTGTATGTCTCTGAAAGAAACCTGTACTGTACACTGACTGACCTTCTGGGTGGTTCTGTCTCTCTTTCTAAAAGAAAAATTGTTTCTGCCTCTGTTTCAGCCTCTTGACTCTGTTTCACTATTTAATTAGATCATAACTGATCTGTACCTCAACTCTACTTGCCTGCCTTTGATCGCTATCCCGTGATCCCTTTAATCCTTAACAAAGAAAAACGGTCTTGAAACATCCAGTTGAGCTAGGACATCTGAGAAAGGAACTCCAGAATTCCATATACTTTGTGAAACAAATGCTTTTTGATTTTACTGCTGACTGGCCTGGCTGTAATTTTAAAATTTATTCATGGGATATGGGCGTTGCTGGATCTGCCAGCATTTTATACTCATCCCTAATTGCCCCTGAGAGGGTGGCAGTGAGATGCAGTCCTGAACCTCTGCAGTTCATTTTTGTAGATACACCCACCATAGGGAGGTTTGATGCTCCAGGATGTTTTTTATCTGGTGACAGTGAAGGGACAGCAATACATTTTCAAGTCAGGATGGTGATCTTGGGTGACGTATTCCCATGTATCTGCTGGCCTTGTCCTTCTACAAGTGAGTGATTATGGATTTGGAAGAGTACTGTCTGAGGAATTATGGTGAATTTCTGCAGATTAAGTTCTTGTCTTCTGGAGTCCCACATGGAATTGACTGGAGCCCTGGAAAAAAGATTCAAATTGCCAATCGTTTGGAAGGAAGTCTTTCAAGATTACTAGATGGGTTCATTTAAACTCTGTGTAGAATTGCTGTTTGGGGAACACAGCACTATGTGCATATAGCAATTTGATCCTCGGCCTCTGAACTGTATTAAAGATTGATTCAGTGCTTCTGCTCCACTCACACCTCCGCCCTCCCCATTTCTCAACCATCAACCCTCATTATTGAGCAGGGATCCTAGGCCACAAAATGAGGACAATAATGTTGTCACTCTCCTAATCGCCTGCATACTCTGTGATTGCAAAGTCTCCCTTGGGAGCTAACATAAACCACGGGCTTCTGTGTGATCAGAAGAAATAATTCATTTTCATTGCAAGGATTACTATTCAGCATACTCTTAAATTGAAAGGCTTTCCCCAAGGGATATTAATCCAAATAAATATTACTCCAAAGAAATCTAACTTGCAATATAAACATTTATTTATTGAATAACAGTAAATATAACAATATAACCACTGAAAAGCTTTTTGTCTTACACTGATGACACAACAAAAACCAATTTCAAAAGAAACAACAATTTATGCAATATGGAAAACGGGATGCTAATTAACATGTTGTTACAGAGATTACGTGCCTTCATAGAATCCCTACAGTGTGGAAACAGGTCATTTGGCCCAACAGGTCCACACTGACCTTCCAAGAAGTAACCCACACAGACCTATTTCCTAACCCTACATTTCCCCTGACTAATGCACCTAACCTAACCTAGACATCTCTGAACACTATGGGCAATTTAGCCAATTCATCTAGCGTGCACATCTTTGGGCGGAGGGAAGCCCACACAGATGTGGGGAGGATGTGCAAACTCCACACAGACAGCTGCCTGAGACTGGAATCAAACCTAGGTGCCTAGTGCTGTGATGCAGCAGTGCTAACCACGGTCACCATATCTTGACTAATCAAAGTGCATTTGTCAAACAGTCAGCACCCTGTTTCTCAAAAGGTATCAATTATATTTCCTTCTGAAATTTATTATTTTTGTGTCTGTCCTGACCAGTGCAAGTAAAAAGATTCAATACTTAGTCTCTTTTCTCAACAATACTCAAGTTCTGAACTTTCTGATGATTAAAACAAGATAATGTAAAGTTATAGTACTTGCTTTCTTTTCTCAACCTCAGCTGAGATTAGCAGTGCATACAAATGATTCGAAGTGCGGATTACTTGGAATTCTTATCAATTTTCTTCAGCTGTTATGTGACAAGTGTACACAGGACAATTTTTAAAAGACATTCATAATCCTTGATAAATGGTGCCCTCTCGTGTTGGTAACTTTGGTTCATGCTTTATGAATGCTCAACTGGTTAGTGTTTTCTATGCTAATGTCATGGAGGCATGAGGGGCCAGACTTTGGAGTTAAGGGTGATGGCTGCAGGGTTTTGTATGTTAAAAGTATTTTAATACATTCGTGGGAGCAGGGAAATTTTGGCTAGTTAGTATTTTATTGCCATACATCTAGTTATAGAGTCATAGAGGTATGCAGGACAAAACAGGGGGCGGGGCTGAGGACTGGGTGGGCGGGGCCGGTGGTGGGGCGGGGCCGGCCTTGTGGACGGAGTGGGCGGGAATAGGAGGCGGGGCTGAGACCGGCCGGTGGGCTGGATGCGCGGGCGACCGTGTTTTGTGAGGGCGGGGCTATCGCGAGGGCGGGCCTGGGCCAAGGGCGGGGCGGGGCGGGGGAATTGGGTGGGT